>NC_053026.1:98241736-98553620 GCF_003073215.2 Triticum urartu
AACCACCATGATAGTTAAATAAACTTATTCCTTTGCAGTAGGGAAAAATTGGCTTTACGCAAAAACCTTATAACCATAGAGCTTTTCCACCAGCCAAATATGCATGTAGTGATAGCCATTGTTCATCATTCTCTATGGTGTGAATTTGCCAGTACATTCAATGTACTGACCCGTTTCGG
Organism: Triticum urartu; assembly: GCF_003073215.2. Taxonomy (NCBI): domain Eukaryota; kingdom Viridiplantae; phylum Streptophyta; class Magnoliopsida; order Poales; family Poaceae; genus Triticum; species Triticum urartu. The sequence goes on from NC_053026.1 coordinate 98,241,916, forward strand.
GCTGCAACGTCTCATGTTGCAGGTTTCTTACGACGAGTAAGTGATACGTTAGGGTTACGAATTCTACACTCAACTTTGCCGTTGGTGTAGATGGGAAACCACAACCTTGTTGCTTCCGCTATATTTGGATTGAGGTAATAGTATTTACGTTACTTTATACATGTGATTTACCTCTGTTATAAATCCTTCGAGTACTGTGTGTGTCAGCATACTGATCCAGGGATGACACATAAGCACAGAGACTTGATCCATTCGGGTCGGGTCACTACAAGATGGTATCAGAGCACATGTTGACTGTAGGACGTGACCCTAGAAACTGGCAAGCCCATAGCAAAGATTTTTTTTTCTCTACAACTTTCCCTTTCAAAAGAATCTTTTACCTCTCTTCTCTTCTAAGCTTATTCAAAAATTCCCTTTAGTGAGACCATACCCCTTTCCCTTTTGACCACACGAAGATTCGACTGATGAGACCACTCCAAGAAGTACAGGATATCAGACTAGTAAGACCATTCAGAATGAAGAGGATTTTACCATACATTATGATAATGGAAACTACAGCTGTTGAAGACTCTGAAGACTAGGAGAATTGGAGGCTCTGAAGAATCCCCAGATTTGTATGACCTAGGAAGGCTACCCTTTTGGAACTTGGAAGACTATGGAAGTTGTCAATACCCGAGATCAAGGTGTATCGGAGAAAGACTGAAACAAGGAGCATGAGAACTCAAAGTTTTGTCAAGAAAACCCTAAGGCAGGAGATATCAACTATGGAATGATAGCTCATGGAAATGACAAGAGCAGAAACACAGCTATCCAAGAAGTTATCTCTCGCTGATGCTATTGTCACCATGCTGAGTTAAGGATGCATGTCATCAGAATGGATTTGATGGAAGAAGGCTGATGGAGCACCTATCAGCAAGATGAAGTTTTAACCTTAGCCGGTGTATCACCAGGATCTAGAGTAGTACATCAAGAAGTTTAAAATGAAGCTCCAGGAAGTCATATTAGACAAGGAAGTATTTCATGAGGAACTTAGGATCCTGAAGATGAGAGTAGCCAAGCTGGAGGAGCTACAACCTCGAGATACCGGAGAATTGTCAAGAACTAAAGGACAGTATGACCATGGCTCATGCCAAGGATGTTGAAACCTAGAAGTTTGGAATGCAATTCCAGAATAGTCAAGGAATGTCACAAGAGACTTCGCGTCAACAGAGTTGATCTGGCAAAAGAACTTGAGAAGACAAGCATGATCGGAAGAAGCCATTGGAGGCATGAACAAGACTTGAAGACTTTGGCGACGTTGACCTTAGAAGACCAAACCCCTGTTATATACCTACGTTAGATGCGACGTTTGTGAGCTGTCATTTGTTTTATGTTTTTCCCGACGGCCACAAATAAAATCTGTCTTTTCAAAACTTTTGTTTGTATTGTGTGTATCCCTCTCTCTTGATCTCTCTTATCTCACCCTAAACCCACATGGACCCAATAGAGGATGAATGGATATGAGCTTGTATTTTCTGGACCGATGAGTCAATTGGAGACAGACCGATGGATTCAGAACATGGAGGATCATATGGAGAACAACCCTATAGTCGGAAAGGATATGGCCCAGCATGCTCTTCAATGCTTTGAAAGAGGTGCTGCTACTTGGTGGAGGATGTACCAAACCATCAATGGATGGCAAGGAGTAACCACTTGGAAAGAATTTAAGTTGACTTTGCCAAAGTCTCGGTTTGTGTCCCAGAAGTTGAAGCCTTATGGAAAGGATATGAAGAAACCTTGTGCATGCAAGATTTGTGGAGAAATAGGACACACCCATAAAGAACACAAGGATGAATGCCCTAATTGTGAAGGAAGTCACCCAGCTGAAGAATGCCCAACTAGGCAGATCACTTGTTTCCTGTGTGAAGGGACTACCCACTATCCTGCTCAGTGTCACATTTACCCCTTGGTACAAAGAACCATCCAGCAGAAGAAAGAAGCAATGAAAGGAGCTCTTATGGAAAGTTTAGAAGAACCTGTGATGAAGAAAGAGGTGGAGGACACACCCAAAGAAGAACCAATTAAACCCTGCACCAAGTCTTGCTATTCATGTGGAGAAGAAGGACACGTATCTCAAAATTGTATGAAGGGGGATCTAGTAGAATTCCCGACAGAGGAAGTAGAATATGACCCACAGGAAATAGAAGCCATGATTGGAATGGAAAGGTCCAGGAAAAGAAACCGATTGGAGCCCAGGAGGAACGTGAGTCATATCATCTGTTACAAATGCAAGGAGTCAGGGCACTACCTCAGCAATTGCCCACAAATGGAGCCAAGGACCCAAGTAGGCTATATAATCACAAGGAAACCTCGAAACTTGCCCGAAGTAATATGTTTCCATCGTAATGGAGCAGGGCACTTTGCCAGAGGTTGTCCGAAGGAGAAGGAGACTTGTGATAAATAGTTGAGTTTGTAACAGAAGTAATATAGTAGTGGTAGTGAGAACATTTTCTTTTATATAGAGGTATTGAGTTGAGACATGTAATAGAGAAACAGGAGATTGTAATGATTTGAGAATTAATAAAGTTAGCCTCGTTGGTACTGATATGGATTTTATGAGTTGCTACTCTATGAAGGAGGATTTTGACCATTTTTGAGGATAAGAGAAATATGGTCTATGGAAGATTTGTGCATTTTAAGGGTGGTAGTACCCTGTAAGAACCTTTGACCCCCAGAAAGGATAAAGATACTCCACTGCGTGGATTTTGGACAAAATGAATACGAGTTTTGTCTCGATATGTGTGATACCCCAAGAGTATGTGGGATGAAGTTGGAGACCGACAGTTGTTTGGACCAAAGGAGTTAAAAGAGAATGTTAAGTTTATTCAAAATCGACTAAAGGTAGCTCAGTCCAGGCAGAAGAGTTATGCAGACTTAGAAACGCAAGGAGGTAGTCTATGAAATTGGAGATAGAGCATGTCTTCATGTGTTCCCTCTGCGAGGAGTTAAACGGATTGGAGTTAAGGGACAGTTAGCCCCGAGATTTGTAGGACCATACCGAGTTTTGGAGTGTATGAGAGAAGTGGCCAACAAGTTGGAGTTACCCGAAGGACTGTCAGGAGTTCAAGATGTGTTTCACGGTTCCCAGTTGAAGAAGTGCCATGCAGAGATGGCCAATATTCCCTTGTAAGGACGCTTGACCGCAGAAAGGATAATGATGTTCCACGAAGTGGAATATGGACTTCATAAGTATAAGTTTTATCCCGGTATGAGGGATACCCCGAGGATGAAGAAATAAATTACTATTGGATATAAAGGAGGTATGATGTCGGAAATATGGATCAATGGAAACTCCATGATGAGTCAGAGTAATCATGTCCTAATATTGGTGCCAATAGAAGGAAGGAAGATGATACAATTGGATGGATTTAAGAATACTAGGAAGTTGGAAGATGGAATAATGATAAGTTGCCCAATGATAAGTTCAACGATTACAAGTAATGAGATGGGCCATAACCCACAGGCCCCAGGACCTGCCAAGAAGCAAGCACAATCTTGCTGAAGGAAAAACCCTGGAAGAGGATATGCCCTTATCGATAGACGATCTTATAGGAGTAACGCAAAACCTGAGAGTTGTGAAGGAACGATAGATGGTTGTTTGGCTTGCAGAATCTATGGAATTATCCGAACTTGGTTCGTCGACAAGAGAAATTCTGCAATGCTTGTGAGGATGACCGAGTGTTAGAATGCGAGATTCGCTAAACTGTATACAAGTTAATGATTTGGGTGCGGGATGGATTGATCACCATACCGACTTACTCTTATTATTCGCCTTGCTATATGGGATGGTAAATCTGAGTGACTTGCCTATAGTAGAGAGACGACGATATTAACCCTTGTTAAACCTTAGAATGGTATAGGTAATTTTCCCTTGTACACGGCAGCTTTTTGCCAACCGTAGGTTATACGGTGAGGATCAACCCAGACCCATTTCCTGCAGGAGAAACCCTAAATGATTGACCACCATGAGATATCGATAGTTGTTTAGTTTTGGCGCCAGACCCGTCAGCTAAGAAGACCCAATCTCGGAAGAACCTTACCTAGATGAAAGACAGAAGAATTGAGGAAAAGGTTATGCCACTACCGGAAGAGCTCGGAGAAGGAATTTTCTCGAGGATTTGAGAAGACCGACGCTGTCAAGAATATGGATGGAGTATATGAGTATTGATGGAACAGTAACGATGTTTCTAAGGGTGGTAGCACCCCAGACCCCGGAGACGATTGATGGATTTTTTTAGGAGACCCCCAAACCCTAACCTATTCTTGCTAGCCTCTCCGAATCTCGAGGACGAGATTCCTTTTTGTAACATCCCAAAATTCTAAATTTTGGAATGTTATAAACACATAGATAGATTGATTGATTGTTTGATTGATTGCGTGAATTGAGTGAAATTCGAATTCTTTTTGAAAGTTAAATGAGAGGGAATAAAAGGACTTTCCCAAACTTTCATATTGGTTTTCTGATCTTCGTGAATTCAAATTCTTTTCAACACAAAACCCCGGAGAGAAGATGACATGACTTCTTCCATTTATTTAAATGACAAGGGGTGTTGAAAATATTTGAATTTCATTTGAAAATATTTCCAATTCAGAAACTTTAAGCAACTCAATGATTTTCACGAGAGAAGATAAAATGACTTCTTCAAATTATATGATATGAGTTGGGAGTTTCAAAGAATTAAATTCAAAGTTCTTTTGAATTTATTTTTCAAATTGGAATACATTAGATCATCATGCATATCCTATTTTCTTGCATTTTGGTCGATCCTAGAAATTTCACGCAACTCAAGGACCTTCGGAGAGAGTTGGAGATTTCGTTATTTTCATATTTGAGAGTTTTCTCGAATTTGAAAAAAAAGAGGATCATTTGATTTATTTATTTTATCTTCAATAATTTTTCCGTTATAAAAAAATATAAGAGAGGGAATAATATGACTTTCCCAAAATATAGGAAAAATGAAGATTTAATAAATAGATCAAATTTCGTTTTCCGGAGTTTATTTGCATTTTATTTGGATAGGGAAAAATGCGTGTTTTTGAAAATTTTATTTTAGGCCCGGAGAAAAGTTCATTTTGTTCGGCTCATTTTTAGGAGTCGGAGAAAATTTACTTTTAAATTTTTGGAGCCCGTTTCGTTTAGTTTTCTTTTGTTTTTCTGCGCGCGAAATCTGTAAAAAAAAATATAAAAAAAAATTGAGCAGCGCCTTGGGCCAAAGGCCCAAGCCAAGCCACCCACCGCTGCGCTCCCAGGCGCCAGGCGCCGAGCCAGGAGCCGGCCGCCGCCGCCTCTTGCTAGGACCGAATCCTTTTAGGATTCTAGGGCGCCCGCTTGTCCCCTTTTCCTTATTTCGTTTTCTTTAGTCCTACTCCGTTTCCTCTTTTTTCTTTCCTATGCCTACTCTTATTTCTTGTCCTCTACCCCAAGTAAACCCCTCCCCTCCCCAATATAAATACCCAAGCACCCCCCCCCCTCTAAACACATCAAACCCAAAGCCTGGAGCTCCGCCTCACCCGCGCCGCCGCCGCACCTTGCCGCCGCCGCCCCACACCCCGCGCCGCCGCCTCACACCCCGCGCCGCCGCCGCCCCACACCCCGCGCCGCCGCCGCACCTTGCCGCCGCCACCCCACACCCCGCGCCGCCGCCGCACCTTGCCCACGCCGCCGCCCTACGCCGACGCCGCCGGAGCCCCTCGCCGGAGGTAGCCCCGCGCTACATCTATTCTTTTCCTCGGATCGTTTTCTTCTAATCGTTCCGATTCTTTTCTTCTCTAAACCGTTCCGGTTTTCTAGATCGGTTTTTCGTTTCGATCTCTTTTTCTCCGAAACCCTAGATCGGATTCGTTTTCTTTTCCGATTTAGTTGCCTTTGGACCGTTCGCCGGACCGTTCGTCCTAACGAACGTGATCACCGGATTCTTCTAGGTTAACGAACGTCCGTTCATATGACCGTTCTTCTTTTTCTTCTCGTCGGATTTATTCCGCGATCACGATCTCAGATCCGATCTTCGTTCTAGTTTTTCTTCTCGCTCGTTTATCGGAATCAGGTGATTCAAGCGCCTGGAGTTTCATCTCGAAACCGCCGTTTCGTCTAATCAACTTGAACAAGTTTTTGCGCCAGTAAAATTTGACCTAGTTTCAACTTGCTAGAACCGAGTTGTTTTTCCGCCGTTTTCCGTCGTTTGTTCGGTTCTTTCTTTGTTTGCAACCGGAGTTCTTAAGTTGAACTATCTGGTTCGTTCTCTCGTTCGAGTTTTACTTGTGCATTAGATGAGTACTTATTGTGTGGTTACTATTGTTTGCTTACGATAGATTGACCGGAGTGTGACGAGTAGATCTATCAAGAGTTTTAAGTGCGAATCATCTTCATCTACATTGCAGGCAAGTTCACACTTTGATCATACCTTTTCTACAACCCAGTTTTATTGCATTAGATCAATCCTCTCACATTGCATGATTAGGATCTAATTAAATTGTGGGATGGGAAGTAGATGAGGTAGTACCTATTACCTGTATTATTATGAAACCTTTGGGAGTTACTTCTATGTTTGCTTAATATTATGCCATGCTATGCTAGTAGACGTGGATTGGGTGAGTGATATCCATTACAGATGTGAGTTGATAATTTTAAAAGGTTTATCTAAGGTGGCCACTTAAACACACATCTGGGTGGATTGAGGCACCTGATGTCTATCAGGACTTGCCTGTTTTTTTGGACCGCCACCCAGGCTCAAAGGGATCATAAGATCTTTCATGCTAGAAACTTCCGTGTGCAGCCACAAGCCATTATGGGCTCTGGCATAGTTGACTAAGTTGTGCGAACTCTTACGGGGTGGACTAGCAGATGTAGGGGTTGTAGGTGGTACGGTCTACCCCACATGTAAGGTGCTAGCGCTTCTGAAAGATTGTGTCTCGGTCATCCGTCTTCTCAAACACCATGTAGTGCGAGAAAACAAACGGAGGCGATCGAGTCTTATGGGCAAAAGTGCGCAAACCTCTGCAGAGTATACAAACCAATCATGATTAGCCGTGTCCCCGGTTATGGACAACTTGAGTATCTAGTACTTGAATATCATTGTGAATCTCAACATGTTACTTCTAATTAATGTTGTTGGGTTTTAATTATTTTTAATTGGGATTGAGAATGCTGTCAACCATTCTCAATGTTTAACAACCACCATGATAGTTAAATAAACTTATTCCTTTGCAGTAGGGAAAAATTGGCTTTACGCAAAAACCTTATAACCATAGAGCTTTTCCACCAGCCAAATATGCATGTAGTGATAGCCATTGTTCATCATTCTCTATGGTGTGAATTTGCCAGTACATTCAATGTACTGACCCGTTTCGGGCTGCAACGTCTCATGTTGCAGGTTTCTTACGACGAGTAAGTGATACGTTAGGGTTACGAATTCTACACTCAACTTTGCCGTTGGTGTAGATGGGAAACCACAACCTTGTTGCTTCCGCTATATTTGGATTGAGGTAATAGTATTTACGTTACTTTATACATGTGATTTACCTCTGTTATAAATCCTTCGAGTACTGTGTGTGTCAGCATACTGATCCAGGGATGACACATAAGCACAGAGACTTGATCCATTTGGGTCGGGTCGCTACATGGGTCCTAAGAGGTTAGTCACAATAGGCTTGGCTACCCAAATGGTTCTTTGCTTCAAACCACTTTGAGTACCAACAAACTTGGCAACCACATTGCCAACCTTATCCTTCCCAAGAGAATAGACATCATCAATAATAATTGGGTTGGATAAGTTACCACTAGTGCATGAAGAGGCGGGGTGACCTTTCTCGCGACATAGGTAGCAACGTCTACTCTTCACTTTCTTCTCACTTAATTTCTCAACTTGAGAAGCATAAGATTGAGTCTTCTTGGGAAGAGGCTTTCCTTCAACTTGAGGTTGAGAATGAGAGTGTACTTGTGGCTGCTTCCCTTGTTGCTTGTCACTAATGGGCTTCTTCTTCAATGGGCAAGATCTAACATGATGCCCTTCTACTTTGCACTTGAAGCAAACAATCTTGGCCGAATTCTTGACTTGTTCTTGGCCCTTCCTTTTGTTCACCTTGGACTTCTTCTTCTTGTTGGAGTTGAATCCAAGTCCACCTTTGTCATTGGGGGATTTTTGCACACTCAAGATATTGTTGAGTGCGGATTTCCCTTCATGACTCTTTTCCAAGTCTTTCTTCAAACAAGTGACTTGGGCCTTGAGCTCTTTGATTTCCTCTACATGGTTAGTCTCAACACAAGTACTAGAGGAAGTATAAGCTTCATCGTTAGAGCAACAAGGCAAGGAAAGAAATTCATCACAAGATGTACCAACATTGTGAGTAGATGAATTACATGGACTAGCACGTGGCAATATAGCATTTTGACTAGAATTAGTGATAGTATCCACATGAGGCTCACTAGATGTTACCTTAGAAATCATGGCCTCATGAGATATCTTTAGCTCATTATGGGATACTAGAAGATCATCATGAGAGCTTGAGAGCTTTTCATGGTTTTCTTCCAATTTCCCATAATTGCTAGATAGCAACTCAAGTTGACCCCGAAGCTCAACATTCTTCTTCAATATGGATGCTTCACAAGAGATAGAGTTAGTAGCACAAGCATCATCATGAGCAACAAGAGGAGAAGACACCTTGGCAAGCTCTTTTGAATAAGAAGCTTTCAGTTGAGCATGAGACTCGGTGAGTTTGATGAGCTCACCCTTAATGACCCTTGAGCCATTTTCGAGGTGCTCAAAGTCCTCAAGGAGTTTAGCATGCGCAACTTCAAGCTCCTCATTTTTAGTTTCAAAATCATTGGCCACCTCAAGAGCTCTATCATGAGATTCCCTCACTCTAGATAATTCTAGAGCAAAAGTCTCCTCAAGAGATTCCTTGGTGGTTTGTTCAAGTTCAAGAGCTTGAGAGAGGTCCGCAATCTCATTAGCGTAATCACGCTCATGACCTTCCATTTGATCAATGGTGACCTCATGCTCCTCAAGACGAGATTCCAACTCATCAATATATTTCTTGCCCTCAATAGCAATAGACATGATTTCCATGAAGTTGGAACAAGCAATTTTGTTCTTAAGAAGAGCTTTAAAAATCATTTCCCCCTTAATTTTTAAGGAGGCAACATCATCATTCTCTTCATCATAATCAACATCATCATCACTCTTGCTATCATCAATATCATCACAAGATATATTGGGATTCAAAGTGGGAGATACCTTTGAAGCCTTGGCCATAAGGCAAAATGCAATAGATGATGATGTAGGATCCGTTGAAGGACCATTCAAGACCACATCTTGTTCCATGGGGTGTTGTGTTTCCTCTACATTGTTAGCACAACAATTCGAGGAAATATATGCATTTTTATCATGGCAACAAGACATAGTAAACATATCATCATGAGATTTAGTCAAGCAATTTCTACATGATATGAAAGGACTATCAACACAAGCATATGAAGCATTTTGAGTGCTCGAAGTGTTAAAGCCCAAAGAAGGAGCATTGCAATAAGATAGTGATGAAGGATCATCCACAATAAGCATACTATCATCATTGCAATGACCAACACTACTCACCATACCATTACCTTGTGGCAAACCACATGTAGGTGAAGTAGAAGAAGTTGAGAAGACTATACGACCGGAGGTGGAGGGAGAACAATCATCCCCACAAATCTTGGACACACCATATTTTTCTTGAAGCTTCGTCCACAACTCATGAGCATCCCGGAACGACATGAGTTGAAATAAAACTACATTGCTCAAAGCATCGAAAAGCACATTAGAAGCTTGAGCATTGAGATAAGAGTTTTTCTCATCCTCTAAAGATAATATTAGGGGATCCTTTGGAGGAGAAAAACCCATATCTACAATTTGCTCTAAATTTGGGTCCATGACCCTAAAGAGATTAAGCATGCGAATTACCCAAACATCAAAATTTGTGCCATCGAAACTAAGAGTGTCAGAGAATCCTAATCCCCTAGTCGACATCTTTACTCTCTAGGCGGTTAAGCCTAACAAAGAGAGACGACGCTCTGATACCAATTGAAAGATCGTGGATGTCGCCTAGAGGAGGGTGAATAGGAGTTTTTTTAAAAAAAATTACGATTTAGGCTTGAACAAATGCGGAATAAACCTAGCGGTTAATTTGTCAAGAACAAAACCTAAAACAACTAGGCTCACCTATGTGCACCAACAACTTATGCTAATTAAGATAAGCAACTATGTGATAGCAAGATATATAACAAGAAACAATACGGCTATCACAAAGTAAAGTGCATAAGTAAAGAGCTCGGGTAAGAGATAACCGAGGCACGCGAAGACGACGATGTATCCCGAAGTTCCCACCCTTGCGGATGCTAATCTCCGTTTGGAGCGGTGTGGAGGCACAATGCTCCCCAAGAAGCCACTAGGGCCACCGTAATCTCCTCATGCCCTCACACAATGCAAGATGCCGTGATTCCACTAAGGGACCCTTGAGGGCGGTCACCGAACACGTACACTTTGCCAACCCTTGGGGGCGGTCACCGGTACCCGTCAAATTGCTCGGGGCGATCTCCACAACCTAATTGGAGACCCCGACGCTTGCCCGGAGCTTTACACCACAATGATTGAGGTCCAAACAACACCAACCGTCTAGGGCGCCAAGGCACCCAAGAGGAACAAGCTCTAGGGTGCCCAAACACCCAAGAGTAATAAGCTTCTCAAACTTCACTTCCACGTATCACCGTGGAGAACTCAAACCGATGCACCAAATGCAATGGCAAGGGCACACGGAGTGCCCAAGTCCTTCTCTCTCAAATCGCACCGGAGCAACTAATGCTAGGGAGGAAAATGAGAGGAAGAACAAGAAGGAGAACACCAAGAACTCCAAGATCCAGATCCAAGGGGTTCCCCTCACATAGAGGAGAAAGTGATTGGTGGAAATGTGGATCTAGATCTCCTCTCTCTTTTCCCTCAAAAACTAGCAAGAATCCATGGAGGGAGTGAGAGTTAGCAAGCTCAAAGAAGGTGAACAATGGGGGCAAAAACAAGCTCAAGAGATAGGGAACCATTGGGGAAGAAGACCCCCTTAAATAGGTCCCCATGAATCTGCCCGTTATGTACAGAACAACATAGGAGCGGTACAACCTCTATGAGCACCGGTACAACTAGTAACATGCAATAAGCGGTACAACCGGTAACATGCAATAAGCGGTACCACCCGACAACCGCACCACAACAGAGGCCAGTCCGGTGGTAGAGCGGTACATGACCGGTACAACCTCCGGACCAATTCTGAAGCGGTACAACCGCTCCAAACACCGGTTGTACCGGTCAAGCGGTACAACCTCTCCATGGGGCGGTACAACCTCTCTGTGTAAAACAGGCAATATCAAAACAGCCACAACTTTCGCATACGAGCTCCGAATTCGACGAAATCAAGTTTGTTGGAAAGCTAATGACAAGGGCTAACACAGTCTTGAGAGAAATATAAATAAGAAGCAAATGAGAAAAGGACCATAATAAAATGGTGAGAACCCTTCCTCGGATAAGACTGGTAAAACCTCCAACACCGAAAACATCATAGAAGATGCATGCGAACTCCGTTTTCGATGAACTCAAGATTGTCATAAAGATGACCATAAGCTCTAAGACTCACAAATGGAACCAAACAAGAACCAAGAAAGATGATGCAAGGATGCAATGGTTTGAGCTCTCGACTAATGATATGATCAAGCTACTCCCTAGAGAGCCCCCCTTGATAGTACGGCAATCGATCCTACAACCCGGTCTCCCAACTACCACTATGAGACCGGTAAAATAGAAAACCTATCAAGGGCAAACCTTTGCCTTGCACATAGTCCACTTGAGCTAGATGATGACGATCTTGACATCCTCAAGTTGGACCACCTTTCTTGATTGTGTTGGCTCGATGAAGACTCCATACTCCACTATGGGTGAGCCACTCTTTGGCACATCTTCAAAATTCCATTGACACCACAATGGACGGCAAGCTTCAAGCTTGATTGCTCCCCCATACTCCATTATGGGTGAGCCACTCTTCGAGTTGCTCCACTTGAACTTGCACACTGCAAACTTGATGGAGATCACCACTTGATGTCATCCTCCATGGGTTGTATGAGATCTTCCTCTTGAAGCAAGACCATGGAAACATACCTAACCCCTCAAAGAACTCTCACGTAGACCATGGGTTAGTACACAAAGCGTAATGGACAATGCTTACCATACCGTGGGATCACTTGATCCCTCTCGGTACTTCTTCTACGCTTTGTGAGTTGATCAACTTGATTCACTCTTGACTTAGTCTTGATCAACATTGAATCTTTCCAACTCTCTTCATTTGGATGATGTCTTGAAGGTAAACATGAATGATCACACAATCTTCTTCTTCAAGACATGCTTGCAATAAGCTCAACTCACACATGACCAATCTTTGGATAATTCCTTGAAAAGCACTTTGGCCATCTCAACTCACACATGACCAATCTTTGGATAATTCCTTGAAAAGCACTTTGGCCATATCAACTCACACATGACCAATCTTTGGATAATTCCTTGAAAATCACTATGGCCATCTCATAAACTCCTTGAAACCAACACATGGACTTCAAGACAATCCTATGGACAAATGCTCCAAATATAACTCAAGGCAACCGTTAGTCCATAGAGATTGTCATCAATTACCAAAACCACACATGGGGCACCGCATGTCCTTTCACCGGTCATCCCGCATCTAGCGAAGATGCTGGTGCCGGCGCCATATAAGGCGCCGGAGAAGAAGGCCAAGGGGGCCAAGAGTGGCCCCCGTCGCAAGGGTACTTCGGACGTGACGTCCGAAGACGACGAAGCTCATTCCTCTGTCCCTGAGGACAATGACGAGGAAGAGGAGGAGGAGGAGGAAAACAACCCTCCCCCTGGGGAGAGGAAGAAGAAGAGGGCGGCTTTGGCGCGTCTGGAGGCGAAAACGCCCAAGAAGGGGAAAGGCGTCCCAGTGGTCAACACCGCATGGGACGTTGACAGCAGTCCGGAACGATGCCCCCGCACCAAGCCCCAGGCCGCATCGTAAGTGACACGGATTGCTCATGCACACATCCGGCCCTTTCTCTTCATTATCTTGACATAGTTAACTGTACTATTGCAGTCCGGCCCGCGACCTTATCCATCGATCCTCATCTAGAGGTTCGTTGGCTCCGTCGGAGATGGCGAGCATGCCGCCACCGCCTGCTTATTCCCCCGGGGCCAGGGATGACATCGAAGTGTTGTCCCGGAGGGCCGCTCCGAGCCAGGGAGGAGCCCAAGACACTGTCCGGGAGGCGCCACAAGGCGAGACCACCACTGCCGGACACATGGGGGAGCAGATCCCCATGGAGACTGGCGAAGAGGGCCGTATTCAGTTCGGCCCTCAGCCGGATACGATTCCGGAGACCTATATGGCTCCGGAATCGGGCAAGCAGCCCCCTTCGAAGGAGGAGGGTGCGCTGATTCCACCGGTGGCCCCTGTCCATCCAGGGGCACCAGATGACCTGATGGGGGCGCTATGAGGCGCCTCCGTTGTGGACGAGCACCGTGTCCTTATGGGTGCAGTGATCGAGAAGTTCAGTCCGCCAAGAGTGGACTGAACGAAGCCTGTAGCAACCTGTTGACAGGTTTCAAGGTAAGTGACATAGAAAGAGAAAAACCCCATGTAGTCAGTAGCCCCTGAGACACTGTCCGGTGTTCGGCGAGAAGAACCGGACAGAGGATCAATATCTTATTGTAGGAGACTAATGTAATATGTATGAATAAGAAGGCGCCGTTGTTGGCCGCAACCTCGCATGCTGCCGAAGTCTCTGAACTGAGGCAGAGGTTGGAGCGGACTGAGAACAATCTCGACGAGGTTAAGGTTCGGCTCCAAGAGAAGCAAGGTGAGTGACGACTTGATGTGTGTTCGGAAGGAGTAGGTGATGTATATTGACCGCGGTGTTGTAATATATGCAGGAGCCGCGACCGAGGTCGAGGCCCTGAGGAAGGCCCTGGGCGAGGCCGAGGAGAAGGCTGTCTAGCAGCAAGCCGCCCGTAAGAAGCTCAAGGCCCGGGTCAAAGAAGTCTAGCAGGAGCTCCAGGATGCGGTGAAAAAATGCGAGGCCTTGGAGCATGATGCGTCGGCTCAAGGGGCCGAACTCGCCAAGGCTCGTCAGAGTGCGGAGAGTGCATGGAATGAGGCCCAGGCTGCCCTCTAGGAGATCCAGGAAGCCAAGAAGATCACGGCGGGTAAGGCATTTAAGATGCAAAGAAAGTATGCGGAGAAGCAATACCTTTTACTAACCCGGGTTCGGAGTTCCCCAAGGGCTTTTGCAGATTTGCCACGCAGTGTAGCAAACGCCGCGGAGTTCTATCGAGCCGAAGGAGGGGGTTATATGGAGAAGCTATTCTGGTCGCAGTATGCGGCGCCGGAGCATCCCGTGTCCCTCACCGATCAGCTGAAACAGCTGGTGGAGTTGCATAGGGTGGCCGAACTAGCCATTAAGGATTTGATAATCCGGCTATGGCCAGCCGAAGCTATGCCAAGCAGCTACTTCGGACTCGTGAGGCAGATGGTGAACGCCTGTTTGTGGCTGGGCGTCGTCAAGCGATTGGCCTGTATTGAAGGTGCGCGCATGGCCTTCGCCCGTTGCAAGATGTGGTGGGCGAAGATGGACGCCGTCGAGGTGACCAGAGGGCCACCGGAGGGCAAGAAGCACCGCACACCCGAACGGTATTTTGTGGATGTCCTGTAGGGGTCTCGCCTTGCGGCAGCACAATGTTCACAGGGCATTGTGTTTGAATGAATGTGTTCATGTTGCCTTTGCCTTGTATTATGAAAACAAAGCCTGTTTTGTAATGTAATTTTGTTATGCTTTAATTGTTACCTCCCGTGCGGCCGTGTTGTATGTAATCTGAGGGCTGGCCAGTCGTCGGCTTCTGCCCTCACATAGGTAGTACAGAGGTGTTTGGGATGGAATCTAAACAATCTTGATCCAATTATATGGTCCTTGAAGAAGTTGTTTAGCGCAACGAACAAGGAAAACAGACTATATGGCTTAAACGCCCTCACTTAGCCATAGGAGTTTTATAATAAAGCATGGGCGCAGCCCCTGGTTCAAGCCAGAGTGCTGTCAGCATCTGGTCGGGAAGTGCCGATCTTTCGCATAATGCGGAAAAAATCTCCAACGATTTGTAACCCTCGAACAGCTGACCGACTCTCGCCGTATCATGACAGTCAGTTTTTGGCTTTCTCTACTGAGGTGCTCATCTGGTCAAGGCCAGGGCACAATCTCAGTAGTTCTCCCTTTACTACCCTAGCTGATTTAGCGGAACGTAGGGTAGCAAGCACAGGAGCCGGGCAACCCAACTATTGACCAAAGACATGATTCGGAGCCAATGCATATAATGCTAAATTCGGGGTGCCGGACTTATCTTTAAGGATTGTTTGGAATTTGTTGCCGTATCGTGGGGCGATGGGGAGCCCGTGGCAAATACGAAACGTACCAGAGTGTACGGTTGCTAGAAAATAAGTAATTTAAAGGAAAACATAGGGAAAACAGAGATAGGATCTGGGGCCCTTGAACTTCGATCATGAACTGTTTCCATTATAGTTGCGTTAATGTGTCCAAGCATATTGATACAAAATAGTGCAATAAGCAACCGGCTATTTGACATGCCACAACCAAAGGCAAGCTGCGTGTGGGTCTTGAAAACTGATAGAGTAATCGCTGAGTTAGCCTCTAGGACTTCCCATGTACGCCTGTGCTCCGTATCAATCTGGTGTGTTTATCCTTTGACAGGACCATTAATCAGGCCGTCGAAGGAGGCCCGCATAACAGAAACCTAAGAAAAAAAGGAAAAGGAAATAGTGAAGTTATATGTGCGTCCGGGAGCGGTCTAGCCGAACTGTAGATCCCGGGCTAGCTTGTGCCTCTGTCTATGCCCATGGAATTTTGAGTGCGTAGTTATGTACGCGTGGTATGAATGCCACTACCTCATCGGGACTGGGACAGAGGCCGAGTTGCTAATCAAGCTCTTCACGAGCCGTGTTGTCTTGTTGCGGTGCGGTCCGGACCCTCTTGGTGATGTCCAGGGGCTCGGCAGCCGGATTACGGTTCTGCTTGAGAAGGCCACTCTGTACCTCTGCTGCAAGGGCGGCCGTGTGTTCTTCTGTTCGAAGGGAGCGTTCAGTGTTGCCATTGACTGTTATGACGCCGCATGGACTGGGCATCTTGAGCTTGAGATAAGCATAGTGTGGCACTGCGTTGAATCTAGCAAACGCGGTTCATTCGAGCAGTGCGTGGTAGCCGCCGCGGAAGGGGACGATATCGAAGATTAACTCTTTGCTTCGGAAGTTGTCTGGAGAACCAAAGACCACCTCCAGCATGATTGAGCCCGTACAACGGGCCTCTACGCTTGGTATGACTCCTTTAAAAGTAGTCCTTGTAGGTTTGATTCGTGAGGGATTAATGCCCATCTTCCGCACTGTATCCTGATAGAGCAGGTTGAGGCTGCTTCCACCGTCCATCAGGACTCGTGTTAGGTGAAATCCGTCAATGATTGGGTCGAGGACCAGTGCGGCCAAACCACCATGGCGGATACTAGTTGGGTGATCTTGACGATCGAAGGTGATCGGGAATGATGACCACGGATTGAATTTTTGGGGCGACTGGCTCTACCACGTAGACGTCCTAGAGTGCTCGCTTGCGCTCCCTTTTGGTGATGTGTGTAGTGTATATCATGTTCACCGTTTTGACTTGAGGGGGAAATTTCTTTTGCCCCCCAATGTTCGGCTGCCGGGGCTCGTCGTCCTCGTCCTCGCTTTGTGATCCCTTTTCTTTGTTCTCAGCATTCAACTTGTCAGCCTGTTTGAAAACCCAACAATCTCTGTTGGTATGATTGGCTTGTTTATCTGGAGTGCCATGTATCTGGCATGGATGATCGAGTATGCGTTCCAGGCTGGATGGCCCCTCACTATTCCTTTTGTAGGGCTTCTTCCGTTGGCCAGACTTGGAGCCGCTGAATCCGGCGTTAACTGTGGTGTCATCGGTGTTATCACCATTGTTTCGGCATTTGTGCCTATTGCACTGGAGCTTGCCGATGCTGTTCTTGGCCTCGGAGGGGCCTGCCTCGTTGGCTGTGTTTTTGCTACGGGCCAGCCAGCTGTCCTCGCCCACGCAAAAGCGGGTCATGAGTGCTGTGAGGGCTGCCATGGATTTCGGCTTTTCTTGGCCAAGGTGGCATGCTAGCCATTTGTCACGGATGCTGTGTTTAAAGGATGCTAGGGCTTCGGCATCCGGACAGTCAATGATCTGGTTCTTTTTGGTTAGGAACCTAGTCCAGAATGTTTTGGCTGATTCTCCAGGTTGTTGAACTATGTGTCTTAAGTCATCGGCATCGGGTGGCCGGACATATGTACCTTGGAAGTTGTCAAGGAAGGCTTCTTCCAAGTCCTCCCAGCTGCCGATGGAGTTTTCAGGCAGGCTATTCAGCTAGTGTTGAGCTGGCCCTTTGAGCTTTAGTGGGAGGTATTTGATAGCGTGGAGGTCATCTCCTCGGGCCATGTGGATGTGGAGAATAAAATCTTCAATCCACACTGCAGGATCGGTTGTTCCGTCGTATGATTCAATACTGACGGGCTTGAACCCCTTGGGGAATTCGTGATCCAGCACCGTATCTGTGAAGCAGAGAGGGTGTGTGGCGCCTCTATAGCGGGCCGCATCACGGCGCACCTGCGATGAAGTCCGTCTGCGGTTATCGGCCCGGGTGTGATTAAGTTTGTCCCGTCCGAATAGGTAGCTGTCATCCCGAGTAGGGAAGCGTCCTCGTGATCCGTAGATTGATTTGGTGTGTCCTACTCTACTGTCCAGGTCCTGTTGAAGGTCGTATGTATGGTCCCGAGTTGTTTTGTCCCTATTTTTATGAGGCGGTGGGGCGGGCTATTGTTCGGCCCGAGTTGCTGTTTTATCCCTACCACGGGGTGGTCGGTCCACCGCACTATCCCGGCCACATGGTGGTCGGTCCTCGTTACACGAGGGAGGTATGGGATCTGGTGCCTCCTCATCAAACTGAGGTAGTAGTCTGTGCTTTGGGTAACTCTTGGCTGGGGGCTTGAGGCCGTATTCTTCAGCTGCCAGGACATCAGTCCATCTGTCGATTAGTAGGTCTTGATCGACTTGGAGCTGCTGCTGCTTTTTCTTTAGGCTTCTGGCAGTAGCTATTAGCTGGCGCTTGAAGCTCTCCTACTCTAGGGGTGCCTCAGGCACGATGAAATCCTCGCTGCCGAGGCTCTCCTCATCTTCGGAGACTGGACGATAACTATCATCATCCGGGTCATTGGGCATGGCCTGTTTATCAGGGTCATCTTGCCCGTTGTCTTGTTCCTCCTGTTCGGATGCAGCTCCAACAGGGTCTTCATTGTTTTCGGCGTCGCCCGGAGTACTATTTTCTCCGGTGCCAGTGTTGCCATCTTTTGAGCGATGAGGCTTAGAACGGCGTTTAGGGTGCCGACGCTTGGACTGTGTCTCAGAAGGTTTATTCGCAACTGGATCCCCTTTGTCATCATCACTAGCTTTTTTAGGTGTGTCGACCATATACACATCATACGAAGAGGTGGTTGTCCAACGTCTAGTAAATGGCGGGGCCTGGCCTTGATCCTTGTCGACATCGTCGTCCATACCGTCGATGTCTTCGGGGCCGTAATCAAGCACGTCGGTTAAATCATTGACGGTGGCTATGAAGTGGGTGGCGGGTGGGAAGCAAAATTCCCCGTCACCAGCCTCTAGCTCGAACTGAACATAGTCCGGCTGTGAGTCGTTCTCCAAGGACAAATTCTTTAGAGAGTTTAGCACATCACCCAAAGGTGAGTGCTAGAAGATGTCTCCGGCGCTAAATTCGGAAATTGATAGCCGATCCAGCTCGGTGTCCGCAGGCGCACCCGGTCCGGAACTTATAGCCGGAGACGAGTCCGGGGTTCCATGGACGCAAATATTGCGGGGTGTCGGGTCCGTGTGCGGCTCCAACACCACGGATTCTGTGGCCTCGGATGACACGATCTGCTTCGGTTCTAAGGCCGTTGCAGTAACATGAACCATCTCCTGGACGTGATCCGATGACAGATTTAAGTCATGTTCATCAGGGCGAAGGGGAGCGATTGCTACGGTCTCAAATCCGTTGAAGATCAAGTATCCACGGATGTCCGCGACGTAGTTCAAGCTTCCAAATCTGACCTGGTGGCCAGGGGCGTAGCTATCAATCTACTCCAGATGGCCAAGCGAGTTGGCCCGCAGTAAGAAGCCGCCGAATATGAAAATCTGTCCGGGGAGGAAGGTTTCTCCTTGGACAACGTCACTATAGATGATCGGAGGGGCCATCGAACCTCCCGTTGACGGCATAGTGGAACTCTCAATGAAAGCACCAATGTCGGTGTCAAAACCGACGGATCTTGGGTAGGGGGCCCCAAACTGTGCGTCTAGGGTCGATGGTAACAGGAGAAGGGGGACACGATGTTTACCCAGGTTTGGGCCCTCTCTATGGAGGTAATACCCTACTTCCTGCTTGATTGATCTTGATGAATATGAGTATTACAAGAGTTGATCTACCACGAGATCGTAAT
This sequence comes from Triticum urartu, assembly GCF_003073215.2. Classification (NCBI taxonomy): domain Eukaryota; kingdom Viridiplantae; phylum Streptophyta; class Magnoliopsida; order Poales; family Poaceae; genus Triticum; species Triticum urartu. The sequence continues at coordinate 98,261,590 of NC_053026.1, forward strand.
GGCTAAACCCTAGAAGTCTAACCTGAATGACTATGGTAATGAGTATATGCCTTCCGGACTAACTCCTCCGGTTTATATAGACACCAGGAGGATCTAGGGTTTAAATAGAGTCGGTTACATAAGAAGGAATCTTCATAGTCGGTCGCCAAGCTTGCCTCCTACGCCAAGTAGAGTCCAATCCGGACACGGCTACGGTCTTCGGCCTTCATGTCTTCTCAGCCCATTAGTCCGGCTCAATAGATAACAGGCCGGACGCCCGAGGACCCCTTAGCCCAGAACTCCCTCAACTGGGGACTGAGGAATTTGTTTCAGATGAGTGAAAAATGGAAAATTGGGGTGCTGACTTTCCCAAAAGTCATCATTCAGAACTGGCATTGTGCACCCAATGTCCACATCCTCATCTTCTCCACTCATTTCTTCAATGTTGGCCTCTTCAGTAGTAAACTGAGGCATGGGCGACGAAACAACTGTCGTTGAAGGGATTGCATCCACTTCAATTTCTTCATCCAACTGCTCTAAGGAAGCAGCAGAAGGAATGTCTTCATCGGATCCGCTTGGGATAACGTATTCTTCATCAAAAAGAATGAGTTCCTTTGATGGCATGCTTGAGACTGGAACAACATAAATTGGATTTTCAAATGAGCTGGTCAATTTCTTCATCTTCTTCGGAGCTGACGTGTCTGATGAAGTTGATGCTTTCCTTTTCTTCACAGCTGCACGCTCCGCAACCTTGGTTTTCTTAGCTTCTAATGCAGAAGGAAGAATTGGACTTGGTGCAGGTGCAGGAGGGGCAGAGGAAATTGGGTCCATGTCTTCAGGCACAACAGATGTGGTTGCCCTGGTAGAAGCAGTTTCTTCAGGCACATCGGTTGAAGCTTCAGCTGTCCTGGCAATTTCTTCAGCGCAACATTGGAGGTTGCATTGGCAGTTTCCTCAGCAGCTGGAATGCAGTCATCAGCCCTGGTACTAGTATTTTATTCAGCTGCCTGATTATCATCAGTAGTGCTGGCATTTTCTTCAATAGGCTGAGCAGATGCTTCATCCTGAGGAATTTCTTGTTGTGTAGGGGCTGCAACATTGGTAGTGAACTTTTCAGTTATCTTTACAAATCTGACTTTGGCTCCAAGCCAGTCAGCATAGCAGTGATCAAATTCATCACTCAGTTTCTTGATCTCTGATTGCAGAGCTACAAGTTCATCACTTGGGTGCTTAAGAAAGTGCTCTTTCTTGTACTGCGCTTTCTTCACCTTCCTACCCTGTTCATATTTCCATTTTTCTTCGACAATGAAGTGAGTCAACACATGACTTTGTCCAGGAGTTAGGTTCAGCTTAGGTAAAGGTGTGTTGGGGTCCTTGTGCCACAAGTCAATGAAGTCGAGGATCAACTATGGATCCAGCATCAATGGCACATTAGTGCCTTTGGCTATAGCGGCCCGGTGCTGCCTATCTCTGATGATTTCAGCGAGTTCTTCATCATCAGCTTCGTCGTCATCGGACGGTACTTGGAAGGCGACCTACTTATTTTGAGGACTTGGTCTAGTGCCTCGTCCTGCAGTGGCCTTGGTCTTCAGCAGAGTGGGGCCAGTTGAAGAGTGCAGAGGAGCTGATGAACTTGCAGAGGCTCCTGAGGCAATAGAGATGCCTGTTGTCCTTTGGCATGAGGCAAGATGCACAGGTGCTGAGGACTTTGAAGGAGGAGCTGAGAATTTTGAAGGAGCTGGTGCGGCTTGAGGAATTGGCCATGAGGGCTTGGCAAAAGTTGGTCGCGAGGGCATTGCAAAGGAGCTTGGCCCTGAGGGCATTGAAGAAGAAGGAGCACTGGGCTTGTGTGCGGGCTTCTTAGGCATGGCCTTCTTTGTCATGCTAGCAGAGGCCTCAGTAGTGGAAGTAGCAACAGCAGAGTGTTCATTGAATTTCCTCATTGCTTCTTTTGCTACTCTGGCCAACTTAGCTTGACGCTTGGCCCATTTATCAGGATAGTCCTCACCGCGCTTGAGGCTAGTGGGATCAGCTTCTTGGCCAGGTGCCAATGGAGGTCTTGGGCAAGGAGGGTGAAGAGCGAATTTCTTCATATATTTTGAAGTGAGATAGCGATATTCCCTCCATTCCCGTGCCCATCTCCTCTCTATCTTCTGTATGCACACCTTGCGCTGATTTTTGGTCTCCTTGCCATGTTTGGCCTCATCAGGTGTGCAATATTCATCATAGATATCCTCAGGGATTTCAAACGCAGTGTTGACCTCCAGTCTCTTGCCTCCCTTCTAAGGTTTCTTACCATCTACCATTTTCTTCAGCTGAGGGTTTTGAACTATTGAGTTCTCTGAAGAGGTATGCAACTTTTCTTCGAGGAACGCTGCAAATGAGTTAAGTTGATGAGTACCTAGAGATTCAGCAGCGGACATGTGTACCTGTGAAGAGAGTATAGGTGCGAAGAATTTGGAGAGGTCATATGCGTTCTCAGAAGTTTTTCCAAAAAAGAACAAGTTTGAGGAATTTGACCGGATGAGTCTTGAGGAATTTCACTAAGCGTTCTTTGACTTAGGTTCCAGAGTTGTACAAATTTGAAAATCCACAAAAATGAGGAATCTTGAAGAAAAATGTTACTTAGAGAAACAAATCAAGAGCAGATGATATGTTAGGTGTTTAGTGTGTGAAGAGTTGAGGAATAAACACCTTTTGAGGATTTGAAGAAAACAACAGAATCAACAGGGGCAGTAAAAGTAACTTTTAATTTACCCTTGATGAAGAACACAACGAACTGTGAAGTGTAGATTTGAAGCTCGTCGGTTTAGATCTTCCACGCCCTAACTTGGCTGAGGAAGACAGCTACGGCGGTGGCGGAGTGAAGAAATCCGCAGCCGGCGTGAGTACGGCGGCGACGAGGTCGAGGCAGTGAAGCTCTTCCTCACCGGCGACGATGGAAGTAGCGGTGGCGCTAGGGTTTGAGAGCTCGAGTGAGGGAGTGAGGTCGAGCGGAGTAAAAACGAAGTGAGGAAGGGAGAGGGGTATTTATAGCCGAAGTGAAAAACTGCTCGCCCGAGGAAATTGGACGAACGTGCCTGAGGGAGTCCTGGATTAGGGGGTGTCCGGATGGCCGGACTATACCTTCGGCCGGAATCCTGGACTATGAAGATACAAGATTGAAGACTTCGTCCCGTGTCCGGAAGGGACTTTCCTTAGCGTGGAAGGCAAGCTTGGCGATACGGATATGTAGATCTCCTACCATTGTAAGCGACTCTGTGTAACCCTAGCCCTCTCCGGTGTCTATATAAATCAGAGAGGTTTAGTCCGTAGGGAGAACAACAATCATACCATAGGCTAGCTTTTAGGGTTTAGCCTCTCTGATCTCGTGGTAGATCTACTCTTGTACTACCCATATCATCAATATTAATCAAGCAGGACGTAGGGTTTTACCTCCATCAAGAGGGCCCGAACCTGGGTAAAACATCGTGTCCCCTGCCTCCTGTACCATCCGACCTAGACGCACAGTTCGGGACCCCCTACCTGAGATCCGCCGGTTTTGACACCGACATTGGTGCTTTCATTGAGAGTTCCTCTGTGCCGTTGCCCTCAGGAAGGATGCCTCATCCCGTCTTTAAAGACGGCACCGTTGCTAAGGGAGCTTTGGCTGTCGGCCAAACTCTCCGGCTAGGCAGTTTCCTTATGACCGCCTGTTCGGCTGCTGCGCCGACGATGACCTCTCGGGTCATCGAAAGCAATCTTCACGTCAGCTTGGAATTCGCCGAGCAGCTAGACCCAATGGAGCTCTCTTCCCTAAACGAGCTCTTGGATTGCATCGCCGCCCTAGGAGTCGCTACGGATTACGACCAGATTGGGCCTAAACCCGATCTGAGAGAGATTAACTCTCCCCAGGTCACCCATGACGTTGCCGTGGTAGAGGGACAGTGTGGAGACCCTTCATCTATCTTAAGGACTAGCTATGTCCGGATTCCCGATCCCTCCAAGCCGGATACCCGCGGAGGGGAGGATATCACTCAAGACCTGAACTTAAAGTCAGGAGACGGACTAGATTCATTGGGCCGCATCCAAGAATCCCAATGTCCGAGTTCGGAAACTCCTTGGCCCCTGGGTCTCAGATTGGGTGAGGTTTCGGATTTGATTCCACCCACCCACCCGTACAAAAGCGATCTATCCCAAATTAGGCAAGAGCCCGAAGAAACAGTACATCATTACTGGGCCAGATTCCTCCTGGTTATGAACAGGATAAAGGACTGCCGCGAGGAGGACGCAATTCCATTCTTCTGCAATAATTGCACGGACAAGGGAATCCTCAACGCCATAAGTCGCCGTGATATTACACGCTTTGCTGACTTGGCGTCCATAGTACGAAAGTACTGTGCGATGGAAAGCGCCTGGAAAACCGAAACAAAATTTTGGGACAATCCGGCCTTGAATACAAACCCGGTCCGAAATAAAAGGGTGCATCATCGTCAGACACCCGGGTTCAATACCAAAAAGAAAAAGCCCTCTATAGGGCACGGAACCGTACTGGAAGGATGGCTTGATGGACCCTGTAAAATTCACAGTGCAGAAGGCGCCACACCAACTCACAGCCTTAGAGCATGTTGGATACTCTGGCAGGTGGCAAAAATTGGCGAAGATCTTCTAATTCCAAAAACCACAAAAAGCCACCCAAGAGAAACCAGTACGGTATTAATAGTCTTCGAGACTTTCGCATCAAATAATATGCGAAAAAGAGCACTCCGCGGCCTTGCCGAAGTCTACCAAGTAGCAACAATAAACCCATGGAGTGACACGGCTATTACTTTTAACGCCAGTGACGAACCTAAATTCCGAACAGCCCGAGCACCAGCCGCATTGGTCCTCAGTCCAATAGTGGACGGCTTTCGTCTTACCAAGGTACTCATGGATGGAGGTAGCGGATTTAACCTCATTTATGAGGAAACCCTTCAAAAAATGGAAATAGACTGGAACCGCATTGAGCGAAGCAGCACAACCTTTAGAGGAATAATCCCCAGTCGGGAAGCGCGCTGTACAGGAAAAACACACTAGATGTGGTGTTCGGCACGCCGGATAATTACAGGTCCAAAGAGGTCATGTTCCAGGTGGCCCCGTTCAGTAGCGAATATCACGCTCTGCTAGGGAGGGAAGCGTTTACAGTCTTCCAAGCAATACCCCATTACGGGTACATGAAGCTCAAGATGCCCGGGCCTAACGGAATCATCACTCTCGTTAGTGATCCGGACATAGCACTCCGCGCCGAAAACAAGACAGCCGCACTGGCCCTCGAGGTGCTATCCGAAGCCCTAGCGGCTGAGGAACTGACCGCGCTGTGCTCCATAGTGAATAGGGACCATGTGATACTCGATAAAAGATCCAAGTCCACCTCCTTTAAACCGGCGGACGAAATAGTCAAATTCCAGGTGCATCCAATGGACCCCAATAAAATAGCTTCCATCAGGGCACAGTTAAACCCTGATGTAGACGCCGCACTGCGAGAGTTCCTACGAGAGAACTGGGACATTTTCGCCTGGCACCCTTCAGACATGCCAGGAATCCCACGCAGGCTGGCCGAACACAACTTAAATATCCTAAAAGGATTCAAGCCAGTCAAACAGGCTCTTCGGCATTTTTCTGAACCTAAGAGACAGGCCATGGGAGAGGAACTAGCCAAGCTATTGGAGGCCGTATTCATCAAAGATATCAAACATCTGGACTGGCTAGCAAACCTGGTGATGGTACCAAAGAAGGACAAATCCTGGCGCATGTGCATTGATTTCAAAGACCTTAACAAGGCCTGCCCAAAGGATCCCTTCCCTCTCCCCCGCATCGATCAAATTATCGACGCTACCGCAGGACACGATTTGTTGTGTTTCCTCGACGCATACTCCGGCTACCATCAAATAAAGATGGCAGAGTCAGACCAAGCCGCAACGGCATTCATCACACCATACGGCCCATTCTGCTTCAACACAATGCCCTTCGGGCTCAAAAATGCCGGCTCAACATATCAGCGCATGATTCAGACATGTCTGGCAAACCAAATCGGCAAAACAGTGGAGGCATACGTAGATGATGTGGTCGTTAAAACAAGACATGTCGAATCTCTAGTAGACGACTTGAGGCTAACATTCGATAACCTCCGAACATACGACATCAAGCTCAACCCGGAAAAATGCGTTTTCAGCGTTCCAGCCAGAAAGCTCTTGGGCTTCATTGTATCCGGTAGAGGAATTGAAGCAAATCCAGCCAAAATCCAAGCTCTGTCACAATTGGATATCGCGAAGGACCTCAAACAAATACAAAAATTAACCGGATGCGTGGCGGCTCTAAGCCGCTTTATCTCCCGCTTAGGAGAAAAGGCCCTACCCCTTTACCGCCTCCTTCGGTGCACCGAACACTTCGAGTGGACGGATGCAGCCACGGCCGGAGTCGACGAAATAAAAGCCATCTTGGCAACAAACCCAGTCCTGGCTGCGCCAAACATTGGCGAACCAATGCTATTATACATTGCAGCAACCCATCAGGTCGTAAGCGCAATGCTTGTCGTCGAACGAGAAACGGATGGACACAAATTCCCCCTTCACAAGCTGGTCTATTATGTGTCCACTGTCCTTACTCCATGCAAGTCACGGTATCCGCACTATCAAAAGATTGCATACGCGGTATTTATGGCATCCCGGAAGCTGCGACACTACTTTCAGGAGTGTTCAATAACAGTAGCCTCGGAAGTGCCACTTAACGATATTATAAATAACCGCGACGCGATGGGCCGGATTGCAAAATGGGCCATTGAGATCCTCCCGTTTGACATAACTTACAAGCCACGGTGAGCTATCAAGTCGCAAGTTTTGGCCGACTTCGTCGCAGAATGGACGGAGGCCGAACTCCCTAAAGAGTACGTCACATATTCAAACTGGGTCATGCACTTCGACGGCTCCAAAATGTTGGCCGGTCTAGGGGCTGGCGTCGTTTTGACATCCCCCACAAGAGACACAGTTCAATATGTACTCCAGATAATGTACACAGACTCCAACAACGCAGCCGAATATGAGGCCCTTTTACATGGTCTCCGGATGGCAATATCCATGGGCATTCAACGCCTAGAGGTGCGCGGGGACTCCAACCTCGCAATATCCCAAATAAATGGAGACTTTGATGCCAAGGATCCAAAAATGGAAGCTTATCGCAACACCGTCCTAAAAATGTCAGCCCGGTTCGAAGGGCTCGAATTTCACCATATAGCCCGGGAAAATAATCAGGCGGCAGATGTCCTGGCACGCATCGACGCAAAACGCGATGTAGTCCCCCCAACATCTTCTTGGAAAGGCTGTTCAAGCTGTCTGTAGTATGGGAAGGGGAACCTGGCAATAGCAGCCCGGACCCAACCACACTGCCCGACACCGAACACTCTGACACAATTGGAGGCTCTGCCAATGAAATAACACCTTCAGCCCACGTAATAATGGCCGTCATCGCCCCGTGGACAGAACCATTCCTCGCCTACCTTACCAGGAAGGAACTCCCTGAGGACCAAAATGAGGCACGCTACATAGTGCGGCGATCTAAAGCCTATAAAGTCCATGAGAGAGAGCTTTATAAGAAAAGCACTACCGGAGTCCTTCAAAGGTGCATCTCCGAAGAGGAAGGGCGGAACCTCCTGGCTGAAATTCATGCCGGACTCGGCGGACATCATGCCGCAGCTCGGTCCCTTGTAAGCAAGGCCTTCCGTACAGGCTTTTATTGGCCGACGGCCCGGGCAGACGCCCAGGACTTAGTCCAACGATGCGTCGGTTGCCAGCTTTTTGCAAACCAAAGCCATATGCCACCCACCGCCCTCCAAACTATCCCCATCACTTGGCCCTTCGCGGTCTGGGGGCTTGACATGGTTGGACCCCTTAAAGGCGGAACCTACAAGAAAAAATACTTACTGGTCTTGGTGGATAAGTTCACCAAATGGATAGAAGCCAAGCCTGTTAAGACGGCCGAATCCGGACCGGTGATAGACTTTATATCCGGGGTTGTACACCGTTACGGCGTCCCCCACAGCATCATCACTGATAACGACACGAACTTTATGGCCGATGAGGTAAAACTCTGGTGCAAAAACATGGGCATCAAGCTCGATTATGCTTCCGTCTATCACCCACAAACCAACGGCCAGGTCGAACGTGCAAATGGTCTTATCATGAGCGGCATCAAACCCAGATTAGTGCGGTCCCTTAAGGAATCTAATACGCACTGGGTAGAGGAGCTCGACTCCGTACTCTGGGGGCTGCGGACCACGCCGAATCGCACCACCGGATACACACCATTCTTCATGGTGTACGGCGCAGAGGCAGTTTTGCCCTATGATATAATTCACGACTCACCTCGAGTGCGCATGTACGAAGAAAGAGAAGCCGAGCTCGATCGGCAGGACAGTTTGGACGCCTTGGAGGAAGAGCGTGACGTGGCAAAAGCCCGTTCCGCATTCTATCAACAGCAGGCTCGAAGATACCAAAGCAGAGAAGTACGGGCCAAAAATTACAATGTTGGTGAATTAGTTCTACGCCTGCCGGAGAAGAAAAAGGACAAACTCAAGCCCAAGTGGGAAGGTCCCTTCATAATCGACCAAGTCCTAACTGGTGGAGCGTACCACCTGCGAGATGCATCGGATAACCGACTCGAACCGAACCCATGGAATGCAGCCCGTCTACGAAGATTCTATGCCTAGCGCCGGACTCTGTGTTCGTCTCCTTCCTCTATCCATTTTTATATACTTTCTGTCTTACATTTCTCTCCTTCTCCTCTCTCTCTCTTATAGCCTTCAAAGGCTCATAAAGTGACGCGCTATCCGCACTCATTAAACCTGGGGGCTTCTTTAAACAGAAGCTTATTTATACGGGCTTCATGCCCAACACATGTGTTACACTTCCGCATGTACCTTTTATTCGCCATTATATGCATCGATATGACTTAAGTTTTGGCCAAGCTGGTTGCCTGGCTCCTGTGCTTACCCCTACGTTCCCGATTGTTCGGCTAGGTGGTAAAGGGAGCACCTCTGTGATTGTTACTGCCGGGTCAGCCAGATGTGTACCTCAGATTGGGTGAAGCCGAAAGCTAGCGTTCTTAAGGGAATATTCGGTCGGTGAACTCAAGATGATCTTTTCTTCCACTTATTTATCTACACGCCACCAGATGTTTTTACTGCGCCTCTTTTCGCAGAATGGACATGCACTTTAGGGCATGCCTCCCAGGGAAAGGAACCCCTAACGGAACTATTCTCCCTGGAAGATGTTTCTTACTAACCATGTAATATAACATAACTAGTTGGGCACTTGTCTGTTCAAGCACTAATGACCCCTACGCCTGGTCTCCATGCATACCCCGGTTCTTATATAACCGCGAGGGTATTCGGACACACTCCGGACCGTCAGGTCCCGAGGTTGAAGCGAAAAGGTCGGCCATGACAAACGATCTACAATCCGGCTAGAAGGCATAACATATGTCAATTAAAATTACATAGTCAATCTGACTGATTGTATTCCTCTTCAATTCCATCTAACAGGCTGTCTAGTTTACAGTCCTGTTGGGAATACTTTGCGGCTAACTCTACTTGGCCGTATACTAAGCTCACAGGGATCTCCTTCCCATCGGGCCCTATGGGTCCGACCTCGGCCATGTGGTTTGGGTCAGCCTTCGTGTACCGCATCTTCACCATGGCCCAGGCCTCCCTGGCGCCTTGACGGCAGGCCGACATCTTCCACAATCAGAAGAGCCGCCGCGCTCCCTTCAGCTTCTCTACAAGCTCTCCAAGGCCTTCGGGAATGGAGACGGATGGCCACAAGGCCTGGGCGATGCCTCGCATCACCTGCCGAACTCGCTCGTGCAGTTGTGAGAGCTCGGGAAGAAGGTCACCCGTAGAACCGGGCATTTCCTCTGCAGGACGACCTGTTAGCATACCTACAGACATTACTCTGTTAGTCGACTTCCTCGCTGAACTCTTTTTTCAAAGTTCGTTCAAGCACTTACTATATATGCCGCGTCGAAGCCGCTGATTCTTCTTCACGGAGTCCAACAGCTGGGCACGAACGTCCTTCAGTTCCACGCCTAGCTTGGTGTTGGCATGTTGGAGATCGTTCTTCTCCCGCCTCACCTTTGTCAGCATGCTCTCACCAGCCTTTAGCTGGCGTCGGAGTTGTTGCACTTTCGGATTTAATCCGGCGCCATCTGTAATTTCATTTGTCAGATTTGCACCCACGCCGCACTTCGCAAAATACTTATCTTCCGAAGCGTATATTACCAGAGGGGGTCTCCTTGGGCTCCCCTGTCGCGGCGAGTGTGGCCTCAAGTTGGGCTTTGCACTCTTCCAGCTCCTGGGACAGCAGGGTGTTCTTTTCTGTAAGAACCTGCATAACAGATGATCCTTAAATCAGTTATTCTAACTGTTTCAAGTCTCGGGGGCTACTGGTATACATATATAATTACCAAAATTTTCTTACCAGTATGTCTTTCACATACTGCTCCGTGGCTCTGGCTAGACCATTTTGAGCAGCATGGAGGTACGCGTCTCCCGAATCGAAGGCATCCAATGCCTCTTAGGAGAAACAAGCGTCGCGAGGAACTGTTCGGCGACGCCTGTGGTTCATGGCACTCTCCACCTCGGAATTGGTGGCAGACAACCTGTCCGCATCCTCCGTCGGAGGAGCGTCCGGTGCGCGCCTCGTATTCGCCTCCGCTTCTGGACCAGGCTTTGGAGCCTGGCTGGTGGAGACGCGATTGGCAACCTCTCTGGATATAGTCCGGGGAGGTCTCTTCGTCCTGAAGAGAGCACGAGTGTTAATATGCCTCGAAGGAGTAACACCTGGGAATAAGGTGGCGCGCTATACCTTTGCGCCGGTGCCTCAGTCTGGAGCACACTTCTTTTCAGCTCGCGGGGCCTTGTCGCCCCTCGTTGGCTAGTCGCCGCAGGCTCGGCCTCCCGTCTCGAGGACCTCCCCTGCAAAACACGGTTGTCATACGGTAATCGAAAACACGCAAGGACAGATCCCTTTTCAAAGTGTTGAGACTCCGGTCCCAGTTACCTGTGAGGCTGGGAGTAGCCCTGGATAATCGGCCGTAATGTCCACCAAGGCGTTGTCCCTGCTCAATTGATGAAACACTCCATCAATCAGCTCCACAGATAAGTCCGGATCCTCTTGAGAGGCCGGGTCGAGGGACCGTCCCGGATCCTCGGGTTGTGGAGGAGGGCTGTTTATTTCTTTAACAGCCTGACGCAGTTCCTGCGTTGAAGTCGTTAGACTGAAAATTTAACAATGGGAATATAAAACGAATGGGCAAGTAAAAGTGTCCACTTACCCAACTCGGAGGATTGCACATAGAAAATCCACCCCGTGGGTTGACGCGGAAAAATTCCTCCTCTTCTCCCTTGTACAAAGCGGACAAGGTCTTTATTAGAGCGGCAGCCGAATCCGGCCCCTTACGGCCATAGCGGGTGGCGGCGTCCTCCCCGTTGAAGTCCCACATGGGGCGGCCTCTATACTGAAGCGGCTACACCCCTCGCATGATGCATGCGGCCATGACCCCGATCATGGTCAGTTCGGAATGAGCTAACAATCTTATCCGGCCCATCAGGTAAATAACATCCCTGTCGCTTTCCCTCTGAGGGCTCCGTGGACGCCATCTTAGGCGCTTCTTTAGGGGAGCACTGTCGAACTCAGGGAGGCCGATCCGGACAGGATCCGGCAGCGGAAGGTCCTCTATATAAAACCATTCTGAAGGCTAGTCCTCGGACGCATTCTTTGGGGTTCCGGCTAGATATCCGGTCCAGGCGATGTGCCACACTTCGGTTCCGCCCACTTGATATATCAACCCCTCCTTAAAGAGGGGCACAAGGCAGAATAGCCTTTTCCATGGCGCGAAATGAGCCTCGCAGCCCAAAAACAGCTCGCAAAGGGCTACGAAGCCCGCGGTATGCAATATGGAGGTAGGCGTGAGGTTGTGCAGCTGGAGGCCATAGAACTCCAGAAGCCCCCGGAGAAATGGATGAATTGGAAATCCGAGCCCTCTTATTAGGTAAGGGGCAAGTCATACCCACTCTCCTTTGGAGGGATTGGAGGCGCTCTCCGCTTGCTCTCCGCCATTATAGGTGGCAAGTCCGGCTCGAACCGGGACCATATAGGCCGGGGGGAGAAATCCTTTGGTCTGGAGCTTCACTAGCTCGCTGTGCGGGATGGAGCACTTCTTCCAATCTCCAGGCTGAGGGCTGGAAGGGCGAGAGGAGGAGCTGCGGTGGCTGGCCATGATAGAATGGACCTCTGTCGGATACGCTCTGATGAATACTCGCGGAAGGGAGAAGGTGTGGTTTGGATCTAAATCCTCGTCCCCTTAAATAGGCGTCTCATTCACGCGGCTAGGGGTGTAAATATAAAAAACACCCTGACTTTCATATTCGTTTGACACGTGGAAAACGGCCATTATTGGGCGTAGAAGCCAAGGAGCACTACATTTACAAGAAACCGGACACTATTCAACAGGTACACGGAATTTGGAGGAGAACCCGCCTTGCAATGCCGAAGACAATCTGCCGCCGGACTCGTCATCATTGAAGCCTGGTTCAGGGGCTACTGAGGGAGTCCTGGATTAGGGGGTGTCCGGATGGCCGGACTATACCTTCGGCCGGACTCCTGGACTATGAAGATACAAGATTGAAGATTTCGTCCCATGTCCGGAAGGGACTTTCCTTGGCGTGGAAGGCAAGCTTGGCGATACGGATATGTAGATCTCCTACCATTGTAACCGACTCTGTGTAACCCTAGCCCTCTCCGGTGTCTATATAAATCGGAGAGATTTAGTCCGTAGGGAGAACAACAATCATACCATAGGCTAGCTTTTAGGGTTTAGCCTCTCTGATCTCGTGGTAGATCTACTCTTGTACTACCCATATCATCAATATTAATCAAGAAGGACATAGGGTTTTACCTCCATCAAGAGGGCCCAAACCTGGGTAAAACATCGTGTCCCCTGCCTCCTGTTACCATCCGACCTAGACGCACAGTTCGGGACCCCCTACCCAAGATCCGCCGGTTTTGACACCGACAGTACCCGTGACCCTTCTCATTCGCGTGACATGTGTCACCCACGTACTGAGAGGTGACGATCGTGTGCAATCGTGGGTGAATAGATAAGTATTATCATGGATTGTGTAACGGTTTGAGCGGCAAAAGCCAAAAATTCAGATAAGATAAGTTTAAAGTTCCGTTCGCAATTTCTTCAACTGACAAGAACACAGTGAAGATTTTAAATGAGTTTCAAATAGAACGCACATGAAGATTTTGTGAATAGACTGGGTTGAGTTTAGCATAAAGGGGGAAGGGTCCGATCACATTCACTTAGCAGAACAAGCAACTTGAAGAAATAGCAATAAGTGAATGTTGTAGAGGACATAAACACACACACACACACACACACACACACACACATATATATATATATATATTATATATATATATAGCCAATGAAGAACAAAAATGGAAAGAGTGAAGACAATGCAAAGTTTAAACAAAACAACTGAGGAATTTCACAGAGAGGAAAAACTCAGATTGAGGATTTTCAACTTTTGGTGGTGGCGTTACCCACCGTATAAGAATGATGATTTCAGACATTGCGTACAATTGTTGTAGGGTTCTGAGAATCAAATTCTTCATTAATTTCTTCACACTTAGAGGGTTAGTCTTGATTGATTGAAGAAAAACGTTACTTTGTGTGTTGCACATCCAAGTCATCAATTTTGCATAAGTGTTAGGATGTGTGTCCTTTTCAAGGGAAATTTGAAGATTCTAAGATATTTAGCTCACAACTCAACATGCTAAATCTCTTCCCATCCAAGGGCTTGGTGAAGATATCGGCTAGCTGTTCTTCAGTCTTCACATGCTCAATAGAGATGTCGCCCTTCAACACATGATCACGAAGAAAACTATGACGAATCTGAATGTGCTTTGTCTTCGGGTGCTGAACTGGGTTATGAGCAATCTTGATGGCAGATGTCTACTACACAACCTTCTTCTTGTAGACGTTGTTGGGCCTCCAAGTGCAGAGGTTTGTAGGACAGTAGCAAATTTCCCTCAAGTGGATGACCTAAGGTTTATCAATCCGTAGGAGGCGTAGGATGAAGATGGTCTCTCTCTCAAGCAACCCTGCAACCAAATAACAAAGAGTCTCTTGTGTCCCCAACACACCCAATACAATGGTAAATTGTATAGGTGCACTAGTTCGGCAAAGAGATGGTGATACAAGTGGTATATGGATAGTAGATAAAGGTATTTGTAATCTGAAAATATAAAAACAGCAAGGTAACTAATGATAAAAGTGAGCGTAAACGGTATTGCAATGCGTTGAAACAAGGCCTAGGGTTCATACTTTCACTAGTGCAAGTTCCCTCAACAATAAAAACATAATTGGATCATATAACTATCCCTCAACATGCAACAAAGAGTCACTCCAAAGTCACTAATAGCGGAGAACAAACGAAGAGATTATGGTAGGGTACAAAATCACCTCAAAGTTATTCTTTCCAATCAATCCGTTGGGCTATTACTATAAGTGTCACAAACAGCCCTAGAGTTCGTACTAGAATAAAAAATTAAGACACAAATCAACCAAAACCCAAATGTCACCTAGATACTCCAATGTCACCTCAAGTATCCGTGGGTATGATTATACGATATGCATCACACAATCTCAGATTCATCTATTCAACCAACACATAGGACCTCAAGGAGTGCCCCAAAGTTTCTACTGGAGAATCACGACAAAAACGTGTGCCAACCCCTATGCATAGGTTCATGGGCGGAACCCGCAAGTTGATCACCAAAACATACATCAAGTGAATCACATGATATCCCATTGTCACCACAGATACGCACGGCAAGACATACATCAAGTGTTCTCAAATCTTTAAAGACTCAATCCGATAAGATAATTTCAAAGGGGAAACTCAATCCATTACAAGAGAGTAGAGGGGGAGGAGAAACATAAGATCCAACTATAATAGAAAAGCTCGCGATACATCAATATTATGCCAAATCAAGAACATGAGAGAGAAAGAGAGAGATCAAACACATAGCTACTGGTACATACCCTCGGCCCCGAGGGAGAACTACTCCCTCCTCGTCATGGAGAGCACCGGGATGATGAAGATGGCCACCGGAGAGGGATTCCCCCTCCGGCAGTGTGCCAGAACGGGTCTAGATTGGTTTTCGGTGGCTACGGAGGCTTCTAGCGGCGGAACTCCCGATCTATTGTGCTCCCTAATCATTTTAGGGTATATGGAGATATATAGGCGGAAGAAGTATGTCAGGGGGGGCATGAGGGGCCGATGAGGGTGGAGGGCGCGCCCAGGGGGTGGGCGCGCCCCCTGCCTCGTGGCTTCCTTGTAGATCCCCTGACGTGCACTCCTAGTCTTCTGGGCTTCTTCTGATCCAAAAATAAGTTCCATGAAGTTTCAGGTCAATTGGACTCCGTTTGGTTTTCCTTTTCTATGATATTCTAAAACAAGGTAAAAACATAAACTGGCACTGGCCTTTGGGTTAATAGCACTACAAAAAAAAGACACATCCATGACATTTTGGGCCGAACGATTTTTTTCTGTCATACATATGACACTTCCATGACGATAATTGTGACAAAACCCAGTATCATCATAGATGTGGTGGGCTCCTACTTCTATGACAAAAAATCATGACAGAAAATGGGCTTTTTGTCCTGGGCGGGCCGGAGACGCAGCTGCATGACATTCTTCGGGCCGTCCATGACGGAAAAAACCGTGGTAGAAGCGAGGGGGAGGAAAATTTCGGGGAGTTCCCGGTTACGGTGGGAGGTCGGGGGCCGAGCGATGCGCGCTTCGCTCGTACACGTACGCGCGTGTGTGCGAGGCGTTGGCTCTAATTGAACCCGAGCGAGGCATTGGGCTCTAACTGAACCCAAGCGATTGCACTGCAGGCTACGCGTTACTGAACCCAAGCGATCGATCGATGGCTGTTAACTGAACCCGATCGAGCGATTCCTTTGCTACTGCTGCTAACTGAAGCTGATCGATGCTGCCTCTGGATGAACAGTGCGCATTGCAGGGGGGTTGGATGAACAGTTCCCGGTGGGGGTGGATGAACAGGACCCCGTGGTGTTGCCTCTGGATGAATAGGACCCCGATCGATTGAGCCGGTTGGGGCTGGATGAACAGGACCCCGTGGAGGGATAGATGAACAGGACCACCCCATGGAGGGCAGGATGAACAGTAGACGGTGGAGGGCAGGATGAACAGTAGCCCATGGAGGGGTGGTTGAACAGGAGCCCGTGGAGAGGGCTGGTTGAACAGTAGCCGGTGGAGTAGCGCGCGGTGGAGGCTGGATGAACAGGAGCCCGTGGATGAACAGTCGCAGGTGGAGGCTGGAGGAGGTCGACGGTGGATGAACAGTAGCTCGTGGAGGCTGGAGGGGGTCGACGGTGGAGATGAACAATATCCCGTGGAGTCCCGTTTTGCGGTACGCCACACCCCTCTTGATGAACAAGACCCCCGTTTCGACCGTAGCGCTCAAACACAAGTCCGTTTCGTCTGTTTTGCGGTACGCCACACCCCTCCCGATGAACAGGACCCCCGTTCGACCGTAGGAGGTCCGTTTCCTCCGTTTTGCGGTACGCCAGACCCCTCCCGATCAATAGGACCCCGTTCCGAACGTAGGAGGTATGTTTCCTCTGTTGTGCGGTATGCCGGGCTTCGTTTCCATCGCCTGTTCCGTCCAAGCCCTCCCGATGAACATGACCACGCATTCCGTTCCGACCCAGCCGGTTGGTTCCCACGCGTTCCGTTGCCTCCCGATGAACACGATGCATTCCATTGCCTCCCCATGAACACGACGCATTCCGTTGCCTCCCCATGGACACGACGATGATGCTGTTTCTCCGTTCCGACCCAGCCATGTACACGAGCCCTGGCCGTACGTATGCGTGAGTAGGCGTTCGAGACCCCGCCCGTATGTACACATACGTGGCCATATTTTCTTTCTTGCACCCTGGCCGCTGTACATACGTGTACATGCTACGTGCGCGCCTCTACTACGACATGTGCGCGCCTCTACATCCACCAGTATATATGTACGTACACGTTCGCGACCAGAATGACAACGCTACGTACGCTTCGACCAGGTGGGTCCCGACTATCAGGCACTTCCTTGCGTGCGAAGATGTAGCTGGTGGGTCCCAGCAGTCAGGGGCAAACGTTTTTTTTCGCGAAATACGGTGGCCCGTACGATGGGTCCCCGCTGTCAGGTGGAGGAATAATTATTTTGCACGTAATAAGGAGGCACTTCCTTGCTGCGGCCGTGGACCCAGCTGTCAGCCTCTCCACGTACAGTCCACGTCCGATGGAAGCCGTTCCTTAACCACGTTGACCACGCCGCACCGAGAGAACCAGGGCGGTAGACGACGGCGAGGCCTAGTAAGGGGATGACGCAGAGCCGGGGAAGACGCGACAGTGGATGCCCACGCGTAGAGGAATACGAGGGTTCACTGGTCCGCTGCGGTGTGAGGCTGCCGTCGCCACAGAATAACATGGGGTGTGGGTGAGTAGAGGAATGGCCTGGCCAGCGGTGGGAGTAGTAGGGGGCGGTGAGGCCTCCGCCGCATCGCAGCCGGCCACGGGAGGCAGGAGCACAAGGCACGACCGGCGCTGGTTTGGGCGGCTGGAGCAAGAAGACTAGAGGTTGAAGAAGCACTACGGCCGTTGGATGGACATCGTACGGTCACTGGAGCTAGAATCGTGCATATTGACTAAGTTAACAAAGCCCTCCATCCCCGTCAACTTAGTAGGCCCACAAGTCAGCCTCCCACCAAGGTGGGTCCCAGCTAGTAGGGGGTATTCTTTTTTTTTGTGCGTAATAAGGAGGCACTTCCGGTGGGTCCGAGCTGACAGCAGGGGGAACGTTTTTTTCACAAAATACGGTGGCCCGTCGGGTGGGTCCCAGCAGTCAGGGGCAAACGTTTTTTTCGTGATATACGGGTGGGCGTCCGGTGGGTCCCTGTTGTCAGGTGGAGGAATAATTATTTTCCGCGTAATAAGGAGGCACTTCCTTGCGGCTGCCGTGGACCCAGCTGTCAGCCTCTCCACGTACAGTATTCTTCCGATGTAATTCGGTCGTTGGCCACATTGACCACGCCGCGCCGACAGCACCACGGCGGTGGACGACGGTGAGGCCTAGGAAGGGGACGACACGGAGCCGGGGAAGACACGGCAGTGGATGCCCACGCAGAGAGGAGTACGAGGCTTCACTGGTTCGGTTGCGCTGCCGTCGCCGCAGAATAACAGGGGGTGTGGGTGAGTGGAGTGGAGGGATGGCCTGGCCAGCGGTGGGAGTAGTATGGGGGCGGTGAGACCTCCACGGCAGCACAGCCGGCCATGGGAGGCAGGAGCAGGCGGCACGACTAGCGCTGCTTTGGGCGGTTGGAGCAAGAAGACCAGAGGTTGAAGAAGCACTACGGCCGTTGGATGGACATCGTACAGTCAGTCGAGCTAGAATCGTGCATATTGACTAAGTTGACAAAGCCCTTCGTCCCCGTCAACTTAGTAGGCCCACTATACTGGGTCCCAGCTAGCAGGGGGAGTATTCTTTTTTTGTGCGTAATAAGGAGGCACTTCCTTGCGTGCGAAGATATAGGTGGTGGGTCCGAGCTGTCAGCGGCGGTAACATTTATTTCGCGAAATACAGAGGCCGTTTCGGTGGGTCCCAGATGTCAGGAGGAGGAAATCATTATTTTGCGCGTAATAAGGAGGCATTTCCTTGCGTGCGGCCGTGGACCCAGCTATCAGCCTCTCCACGTACAGTCCACTTCAGATGCATGTCGGGCGTTGACCATGCTGACCAAGCCACGCCGAGAGCACCAGGGCGGTGGACGACGGTGAGGCCTAGGAAGGGAACGACACGGAGGTAGGGAAGACTCGTCCATTGTTTTTGTTTCCCATGCGGAGGGGAGTACGACTGTGCGAGGGTTTACTGGTTTGTCTGCCGTCGCCGAAGAATAACAGCAGGTGTGGGTGAGTAGAGAGATGGCTAGGCCAGCGATGGGAGTACGGTGGGGCGGTGAGGCCTGCGCGGCAGCACAGCCGGTCGTGGGGAGGAGGGAGCTGGCAGTCCCGCCGGCGCTTGTTTGAGCGGCTGGAGCAGGAAGAGCAGAGATTGAAGAAGCACGACGGCCGTTGGATGGACATCCAACAATATACATGCCATCTGTGGAAAGCCTCAAATATGTGGAAAACAGCATATAGCCCATCTGCCATTATTTCAAATAATTTATAGCCCATTTGCTAATTCTTACAGATTTTTTTGGATCCCATATTCTTTATGTTAGCATTACAGCCCACATTGTGGCCACGGTTAAAAAATTATACGAAATTTTGCATATGTCGGTGCGGTCTGAACTGTTTTTAATCCCGAAATTTTGAGTCACATTCAGACTGATTTAAAAAATAGATGTATATCAATATAAAATCCAATAAATTGTCCACGCATAAAAATCAATGCAATTTAAAATCTCGAAATGAAAAAAAGATATTTGAAAATAATTGCCGGTATGATGTGTTTTAAAAATGTACAACCCATTTCTCATTACTGTAGGCCATTTTCTTGGCCAGCCCAATGAAGCTCTCCTCGTCTTGGAAGATTTGCAGCCCAACAGGACTGATAAAGCGACTTACTTGACAAATCACAAAATAACTGGGCTAGCCATTTTCAGAAAGAAAAAAAACTACTGGCCTGGTCTGTGGTAAACATAAAATAAAAGGATGTCTAGACAGGCCAGAGTGTCCCGCACAGCCCAGTTGGCACCCTGCTTCCATCTCAAAAACAAATTAGATAAATGCCACTCCAATTATGGCGATTTATAAAAATGCCACTGCAATTTCCAAACTTTGAAAAATGCCACTGCAATTTTTGCAAACTTTGAAAAACGCCACTGCAGTTTGCAAACTTTGAAAAACGACACTCCACACTTCGAAAAATGCCACTAGAAATGGCATGAAATGGAATTTTTCAAAGTTTGGAAATTGAAGTGGCATTTCTCGGATACACCAGATTTGGAGTGGCATTTATCAAATTAACCCAAAACAAAAATAACTGGGCGAACTGCTGGGTCCCTGGTGTCGGCCGCTCGTTGTGCAATTATCTCATTTATTGACTACGTTGACAATGGCATGGGACCGAGATGTCAGAAATCCACTAGGAGGAGCCATTTTTATTGGCTTGAAATAAGGAGGCACTTGCTCGCGTACTGCCATGACCTTGGCGGGTCCCTGCTGTCATCCTCTCCATGTACAGTACTAGTTAGTCGTGCTTCAAAACTGATCGGCACGCCATTAAAAAAATAAAGGTCGATAACTAATGCGGCACCTCGGGCCAACGCGGCCAGATCGCATTTTGCACGAGAAATTACACACCATGTTTCTTTGACATGTAGTCCCATTCCAACATATCAGTGAGACGACCGCGAGTAGTAGGAGTATTTCCGAACGGACGTGTAGGCCGGGGCGCCTCTTCGTGAACCGTGGCAAACTTGCAACCGTCCATTGACTCTTCGCCTTTCCCTCTTGATTTGGAACTGCTGTCGCACGCTCTTCCTCTCCCTCCTCCATTTTCCTTCAGCCCTTCACCCTTTCTTCTGCCATTGTTCGACTGTCTTCTCCATGGAGGGAACAGGCCAGAAACGACCCCGTTATTCTTTCCCCGATCTGAAAGATGACGTGGTGGAGGAACTCATTGATCGGTGTGACATCATCACCTCGGCTAGCATGGCAGGTTCGTTCAAGCCCATTCTCGACTCAACTAATAACATCATTACAAAGAACCCAAGATTCAAGGAGCGGTTTGATCTCCCCTATCTTCTTCGCCGTGACCCTGATGACTGGCACCGGCACGACGGAGGCCTCACTCTGTGCCAGTTGATGCCGCTTGATAATGATACGTATGATGTTAAGATGCCATCGCTTGAGGGCAAGGCTTGGGCGGGCGCAAATGGAGATTGGGTTGTTTACACTGGGTCCAACTGCGAGTGGGAACTTGTGAATGTGTACACTCATCACCGGGTTCCACTTCCAAAAATCTCAGCACACTGCCCAGAGGTTGAGCACACCGGTAATGTACGCACGTTAAAATACGATCATGTTGATTGTCTTCTACGAAAGATAGCAATTTGTCGAGTTCCCAACCGCTCTTGGAATTACAACAACTATCAAGTTGTTGCTATCTTCGACAAGCTTGTTGCCATCCTTCGTGGTTCGACTCGATGGATGTTGCTCAAAAATCAGTTTCTGTACACGGATGAGTACTGTGATGCAATTCAATACGGGGGCCTTGTGTTTGCTGCCACCACTCGTGTCACTATTTTTGCATGGCATCCTAGTAGTTTCGGTACGTTTGTCTTCCACCGTAATTATAATTGTTTCATCCACATGCATTTGGGTTAGCAAGTTTCCCTTTACTAATTAACCTTCTTCTTGTGTTTCCAAGGTCCTGTGAACATCCCACCACCTATACTTGATAATTTTTATAACCAAGGGGGAGATGCCGATGGTGATGATCACGAGCAGCGCCCATATACTCTGTGGTGCCTGGCAACTAATTCCGATGGACCACCTCTTCTTGTGTGTATATAGCCCACTGATGATGTTACTGCTAAGGAAGCAGGTGTCTCCCATGGTCGCACTCTTCGGACCTATTCCAACACCCGTTGCATGGTATTCGGGATGGATACTGGTGTGCTAGCGCCAACTCCTTCTCCCTGGCACAGAATTGATAGTCTTGGAGAAAACTCGCTCTTCCTTGGACAAAACTATCCGATGATGGTGAAAGGCGATCCAACTGCTGTTGACACATTTATGAGAAGCAAATGTGTCTATACCTCGGACATTTGGGTGTTTCCCTACCCTGGTACTGATATAGTAGGCCGCTTCAGCCTGGATGATCGGTCCTGTGTTGGTCTCCAGATCGACAACGGATGGCCCGTCCCAGAGAATCACTTGTGGTTCAAAGCAAGCATTTCCAACGCCGTGGAATGGTTGAGTTGAAGTTCATTTCATGGCTTGTTATTTGTTGTGTGGTGAAAACTTTAGTATTTATAATGTATCCTCGTTGTCGATGTGGGTTGATGACCTGTTGTATGTAATAAAATGATATGCCTGTGATAAACTTACTAAATTTATGAATGGCATCCGAGTCGCTTCTCTAAATTTGTACTAGCTTCACATGCTTCACGCGTCGGGCGGGTGTTTTTACTGTAGCCATATGTTAATGTGTTCGTTGTACGTAACCAGCACCTCAAATCCTCGATACTAGTATACTATATACTAGTAGGAGGAAGTAGTAGGAGTAGTAGGGTGGCATGGGCCAGAACAAGCATTCATGTCCAGGAGTACGGCACACGCCACCACCACGACATCCATCTGACACCATATTATTTCTTGGAGTCCGTGCTAGAGCAATATCTTCAACCTCGTTGTTTCTCCAACTTCAGCCATCGCGCGGCGGGCGAGGTGGGGGTATGCCGATAGTCGGTTTCCTTAACTGCGGTCCCACTTGTAAGGCCAACTCCAACGCACGACCCCAAACGCACCTCCGTTTTGCACAAACTCCAACGATAATTTTGACTAGAAAAGCAAGACCAAAGAAAACAAGAACCACAAGAATACATTTTACTACTCCTGTATGTTGGATTGGTGCCTTCTCGATGCATTCATTGTTGATCTGCGGAGGCTCGATCTTGCGTATGTGCTAGCTAAAAGTGATAGAAAATCTACTAAATTGCGCTCTATCAATATATGGATGCACTCTTCTTCCCAATACAAAAAACTTGCATCCATTCTACTCCCTCCATTGCACAATACATGCCTTCTATTTATCAAAATATATATGTATCTAGACATGTCTTAGTATATAGGCACATCCATTTTTGGACAAATGGAAGTCAAGTATTTTGGAACGGAGGGAGTACACAATAGAAATTTGAAGTTAGCACAACTAGTCTAATCCGAGAGCAGAACCGAAGATTTGGTCAGGTTCTTCCTCCTTTTGCCGTCACGTGGGACATCCAGCATCCAGGTCGTGTCATGAAGGAAAATAGAGTGGTAGTTGAAGCCACGAGATGTGCATCTTGGGTTAAATTGTAAATAGAATCTTACTACTCTTGAGTAACTCCAAAAGCGGCCACCGAAGATCTTTATTGGATTTGTTTTTCATCACCAGCACATCGAGGTGAAAGATGTGCAGGTTCAGTGGGTCCTCTTGTGTTTTCACTAACATGTGGGGCCGCATGTGAGCAAACAGACGATGGGCTCCGCGCGCCCGCTAGCTGGCTGAGAAGAGAGATAGAGGAGGGCTGAGCACGGACTGCAGGAAATTTGTTCTACGTACCTCGATATAGGCTCTTTATAGTGGGGTGGCATGGGCCATAACTAGCATTCACGTCTAGCAGTACGGCACACACCACCCACACGAGTCCCATCCGACACCAATTTTCTTGGAGTCCGTGCTACAGCCATCTCTTCTCCCTCCTGTTTTCTCAGCCATTGTGTGGTGGGCGGGGTGGGGGTTTGCCGATAGTCGGTTTGCTCAACTGCGGTCCCACTTGTAAGTGAAAATGCAACACCGCACGCATTCCCGCTTGAGCGGCGTGCCGGACCAACCGTGTGGGGGTGCAACGCGAACACGGCAGGCTTTTCCTTTTGAACTCGTAACTTGTAAAATTTGGTTCTGCTCCATGGCGCGACCGATAGATAGAAAATAACGATTTTGCCTAGAGTAATGAGAAGTTTGGTTCTGGCGCCGTTCATGCATGGAGTACGTATGAAAATTATGAAGTTGATGCGAAAGGTAAGATAATTACTGTAGTATCATATACTACTACATGGATTTGATGGAAAGATAAAAATACATACGGATCCATCAACGTACAATGACATCCTCACGCCCTAGTGCGCCGGGTCACCAACCGACGTGTGAGGAGCAGCAGCGTTGGCGGAGAGCTCAACGTGCTTCTGAACAGTGCCGTCCAAGGTTGCCCTGCGCTCCAAGAAGGCCAGCGTCCTATCGTCCTCCTCTTGCATGTAGTAGTCCTTGTGGACGATTTGCGCGTAGATGTGGGTGATTATGTCGATGGTGTCTTGCTGTGCCAGGCGCTGCGCGGCGAGCGCGACCTCGAGGTGGACATTCTCTGGTGCGACGGCGGGCAGTCGGAGGGCCACCAGTGCGTCGAAGAGGTTGTTACCGTAGTGGCCGTTGAGGGTGGCGGGCATTGCAGAGCCTGGGTGCGTCGGCTGGAGGCTTACGTCAAAGTTGTCCGCAAGCTTCTTGACGACGGTGAACTTGTCGAGGAAACCGACGAGGACCTCGTCGAACAAGGAGACGAAGCTGTCATCCAAGCGGCCCCTCGCCCTGGCGGCCTCAAGCAATACTACCTGGAGACGTTCCTCGGTGCTGGGCCGCAGGCCGGCGTCGTGGACCATCTGGCACAGCCAGCTGATGCTCGCGCTCATCGCCTCCATGGGTCTAGCGTAGCTTCTAGTCAATTGATCTTGCGATTCGAGTGTTCACTCAGCCCTTGGTTAGCGTACGTAGGTGCGTAGGATTTCGTACTACTCCTCGGCCCTCTACTGCACCTGCCTTTGGCTATATGGTAGGTGGGCCAGCCACCTCCTGGGGCCACGTGTCATTCACCCAAAGGCAGTTGCCATATGTCAATGAAGCTGCGTCCCCCTCCATGCCGGTGCAGTATAGTCATCTCACCGAACCTCTAGTTGGGGCCAAACGAGAGAAGTTTGATGTTTACTGATTTATTGGTCCCATTTGCATTTTGTGCCAAGTTTTGACCTTTGATTTAACTAATAAAATGTTAATGCATGTAAACAAAAATGTTGTGTAAGTCACCTTACGAAAACCAAATAATCCCAAAATACTTAGGCACGGTGCATTAACTCCCTCCTTGTTTCTTATTCCGTGACATATCAACCAATGAGAGATGTGGGCCGTGCATGCTTTCAATGACTTGAGACTACCAAACATGACATG
Organism: Triticum urartu; assembly: GCF_003073215.2. Lineage (NCBI taxonomy): Eukaryota > Viridiplantae > Streptophyta > Magnoliopsida > Poales > Poaceae > Triticum > Triticum urartu. The sequence continues at coordinate 98,286,657 of NC_053026.1, forward strand.
CAGTGTTTAGTTCATTGCATGTAATCCTATTAGTACTCTAGTTAGGAGTAGCAAAAAAACATTAAGTTCTCTCACCGATAGGAATAAAACACCATGTATTTATTTACAGAGGGAGTAGTACATTTTTGGTGACATGCATTACTAGATATTGCTAGTCAAATAATAAAATCCAGATGGACATGGTAGTACTCCTAAATCCATACGGTGGTGCTACTAGTACTAGTAGTAGTACTACCAATGTAGTAGTAGGAGTACTAGCACTGTACTACCCGTTGGTCAAATTATTACGTGTTGCTCCTCATAGTGAAGTGACAAGACCCTGCGCCGGAGATAACACCTGAGTATAGGCACCGTGTTCGGCATACCATAGTCAGCCTCACCGTCTGCAGTCACTATCATCATGGCTGTAGAGCTAGCCTGCTTACAACTAGCCCTGTTCCACATAATTTCCCGTGCGTAGATGCTCGTGCATTGCACGAAACACCAAGATTGGGGGTGGACGGCTCCGACAGCGGCCATCGTGCCAGATTTTTCCATGGCCTTCTACTCCTAGATGTGGTGGGGAGGAGATGAGGCTGATTGTGAGAGACACGGACTTGTTTGTAAATAGGTAACAAGTGCGGGCATCTTTTTGCAAAAATGGAGAAGCTTGGTTTGTATGCGTCAGATCTAGATCCGATGACTATTGGTGAAAGATGGGAGGCAAAACATCATCACCAACTCAGGACCTGTTTGATTCGCAGGATTTTGAAAACGCAGGAATAGGACACGGCAATATTACAAGTTTCAAACTGATATTACAAATGTTAGGAGTAATGCTGCACCTACGAAGAGGGAATTACTAGGAAGTTTATGTAAGAACTTTCGTTACTTTAGGTGGATGCAGCATTATCGTACAAACTAAAATCCACCGCCCTGACAAGTCACTAATGGGCAAATAAGTTTTTGAGTCTCTGGCCACTTGATGTTTCAAAAACCAATTCAGCTTCTGCAGAGAAATGAGCTCCACTGTGTACCCGCGTGGGTGTGGCTGGGCACGAAGCGTGAGTACGTGCACGGTGCACCTATCTCTTCTTGTATACGTACACCACCTACGTGGGGTTGTGTGAGAGAGATACAAACCTAGAGACATATAGTGTGTGGGTTCTTGAGAGTTTTTTTTGGGGGGGGGGGGTCAATCAAAATTTAACATATGCAATGTGTGTGAAATAGAGTCCTGGATATAACATATATATAGAGGGGGCGATCCACGAGAAGAGAGTGGAGGTATCATCGGCTTGAGGTGTCCATAGAATCGAAGAGAGGGATGATGTGTGTCTGTGTGTGTGTGTGCGCGCGCGATCGATAAAGAGTGCCATCTAATTTATGTGTGCCCACGTCAAAGATATAGAGTGGCTGGCCTACTGGAATGTGAGATGGGACATGTGCAGTTTGTCTCTGTGGCATGGATACCTACCTGCAACGCTCGACTATCAGTGTGTGGTGGGGGAATAGGGAGGCCCAATTAACTATAGAGGTACAATGGCTGGTATATGTGTGGAGGAGGAGAGAGGCCTACCTCATGTATTAAGGAGATTGATCTGCCTCATGTATTAAGGGAGATCGATCGGCATCCATGCATATGTGCAGGAGATGAATAAGGTTGGGAGAGAGATAGAGCTAGAGTGTTGGAGGGGGTGGTAGTGGAGTTGCTTCTAACAAATGGTGGGATAGGCTTGCTAGACAAACGGAGGGCACGCCCACAATATCAATAAGAGAGGAGATGGCTGCTTGTTGTCTGTGCACGTGCGTGTGAGAGACGAGTCAGGAGGCATGCACGAATGATGAGGGGGGACGATGTGGCTGTGGTAAGCAGACGTAACTACATAGGAAGATCAATCGCCCTTTGTAAGAGAAAGGAGAGACATAACTTGTGAGGTACGTCGATCGATGGGGGGCTAGTTAAAGTCGATCTAGGTATATGTTGGGAGATCGATCGGTATACATGCATGTGTGTGTTAGAAGCAAATGAGGCACGAGGAGAAGGATAGAGAGAGAGGGATGCATGTAGGAGGTGGTACGAGAGGCATACTATATCGAGGGGGAGGAGTATGCGAGTACGAGAACGATGAAAAGAGTGGTGGGAGTGAGGCATGGACGGTGACAAGAGAAGAGGGAAAGCTTGTGTTTGTGCTAGGCACACCTGGCTAGAGATGCACATCGATCGATGTGTGCCGTAAAGAAGGAGCTGGGGGGCCTACACACACCATGGGTGAACGACCTAAAGTGAAAAGACGAATTTGCGCGATGGAGCTAGAGAATGCTGAGGGAGGGTGAGAGGGATGCGGGCGTGTGCATGCACAAGAGAATGTTAGCGCTAGCTACAAAGATAAGAGGGTTGTGTGGGTGTAAAAGATGAATAGAGATCATATATACTTCATTATAAAAAGCGAATTCGGATATTTGGAGAATTTATCATAGTGTTTCAAACCGACGGATGTGTGAATATATATAACGGTGATACACATGGTGTGGTTATGAACATGGTATACTACATTTAATATATTTTATCTCTACTCTTATAAAAACGGAGTTGTTGATGATGGTGTGCCTGCCATCCTGCATTATAGGTCGTCTGATTTATATCTGGTGGATAGCAAGGAAACTATGATGGTTGAAGTTGGCAACAATCATGATTCTAGATTCTTATTGAAATAGAGAAACGAATTCAAATTTAGTTTGAATTGCAGCGGTAGTATAGACATTTGGAATACACTAAAATGTTGGTATGAGTAGTTTACATGCATTATATAGCAAGCGAAAAAATTTAATTGGACATAACATTGATTCATACTCCCTCCTTCCATCTATATAGGGCGTAATGAGATTTTTAAGACCGCCTTTGACTATTGACAAGATTAATAGTACATGACATGCACAATGTGAAAATTATATCATTGAAAGAACCTTTCACAGACGAATTTAATGGTGTGCTTTGTGTAAGTTGCATGTCATATATCATTGCTCTAATATTTGGTCAAAGTTAGCATCGAAAAACGCATTAGGCCCTATATAGATGGAAGGAGGGAGTAGCTTTGAATAGCATTTGTATAGTAAAACGGGGCAAGACTCTCTCTTTGTGTGGTGTGAATAGTTTTATTTTTTCATTTTCTTTTTGGTTGAGGGAAGTGCGAATTGATTTGGTACGTACAAGTACAATATTACTACACGTTAGGCTTGTCCCTAAAATTCAACCCGCGTCTTGTTATATCCCGAAAATTCAGATATCGTGCTCCCAAAACTGGTGCCTTCACAACCCGCGCCTTGCTATCCCGAAATTACAACGCGCGCGAAAACTCCCTCCAGCTGCGAAATCCCGACACGCGGAATCCCCCTTCTAACCCTGAGCCGAAAGGGACGCTAGTTCAAATCGGTGGGGGGTACTTTTGTAACACACCCTACATTTTGGACAAGCGCGTTCCAAAGTCATGCTTCACCCCCTCTCATCGCCCCCTTTTTGCCATTCGAAATCCCAGGCCGCCATAACCTCTCCGCTCCAGCCGCGAAACCCCACCCTCCTCCGTCCGCCACGTCACCGCTGCCCACCCGGAGCCTCTTCCCCGACGACGTCGTCCACCGCAACAGCTCGATGTCTCTCGTCCACCTCCCCGGATGAGGATCCGTCGTCCATCTCACCATCCCGCTGGTTCAGCCGCCCCGTCCTCCACCTCCAAGGAGCTGCTCCGACGATCGTCTCGTCTATCGCGGCTGCTCCATCCCCACAGCGCCGCCTTAACCTGCTCCACCGGAACCGCAACATCCTCACCGACTCCTCGGACGAAGCCGAGGCCTACTCGGCGCCACCAAAGAGGTTGTACACTCATCGCATCGCACCTTCTCCTTAACTCGACCTCCCGGCGCCGACGGTGCTCCATCCCGCACCCCCATGGAGTGGCTACCTTGAAGTCGGCGCCGCGGGCGACATCTCCACGGCGGCTCTCCCCCAGTGCGAGGCCCCTTCGGTGGCGGTGTCCATACTAGCCGGATCTGCTGCTGCTGCTCCGGCTCTCGCTCGATCGCTTGCTCGCCCAGCTGCTGCTGCTCTCCCCCTCGCTCGTGCTGCTGCTCTGCTCCGATTAAGCCACACTTCAGTCGACTGAATCGACTTTTGGGTCAGTCGATTTTCAGGAGTTGGGGGGCTCGCCGGAGTTAAGGAAGAACCACCCGCAGCAGGGACGGGGGCTCGCCGGAGAGGTACCCCACTATCTATCTTAGGGTTCAGGGTGGGGGCGGGGGGCCTAGAGGGCTGGCTGGGGTGGCGGTGGCGAGTTGTTTCGGGGCGGCACTGGGGCCGGCGGTTCGGCCGGTGGTGGCTGGCGGCTCAGGGGGGTGCAGGTTGAATATGAACTGCATGCCCTCCCTAAACTACATGTCAAGTGCCTCTCTGCTACCATTGCGTTCAGTTTTGACAGTAGCATTCAGATTCCATAGTAAATTTTAGTTTCGACAGTTAAGTTCAGAGTCAACAGTTTTTACCTCATCTGTTGTAGTCAGGTGGTTTTTGGTGATGTTAATTTTACATCCATTTTACATCATCTATTGGAGATGCTATTAGAATCCCACTTGAGATTGATGATGTCTGTCTTGTGCTGCTTCAGCCTTGACGTCTTACGGCTCACCGGAGCTGCTCCAACGACAGAACGATCCATCACAACAGAGCAGTGCCCCGGGTGCCGTCTACAGATTCCTCAGATCTTCCTCCACACCTCCGACAGCCACCTCTGCCTCAACTGCTTCAGCGACCAACCCAATGATGCTGAGGTCGACACGGCTACGGCAAAGAGGTTGTACACTTGTTGCATCACTTATTACTATACATTCACGTCGATCCATTAGGGCTATTTTGGTTCAACGGAAAAACATCGATCCACTGGTTGTTACCATCACTCTAAATTTCTGCATGCTCTCTTTACATAATCTCACCATATTTTTTCGTATGCATGTCAGATATTGTACACAGTCATGCTGAACATGTAGAGAAAAAGAGAAGAGTTTTGCGCGGCAATACAATGTCATGCAGAAATCGCTCCATGGTGGGTTCAATGGCTAACCCTCCCCACCCCTCTCCAGATTGTAATCCAGAGGAAGATATCTGTTTTGAGGCGGATTCGGACGCCGCTGACCACTCCTATTTACCCCCCAAGGTGTTTGCTCTACCTTGGCATGATGATGTTAGTCATATCATGCATATGTTGCCTTGCATTGCCTACTTTTGACATCATATATGTCATCTGCTTAGTTTAGACATGTTTTGTAATGCCACCTGTTTAGTTTCTATATCATATATGGGAATTATGCAGTGTCATGTCTTTTAGCCAACCATAATATATGTGAAATCTACAATGCCATCCTGTTTAACCAGGCATCATATATTTGAATGATATCTTTCCCATCCTTTTCTTCATTACATTTCCATTTGTCGACAATGTTTGTACATTAAACTACTCTTCCTGTGAATCAGCCATTTGGGTGGGAGATGGAAAAATCTGGAGTGAAAACAAGGCCTTTAGAGCAGACAGTGCTACCTGTCGAAGCAGATCTCTTGTTAGGGTCCCGATAGCTCCTCAGAGATGGATTCAGAGACAGATGACCAGTCCTATTCCCCCACTGAGGTGTATGCTCTAACTTGGCATGGTTATACTGCTCATATCATGCATACGGTGTCTTGCATTGCATAGTTTAGACATCATATACACAATATTCAACACCATGTTCTTAGTTCAGACATCATATCGAATGCCCTCTGTTTAGCATATAAATCACATATGTGAATTAAATGATGCAATCCTGATTACTTAGATAACATGTAGGTGAATTATGTCATGTGATCCTGTTTAGTTATTCATCATATCTTTGAATTATGTTATGATATGCTATCCAGTTTAGATAGACATCATATATGTGAAATTATGTCATGCTATCCGTTTTAGTTAAACAATATACATGTCAACTATTTCATGCCCTCTTTTTTCCACACTATCCATTTCATCTGTCTCTCATACAATGTCTGTACATTCGATTATGATTCCTGTTTATCAGCCATTTGAATTGGAGCGGGTGATGCCAGTATCTAGCGGACTAAAAACACGGTCTTCAAATAAAACAGTGCTACCTCTTGGTGGAGATAGCACCCCGGTTGTACATGCACAAGAACCAGCCCTACCACACATAACCCAAACTCTCGCAGATTGTACCCCTACTACGATGGACAGAGAACCAGCTTCACCCAATCTAACCCCAACCCCAACCGATAGTAACCCAGTTCCTGTTGACATAGCACCATCTCCACCATAGATCTCCCAAACAAGAGCAGTTAGTAAGGCAGCTCCAGTGCCCAAAGGGACAGTACTATCACGGCGAACCCCAACTCCACCAGGTAGTACGCCTATTCCTGTGGAGGAAGCACAACCAGCTAGTCGTTGTTTAGCATCTATCGCATTTGATGTTGTTAAATCGTATGTGCATATCTTCCAATCTTGGAAATATTATACTGAAGATGAAGGAAAATGCCAGTTGCAGGTGTTTGTCTAGGAGTTATGTGTAAGTAATATTATTCATGGCAATTACTTTGCTTCGTCCCATACATCCTACCTCCATGATGGTTATAATACATCAATTTTTCCCATTTTTCTCTATAGAGAAGGACCGATTTGGAAACTCAGGATGAGGTAACCTGTGCTAAAACCTCTGATATCTTCAACAATGCTTGGTGGCAGTATCGGAATTACCTGAAGAAAACGTACTTCACCGGCAAAGAAACTCATCAAATTCCCTTACGTTCTCCTAAGACACATTTACTGGACGATGACTGGGAATGCCTTGTTCTGTACTGGTCCCGAACCAAGAATGTGGTAAGGTCTATGAGCTCATTTTCTATTTTTAAGTATTATATTCTTGCGTCTTACTGTACTCTGTTCATGTAGAACAAGTGCCTAAACCTGAAGAACAACTGTTCTAATTTAAGATTCCATTGCTACCATAGGACATAGATATATGTTTGTTTGATGCTTTTATTATGTACTGGTACTTGGCAATAGAAGACTTGGTAGTTTAATCCTGTCCACCTTACTAATGAACTGGTTCACCGAAATGAGTTTCATATACTAGTACATGCTAAACTTGTTATGTGTCTGCTTGTTTCTTCTTTTAGAATGCTGACAGAATATTGGGGAAGAGTGCCTTATTAAGCAACGGTAAAGGAAGTAATGCAGATAAGGTTTAGGATAGTGACACATCCTGTCTTGGTTTAGTGTTGGAGTTACTGGCCACTACCGCTTGCACAAGCTATTCAAACTCACTGTCTGAATCAGTTTGGTTTCTTGAGTCTCAACTACAAGCTGAAAGACATTGTTCAGCTGTGCTGCGACAAGAAGCGGAAGGACTGCGGAAGTCCCTGGAGCATTCAGATGCATACTTTCTGGTGCAACAGCAAGCGTTAGAGGATTTTAGCGCCAAATAGGACAAAGCTAATCAGCTTGCTAAGCTTATTGCCAGCATGGTGGATACCCAGGATAACGTTTCTTGAGCTCTTCTGAAGTTGTTTCAGTTATGCTCTTGTTTTGCTGCCGCGTTTATTTGCACTGGTGGCCAATTTTGACGGCTAGTGTATATGATATGCTGCTTTGTTCCCTATATTTGCACTGGTGGCGAACTTTGATGCCTAGTGGATGTAATATGTGTAATAGCCGTGATAGCCTAGCGTTAGTTGCTTGCTTATTTATTTCCTTGTTGTCTTGTTTATTTGTTTGCTTGTAGTCATTGCAGTTCTTTTTCCGCGGTTAACTAGTGGCTGCAATAACCTTTTTTTTAAACTAGGCCACAATAACCATGGGCTAATATTTACTGTAGTGACACTGGGCCTCCTACGGGCCGTAGAAACAGTGGGCCTTCTACAGGCCGTAGAAACAGTAGGCCTTCTACGGGCCGTAGAAACAATGGGCTTTCTATGGGCCGTAGAAACAATGGGCCTTCTACGGGCTGTATCATCAATGGGCCTTATACGGGACGTATGATCGATTGGCCAAACATGGGCCAATAACAGGTCGCATTATGGCCGTATTTGATGACGCAATGAAAATGGCCCAACGTATTAATGGACCACAAACGGGCCGATTGTAACCACGGGCTGAATTTGGCCCACAAGCAGAAAATGACAGTAACGGGCCGTAAGTAAACGAATGCTGGAAATGAGCCCAAGAATAAATGGGCTCTGAGAAGGCCGAAAGATAACATGGGCTGGAAACGGCCCAACGGAATAACGGGCCGTTAATGGGTATAAAGTGATACACTGTTCATTACGGGCCAGTTTCACCAAGGGCCGTTAGTGGGTGTAAAGTGATACAATGTTCATTACGGGCCAGTTTCACCACGGGCCGTTAATAGGCCAAGAGTTACATAGCGCCTCATATGGGCCGAAAGACGTCATGGGCCATACATGGGCCAGAAGTGAAAACGGGCTGGAATCATATTGGATGGCCCAGATGACGCTACTGGGCCTAATTCGGATAGGGCGTAACGGGCCTTGGGTTAGCGGGCTGTAAATGGGCTATATGCGAACATGCCGTTAACAGGCTTTCCATGGGCCGGCCGCCACCTTTTGACCAAGTCAAATGGGCCGGCCTTTTCACAAGAATGGGCCTCTGTTGGGCTGTGCCACGTGTTGACGTATCATAGGTGCCTTCTGTCCAATGAGTGGATGACATCTGTCCCAACGATGAGCCGACACGTGTTTCCTCCAACCAATGATGATTTTACACATGGAAAATCTGTTGGAAATATGCCCTAGAGGCAATAATAAAATGGTTATTATTATATTTCTTTGTTCATGATAATTGTCTATTGTTCATGCTATAATTGTGTTATCCGGAAATCGTAATACATGTGTGAATACATAGACCACAACACGTCCCTAGTGAGCCTCTAGTTGACTAGCTCATTGATCAAAAGATAGTCATGGTTTCCTAACTATGGACATCGGATGTCATTGATAACGGGATCACATCATTAGGAGAATGATGTGATGGACAAGACCCAATCCTAAGCATAGCTCAAAGATCGTGTAGTTCGTTTGCTATAGCTTTTCCGAATGTCAAGTATCATTTCCTTAGACCATGAGATTGTGCAACTCCCGGATACCGTAGGAGTGCTTTGGGTGTGCCAAACGTCACAACGTAACTGGGTGACTATAAAGGTACACTACGGGTATCTCCGGAAGTGTCTGTTGGGTTGGCACGAATCAAGACTGGGATTTGTCACTCCGTATGACGGAGAGGTATCTCTGGGCCCACTCAGTAATGCATCATCATAATGATCTCAACATGACCAAGTGGTTGATCACGGGATCATGCATTACGGTACGAGTAAAGTGACTTGCCGGTAACGACATTGAACAAGGTATTGGGATACCGACGATCGAGTCTCGGGCAAGTAACGTACCGATTGACAAAGGGAATTGTATACGTGATTGATTGAATCCTCGATATCGTGGTTCATCCGATGAGATCATCGAGGAGCATGTGGAAGCCAATATGGGTATCCAGATCCTGCTGTTGGTTATTGACCGGAGAGTCGTCTCGGTCATGTCTGCGTGTCTCCCGAACCCATAGGGTCTACACACTTAAGGTTCGGTGACGCTACGGTTGTTGAGATATTAGTGTACGGTAACCCGAAAGTTGTTCGGAGTCCCGGATGATATCCCAGATGTCACGAGGAGTTCCGGAATGGTCCTGAGGAGAAGATTTATATATAGGAAGTCAAGTTTCGGCCATTGGGAAAGTTTCGGGGGTAATCGGTATTGTACCGGGACCACTGGAAGGGTCCCGGGGGTCCACCGGGTGGGGCCACCTATCCCGGAGGGCCCCATGGGCTTAAGTGGGAGGGGAACCAGCCCCTAGTGGGCTGGTGCGCCCCCCTTGGGCCTCCCCCTGTGCCTAGGGTTGGAAACCCTAGGGGTGGGGGGCGCCCCACTTGGCTTGGGGGGCACTCCACCCCCTTGCCCCCCCCTTGGAGATTGCATCTCCTAGGGTCGGCGCCCCCCTGGGGTCCTATATATAGTAGGTGGAGGGAGGGCAGCCGCACCCTAGCCCCTGGCGCCTCCCTCTCCCTCCCGTGACACTCCTCCCTCTCCCTGAGCGTGGCGAAGCCCTGCCGAGATCATCGTTGCTTCCACCACCACGCCGTCGTGCTGCTGGATCTTCATCAACTTCTCCTTCCCCCTTGCTGGATCAAGTTGGAGGAGACGTATTCCCAACCGTACGTGTGTTGAGCGCGGAGGTGCCGTCCGTTCGGCGCTAGGTCATCGGTGATTTGGATCACGACGAGTACGACTCCATCAACCCCGTTCTCTTGAACGCTTCTGCGCGCGATCTACAAGGGTATGTAGATGCACTCCCCTCTCCCTCGTTGCTAGATGACTCCATAGATTGATCTTGGTGATGCGTAGAAAATTTTAAAATTCTGCTACGTTCCCAAACAGTGGCATCATGAGCTAGGTCTTTGCGTAGTTTCTATGCACGAGTAGAACACAAAGCAGTTGTGGGCGTGGATATTGTCAATTTGCTTGCCGTTACTAGTCTTATCTTGATTCGGCGGCATCGTGGTATGAAGCGGCCCGGACCGACCTTACACGTACGCTTACGTGAGACTGGTTCCACCGATTGACATGCACTAGTTGCATAAGGTGGCTGGCGGGTGTCTATCTCTCCCACTTTAGTCGGATCGGATTCGATGAAAAGGGTCCTTATGAAGGGTAAATAGAAATTGGCATATCACGTTGTGGTTTTGGCATAGGTAAGAAACGTTCTTGCTAGAAACCTATAGCAGCCACGTAAAAACTTGCAACAACAATTAGAGGACGTCTAACTTGTTTTTGCAGCATGTGCCGTGTGATGTGATATGGACAAAAGGATGTGATGAATGATATATGTGATGTATGAGATTGATCATGTTCTTGTAATAGGAATCACGACTTTCATGTCGATGAGTATGACAACCGGCAGGAGCCATAGGAGTTGTCTTTATTTATTTATGACCTGCGTGTCAACATAAACGTCATGTAATTACTTTACTTTATTGCTAAAGTGTTAGCCATAGTAGTAGAAGTAATAGATGACGAGACAACATCAAGAAGACACGATGATGGAGATCATGATGATGGAGATCATGGTGTCATGCCAGTGACAATGATGATCATGGAGCCCCGAAGATGGAGATCAAAAGGAGCAAATGATATTGGCCATATCATGTCACTATTTGATTGCATGTGATGTTTATCATGTTTTACATCTTATTTGCTTAGAACGACGGTAGCTTAAATAAGATGATCCCTCGTAATAATTTCAAGAAAGTGTTCCCCCTAACTGTGCACCGTTGCGAAGGTTCGTTGTTTCGAAGCACCACATGATGATCGGGTGTGATAGATTCTAACGTTCAAATACAATGGGTGTAAGCCAGATTTACACACGCAATACACTTAAGTTGACTTAGCCTAGCATGTACAGACATGGCCTCGGAACACGGAAGACCGAAAGGTCGAGCATGAGTCGTATAGAAGATACGATCAACATGAAGATGTTCACCGATGTTAACTAATCCGTCTCACGTGACGATCGGACACGACCTAGTTAACTCGGATCATGTTTCACTTAGATGACTAGAGGGATGTCTATCTGAGTGGGAGTTCATTGAATAATTTGATTAGATGAACTTAATTATCATGAACTTAGTCTAAAATCTTTACACTATGTCTTGTAGATTAAATGGACCACGCTAATGTTGCCCTCAACTTCAACGCGTTCCTAGAGAAAACCAAGCTGAAAGATGATGGCAGCAACTATACGGACTGGGTTCGGAACCTGAGGATCATCCTCATAGCTGCCAAGAAAGATTATGTCCTAGAAGCACCGCTAGGTGACGCACCCATCCCAGAGAACCAAGACGTTATGAACGCTTGGCAGTCACGTGTTGATGATTACTCCCTCGTTCAGTGCGGCATGCTTTACAGCTTAGAACCGGGGCTCCAAAAGCGTTTTGAGAGACACGGAGCATATGAGATGTTCGAAGAGCTGAAAATGGTTTTCCAAGCTCATGCCCGGGTCAAGAGATATGAAGTCTCCGACAAGTTCTTCAGTTGTAAGATGGAGGAAAATAGTTCTGTCAGTGAGCACATACTCAAAATGTCTGGTTTGCATAACCGCTTGACTGAGCTGGGAGTTAATCTCCCGGATGACGCGGTCATTGACAAAATCCTTCAGTCGCTTCCACCGAGATACAAGAGCTTTGTGATGAACTTCAATATGCAGGGGATGGAAAAGACCATTCCTGAGGTATATTCAATGCTGAAATCAGCGGAGGTGGAAATCAAAAAGGAACATCAAGTTTTGATGGTGAATAAAACCACTAAGTTCAAGAAAGGCAAGGGTAAAAAGAACTTCAAGAAGGACGGCAAGGGAGTTGCCGCGCCCGGTAAGCAAGCTGCCGGGAAGAAGTCAAAGAATGGACCCAAGCCTGAGACTGAGTGTTTTTATTGCAAGGGAAGTGGTCACTAGAAGCGGAACTTCCCTAAATACTTAGCGGACAAGAAGGCCGGCAACACTAAAGGTATATGTGATATACATGTAATTGATGTGTACCTTACCAGTACTCGTAGTAGCTCCTGGGTATTTGATACCGGTGCGGTTGCTCACATTTGTAACTCAAAGCAGGAGCTTCGGAATAAGCGGAGACTGGCGAAGGACGAGGTGACGATGCGCGTCGGGAATGGTTCCAAGGTCGATGTGATCGCCGTCGGCACGCTACCTCTACATTTACCTACAAGATTAATTTTAAACCTCAATAATTGTTATTTAGTGCCATCTTTGAGCATGAACATTGTATCAGGATCTCGTTTAATTCAAGATGGCTACTCATTTAAATCCGAGAATAATGGTTGTTCTATTTATATGAGAGATATGTTTTATGGACATGCTCCACTGGTGAATGGTTTATTCTTAATGAATCTCAAGCGTAATGTTACACATATTCATAGTGTGAATACCAAAAGATGCAAGGTTGATAATGATAGTCCCACATACTTGTGGCACTGCCGCCTTGGTCACCTAGGTGTCAAACGCATGAAGAAGCTCCATGCAGATGGACTTTTGGAGTCTCTTGATTACGAATCATTTGACACGTGCGAACCATGCCTCATTGGTAAAATGACCAAGACTCCGTTCTCAGGAACAATGGAGCGAGCAACCAACTTATTGGAAATCATACATACTGATGTGTGCGGTCCAATGAGTGTTGAGGCTCGCGGTGGCTATCGTTATGTTCTCACCCTCACTGATGACTTGAGTAGATATGGGTATGTCTACTTAATCAAACACAAGTCTGAGACCTTTGAAAAGTTCAAGGAATTTCAGAGTGAGGTTGAGAATCAACGTGACAGAAAAATCAAGTTCTTGCGATCAGATCGTGGGGGAGAATACTTGAGTCACGAATTTGGCACACACTTAAGGAAATGTGGAATAGTTTCACAACTCACGCCACCTAGAACACCTCAGCGTAATGGTGTGTCCGAACATCGTAATCGCACTCTATTGGATATGGTGCGATCTATGATGTCTCTTACCGATTTACCGCTGTCATTTTGGGGCTATGCTTTAGAGACTGCCACATTCACTTTAAATAGGGCTCCATCGAAATCCGTTGAGACGACACCGTATGAATTATGGTTTGGGAAGAAACCTAAGCTGTCGTTTCTAAAAGTTTGGGGATGCGATGCTTATGTCAAGAAACTTCAACCTGAAAAGCTGGAACCCAAATCGGAAAAATGCGTCTTCATAGGATACCCTAAAGAAACTATTGGGTATACCTTCTACCTCAGATCCGAAGGCAAGATCTTTGTTGCCAAGAATGGATCCTTTCTAGAGAAAGAGTTTCTCTCGAAAGAAATAAGTGGGAGGAAAGTAGAACTCGATGAAGTATTACCGCTTGAGCTGGTAAGTGGCGCAGCTCAAGAAAATGTTCCTGAGGTGCCTGCACCGACTAGAGAGGAAGTTAATGATGATGATCATGAAACTTCAGATCAAGTTGCTACTGAACTTCGTAGGTCCACAAGGACACGTTCCGCACCAGAGTGGTATGGCAACCCTGTCTTAGAAATCATGTTGTTAGACAACGGTGAACCTTCGAACTATGAAGAAGCGATGGCGGGCCTAGATTCCAACAAATGGCTAGAAGCCATGAAATCCGAGATAGGAACCATGTATGAAAATGAAGTATGGACTTTGACTGACTTGCCCGATGATCGGCGAGCCATAGAAAATAAATGGATCTTTAAGAAGAAGATAGACGCGGATGGTAATGTAACCATCTATAAAGCTCGGCTTGTCGCTAAGGGTTATCGACAAGTTCAAGGGGTTGACTACGATGAGACTTTCTCACCCGTAGCGAAGCTGAAGTCCGTCCGAATCATGTTAGCAATTGCCGCATTCTATGATTATGAGATATGGAAAATGGACGTCAAAACGGCATTCCTTAATGGTTTCCTTAAGGAAGAATTGTATATGATGCAGCCGGAAGGTTTTGTCGATCCTAAGAATGCTAACAAGGTGTGCAAGCTCCAACGCTCGATCTATGGGCTGGTGCAAACATCTCGGAGTTGGAACATTCGTTTTGATGAGATGATCAAAGCATTTGGGTTTATGCAGACTTATGGAGAAGCCTGCATTTACAAGAAATTGAGTGGGAGCTCTGTAGCATTTCTCATATTGTGTGTGGATGACATACTGTTGATGGGAAATGATATAGAATTCTTGGAAAGCATAAATGCCTACTTGAACAAGTGTTTTTCAATGAAGGATCTTGGAGAAGCTGCTTACATATTAGGCATCAAGATCTATAGAGATAGATCGAGACGCCTCATTGGTCTTTCACAGAGTACGTACCTTGACAAGATATAGAAAAAGTTCAATATGGATCAGTCAAAGAAGGGGTTCTTGCCTGTATTGCAAGGTACGAGATTGAGCACGGCTCAATGCCCGACCACGGCAGAAGATAGAGAAAAGATGAGTGTCGTCCCCTATGCCTCGGCCATAGGGTCTATCATGTATGCTATGCTGTGTACCAGACCTGATGTAAACCTTGCTGTAAGTTTGGTAGGAAGGTACCAAAGTAATATCGGCATGGAACACTGGACAGCGGTCAAGAATATCCTGAAGTACCTGAAGAGGACTAAGGATATGTTTCTCGTTTATGGAGGTGACGAAGAGCTCGTCGTAAAGGGTTACGTCGATGCTAGCTTCGACACAGATCTGGATGACTCTAAGTCACAAACCGGATACGTGTATATATTGAATGGTGGGGCAGTAAGCTGGTGCAGTTGCAAGCAAAGCGTTGTGGCGGGATCTACATGTGAAGCGGAGTACATGGCAGCCTCGGAGGTAGCACAAGGGGCAATCTGGGTGAAGGAGTTCATTACCGACCTAGGAGTCATACCCAATGCGTCGGGCCCGATGACTCTCTTCTGTGACAACACTGGAGCAATTGCCCTTGCCAAGGAGCCCAGGTTTCATAGGAAGACCAGGCATATCAAACGTCGCTTCAACTCCATTCGTGAAAGTGTTCAAATGGAGACATGGATATTTGTAAAGTACATACGGACCTAAATGTGGCAAATCCATTGACTAAACCTCTCCCTAGAGCAAAACATGGTCAGCACCAGAACTGCATGGGTGTTCGATTCATCACAATGTAACTAGATTATTGACTCTAGTGCAAGTGGGAGACTGTTGGAAATATGCCCTAGAGGCAATAATAAAATGGTTATTATTATATTTCTTTGTTCATGATAATTGTCTATTGTTCATGCTATAATTGTGTTATCCGGAAATCGTAATACATGTGTGAATACATAGACCACAACACGTCCCTAGTGAGCCTCTAGTTGACTAGCTCGTTGATCAAAAGATAGTCATGGTTTCCTGACTATGGACATTGGATGTCATTGATAACGGGATCACATCATTAGGAGAATGATGTGATGGACAAGACCCAATCCTAAGCATAGCTCAAAGATCGTGTAGTTCGTTTGCTATAGCTTTTCCGAATGTCAAGTATCATTTCCTTAGACCATGAGATTGTGCAACTCCCGGATACCATAGGAGTGCTTTGGGTGTGCCAAACGTCACAACGTAACTGGGTGACTATAAAGGTACACTACGGGTATCTCCGAAAGTGTCTGTTGGGTTGGCACGAATCGAGACTGGGATTTGTCACTCCGTATGACGGAGAGTATCTCTGGGCCCACTCGGTAATGCATCATCATAATGAGCTCAATGTGACCAAGTGGTTGATCATGGGATCATGCATTACGGTACGAGTAAAGTGACTTGCCAGTAACGAGATTGAACGAGGTATTGGGATACCGACGATCGAGTCTCGGGCAAGTAACGTACTGATTGACAAAGGGAATTGTATACGGGATTGATTGAATCCTCGATATCGTGGTTCATCCGATGAGATCATCGAGGAGCATGTGGGAGCCAACATGGGAATCCAGATCCCACTGTTGGTTATTGACCGGGGAGTCGTCTTGGTCATGTCTGCGTGTCTCCCGAACCCGTAGGGTCTACACACTTAAGGTTCGGTGATGCTAGGGTTGTTGAGATATTAGTATACGGTAACCCGAAAGTTGTTCGGAGTCCCGGATGAGATCCCGGACGTCATGAGGAGTTCCGGAATGGTCCAGAGGTGAAGATTTATATATAGGAAGTCAAGTTTCGGCCATCGGGAAAGTTTCGGGGGTAATCGGTATTGTACCGGGACCACCGGAAGGGTCCCGGGGGTCCACCGGGTGGGGCCACCTATCCCGGAGGGCCCCATGGGCTGAAGTGGGAGGGGAACCAGCCCCTAGTGGGCTGGTGCGCCCCCCTTGGGCCTCCCCTGCACCTAGGGTTGGAAACCCTAGGGGTGGGGGGCGCTCCACTTGGCTTGGGGGGCACTCCACCCCCTTGGCCGCCCCCCCTTGGAGATTGCATCTCCTAGGGCCGTCGCCCCCCTGGGGTCCTATATATAGTGGGAGGAGGGAGGGCAGTCGCACCCTAGCCCCTGGCGCCTCCCTCTCCCTCCCGTGACACTCCTCCCTCTCCCTGAGCTTGGCGAAGCCCTGCCGAGATCACCGTTGCTTCCACCACCATGCCGTCGTGCTGCTAGATCTTCATCAACTTCTCCTTTACCCTTGCTGGATCAAGTTGGAGGAGACGTCTTCCCCACCGTACGTGTGTTGAACGCGGAGGTGCCGTCCGTTCGGCGCTAGGTCATTGGTGATTTGGATCACAACGAGTACGACTCCATCAACCCCGTTCTCTTCAACGCTTCCGCGCGTGATCTACAAGGGTATGTAGATGCACTCCCCTCTCCCTCGTTGCTAGATGACTCCATAGATTGATGTTGGTGATGCATAGAAAATTTTAAAATTCTGCTACATTCCCCAACAAAATCCCCATTGGTCGGGGCTGTTAACGGGTTATCGGATCCAAAACCCGACCCGATAGCTTAACGGCGTTCCGTTACGGTGGATGCCACGTGTCGGTCACCCTTGACGAAAGCACTTCTGTGATGCACGATTTATCGTCATGGAAGTGGACACTTCCGTGATGATAATTTTGGTAATGTCATGGAACACTTCTACGACAGCACAGGTATGACTATCTTGATTCTGTCATAAATTTGTCATGGATGTACATGCATGACAAAAAACGCGACCTACTGTGACAAACATGTATCATCACGGAAGTGTATTTTTTTTGTAGTGTAGGTTAGTCCCAAAGATGATATAAAAGTGTATAATAAAGCCCATAGACATCCAAAACAGTAGATAATATAGCATGGAGCAATCAAAAATTATAGATATGTTGGAGACGTATCAGCATCCCCAAGCTTAATTCCTGCTCGTCCTTGAGTAAGTAAATGATAAAAACAGAATTTTTGATGCGGAGTGCTACTTGGCATAATTTCAATGTAATTCTTCTTTATTGTGGCAAGAATATTCAGATCCATAAGATTCAAGAAAAAAGTTTAATATTGACATAAAAATAATCATACTTCAAGCATACTAACAAAACAATTATGTCTTCTCAAAATAACATGGCCAAAGAAAGCTATCCCTACAAAATCATATAGTCTGGCTATGCTCTATCTTCACCACACAAAATATTGAAGTCATGCACAACCCCGATGACAAGCCAAGCAATTGTTTCATACTTTTAATGTTCTCAAACTTTTTCAATCTTCACGCAATACATGAGTGTGAGCCATGGACATAGCACTATAGGTGGAATAGAATGGTGGTTGTGGAGAAGACAAAAAGGAGAAGATAGTCTCACATCAACTAGGCGTATCAACGGGCTATGGAGATGCCCATCAATAGATATCAATGTGAGTGAGTAGGGATTGCCATGCAATGGATGCACTAGAGCTATAAGTGTATGGAAGTTCAAAAAGAAACTAAGTGGGTGTGCATCCAACTCGCTTGCTCACGAAGACCTAGGGCATTTTTAGGTAGCCCATCATTGGAATATACAAGCCAAGTTCTATAATGTAAAATTCCTACTAGTATATGAAAGTGACAACATATGAGACTCTTTATCATGAAGATCATGGTGCTACTTTGAAGCACAAGTGTGGTAAAAGGATAGTAGCATTGTCCCTTCTCTCTTTTTCTCTCATTTTTTATTTTTTTATTTGGGCCTTCTGTTTTTTATGGCCTCTTTTCTCTCTTTTTTATTTGGGCTTCTTTGGCCTCTTTTATTTATTTACTTTCGTCCGGAGTCTCATACCGACTTGTGGGGGAATCATAGTCTCCATCATCCTTTCCTCACTGGGACAATGCTCTAATAATGATGATCATCACACTTTTATTTTTCTTACAACTCAAGAATTACAACTCGATACTTAGAACAAGATATGACTCTATATGAATGCCTCCGGCGGTGTACCGGGATATGCAATGATGCGTGAGTGACATGTATGAAAAATTATGAACGGTGGCTTTGCCACAAATACGATGTCAACTACATGATCATGCACAGCAATATGACAATGATGGAGCGTGTCAAAATAAATGGAACGGTGGAAAGTTGCATGGCAATATATCTCGGAATGGCTATGGAAATGCCATGATAGGTAGGTATGGTGGCTGTTTTGAGGAAGGTATATGGTGGGTTTATGGTACCGGCGGAAGTTGCGTGGTACTAGAGAGCCTAGCAATGGTGGAAGGGTGAGAGTGTGTATAATCCATGGACTCAACATTAGTCATAAAGAACTCACGTACTTATTGCAAAAATCTATTAGTTATTGAAATAAAGTACTACGCGCATGCTCCTAGGGGGATAGATTGGTAGGAAAAGACCATCGCTCGTCCCCGACCGCCACTCATAAGGAAGAAGTCAATAAATAAATCATGCTCCGACTTCATCACATAACGGTTCACCATACGTGCATGCTACGGGAATCACAAACTTCAACACAAGTATTTCTAAAATTCACAACTACTCAACTAGCATGACTTTAATATCACCATCTTCATATCTCAAAACAATTATCAAGTATCAAACTTCTCATAGTATTCAATGCACTTTATATGATAGTTTTTATTATATCCCTCTTGGGTGCCCATCATATAAGGACTAATTTCATAACCAAAGCAAATTACCATGATGTTCTAAAGACTCTCAAAATAATATAAGTTAAGCATGAGAGTTCATCTATTTCTACAAAATAAGACCACCACCGTGCTCTAAAAAAATATAAGTGAAGTACTAGAGCAAATGACAAACTACTCCGAAAGATACAAGTGAAGATAAATGAGTAGTCGAATAATTATGCAACTATGTGAAGACTCTCTAACATTAAAGAATTTCAGATCTTGGTATTTTATTCAAACAGCAAGCAAATCAAAATAAAATGACATCTAAGAATAGAAAACATCATGTGAAGAAGCAAAAACTTAGGATCAACCGATACTAACCGATAGTTGTTGAAGAAGAAAGGTGGGATGACAGCCGGGGCATCCCCAGGCTTATAAGCTTGAGACTTCTTGAAATATTATCTTGGGATGCCTTGGGAATCCCCAATCTTTAGCTTTTGTGTCTCATTAATTCCTCTCATATCACGGTCTCCCTAAATCTCAAAAGCTTCATCCACACAAAACTCAACAAGGACTCGTGAGATAAGTTAGTATAAACCATTGCCAAAACCCTATCATACTCTACTGTAGCAAATCACTAAAATTATTATTCAACATTGCATACTAAATGCCTCTGCATATTTAATAGTCCTATCCTCAAATAGAATCATTAAAGAAGCAAACATATGCAAACAATGCAAACATAACAGCAATCTGCCTAAACAAGATAGTCTGTAAAGAGTGCAGCAAGATCCATACTTCCCTAACTCGAAAAATTATGAAAGAAAATTCCCACTGTATTAAATTTATCAGAGCTTAATATGAAAAAGGTTTCAACATTTTATCCCATTCTGAATTTTCTAGGGAATTATTTCAACAGCGGTAACTTTCTGTTTTCAAACAGCAACATGAAGACTTGTAACATAGGCATAGTAAAGACTATCAATGCCACTTTTATTGGAATAAAAGATGCAAAACATTGTTCTAAATAACATCAAGCAAATACTAACAAAATAAATTGACGCTCCAAGCAAAACACATATCATGTGGTGAATAAAAATATAGCTCCAAGTAAAGTTACCGATGGAAGTAGACGAAAGAGGGGATGCCTTTCGGGGCATCCCCAAGCTTAGGCTCTTGGCTATCCTTGAATATTACCTTGGGGTGCCTTGGGAATCCCCAAGCTTAGGCTCTTGCCACTCCTTATTCCATAGCCATCGAATCTTTACCCAAAACTTGAAAACTTCACAACACAAAACTTAATAGAAAACTCGTAAGCTCCGTTAGTATAAGAAAATAAATCACCACTTAGGTACTGTTGTGAACTCATTCTAAATTCATATTGGTGTAATATCTACTGTATTCCAACTTCTATATGGTTTATAAACTATTTTAATAGCCATAGACTCATCAAAATAAGCAAACAACACACGAAAAACAGAATCTGTCAAAAACAGAACAGTCTGTAGTAATATGGATCAAACGTATACTTCTGGAACTCATAAAATTCTCAAATAAATTGCTAGACGGGAGGAATTTATCTATTAATCATATGCAAAAATAATTAACTAAATATCACTCTCCAATGAAAAATGGCAGCAATTCTCGTGAGCGCTAAAGTTTCTGTTTTTTACAGCATGATCAACAAGACTTTCCCCAAGTCTTCCCAAAGGTTCTACTTGGCACAAACACTAATTAAAAGCATAAAACCACATATAAACAGATGCTAGATGATTAATTTATTACTAAACAGGAACAAAAACAAGGAAAAAAAGTAAAGTTGGATTGCCTCCCAACAAGCGCTATCGTTTAACGCCCCTAGCTAGGCATGATGATTTCAATGATGCTCACATAAAAGATAAGAATTGAAACATAAAGAGAGCATCATGAAGCATATTGCTAACACATTTAAGTCTAACCCATTTCCTATGCATAGGGATTTTGTGAGCAAACAATTTATGGGAACAATGATCAACTAGCATAGGAAAGCAAAACAAGCATAACTTAATATAACCAGCACCTAAATCATCATTTTCATGATGCATAAGCATAGAATTTTTATTACTCTCCACATAAGCAAAATTCTTCTCATTCGGAATAGTGGGAGTATCATAAGAGACTCGAGTACTATAAATTGTTTCCACATTAAAAGAGTAATGTTCAGAAAAGGGGTAATCATAATCATGACAAGTTTTATAAATATAATCACTACTTTTTATAGCATAAGTATCATCACAATAATCATCATAGGTAGGAGGCATGCTATCATCATTATAAATTTGCATATCAAAACTTGGGAGACTAAATATATAGTCATTAAACATAGCTTCCCCAAGCTTGGGACAAACATTAATTGCAGCAAATATATTCTCAAAAACATCATCTTCATCAAGCATAGCATCCCCAAGCTTGGGCCTTTTCATATCATAAGCATAATCACTCTCATCATTAATAGTATGGATAGCACCAATAGTATAGCAATTATCATATTCTTCCAAGCAAGTGACAAAAAGATTTTCAAGATCATAAGAAGTATCATTATCTTCTACAATTATATTTTCATGAGGCACAACAGTAATAGGAGCAGCATTATTTCGAGAGATATCTTTTTACCTCTCTTCCTTTTTCTTTTCTTCTTCTTCACCACATCATGTGTGGGTTCAATCCTCTTTTGGAGCTCCTTATTAATGAGATTGGTTGAATAGGAGGGTCTTCCTCGTTACCTGATTCATAATAAGAAGTAATAGGAGGGTATTGGGGAGTCTCTTCCCTTTCATTAGTATTCTCTTCATCCTCTATTTGTTTTATTTTCTTTATGTAGTTGGCAATATAAGGATTTTCAATACAATTCACCGCACAATACATATAAATTTCCTCTAGATCAAAATGAAGAACTCTATCAAGGGCAAATTTTGGAATATCCTTAGTTATACGTTTCATTTCTTCATAACCCAAGAGAAAACTATGTTCATTATGATGTGCAAGGGAAATCAAGTCATCACAATTTTTGGACACGATACGATCATGAAACAATTTGCATTGGGTATTGAAATGATCATGTTCATTGCAAAGCTCACAAGTATGGCCAAGATAATTTAAATTTTCAGCACATTCATCTAGCCTTTCTTGCAACAATTTAGTTTCTCAGTACTTATGCCTCTTGCAATATCTATCTTCCCTATTTGGTGTGTACTTACAAACCCAATGTACTCCACAAAAATTGACATGTTTATAGCAGACATCATAACTAGTGCAATCATCATTAGTATCATGTATATTCAAAGAATTCGTACTAAAAAAATTGCAATCATGCTCATCATTCACATATTTAGTGCCAAACATTTTATAGATTTCTTCTTCTAGCACTTGAGCACAATTATCCTTTCCATCATACTCACGAAAGATATTAAAAAGGTGAAGCGTATGAGACAAACTCAATTCCATTTTTTATAGTTTTCTTTTATAAACTAAACTAGTGATAAAACAAGAAACTAAAAGACTTGATTGCAAGATCTAAAGATATACCTTCAAGCACTCACCTCCCGGGCAACGGCGCCAGAAAAGAGCATGATGTCTACTACACAACCTTCTTCTTGTAGACGTTGTTGGGCCTCCAAGTGCAGAGGTTTGTAGGACAGTAGCATATTTCCCTCAAGTGGATGACCTAAGGTTTATCAATCCGTAGGAGGCGTAGGATGAAGATGGTCTCTCTCAAGCAACCCTGCAACCAAATAACAAAGAGTCTCTTGTGTCCCCAACACACCCAATACAATGGTAAATTGTATAGGTGCACTAGTTCGGCGAAGATATGGTGATACAAGTGGTATATGGATAGTAGATAAAGCTATTTGTAATCTGAAAATATAAAAACAGCAAGGTAACTAATGATAAAAGTGAGCGTAAACGGTATTGCAATGCGTTGAAACAAGGCCTAGGGTTCTTTCGCTAGTGCAAGTTCCCTCAACAATACTAACATAATTGGATCACATAACTATCCCTCAACATGCAACAAAGAGTCACTCCAAAGTCACTAATAGCGGAGAACAAACGAAGAGATTATGGTAGGGTACAAAACCACCTCAAAGTTATTCTTTCCAATCAATCCGTTGGGCTATTCCTATAAGTGTCACAAACAGCCCTAGAGTTCGTACTAGAATAACACCTTAAGACACAAATCAACCGAAACCCTAATGTCACCTAGATACTCCAATGTCACCTAGATAGTCCAATGTCACCTCAAGTATCCATGGGGTATGATTATACGATATGCATCACACGATCTCAGATTCATCTATTCAACCAACACATATGACCTCAAGGAGTGCCCCAAAGTTTCTATCGGAGAATCGCGAGGAAAACGTGTGCCAACCCCTATGCATAGGTTCATGGGAGGAACCCGCAAGTTGATCACCAAAACATACATCAAGTGAATCACGTGATATCCCATTGTCACCACAGATACGCACGGCAAGACACACATCAAGTGTTCTCAAATCTTTAAAGACTCAATCCGATAAGATAACTTCAAAGGGGAAACTCAATCCATTACAAGAGAGTAGAGGGGGAGGAGAAACATAAGATCCAACTATAATAGCAAAACTCGTGATACATCAAGATCGTGCCAAATCAAGAACACGAGAGAGAGAGAGATCAAACACATAGCTACTGGTACATAGCCTCAGTCCCGAGGGAGAACTACTCCCTCCTCGTCATGGAGAGCACCGGGATGATGAAGATGGCCACCGGAGAGGGATTCCCCCTCCAGCAGGGTGCCGAAACGGGTCTAGATTGGTTTTCAATGGCTACGGAGGCTTCTGGCGGCGGAACTCCCGATCTATTGTGCTCCCCGATCGTTTTAGGGTATATGGAGATATATAGGCGGAAGAAGTACGTCAAGGGGGCCATGAGGGGCCCACGAGGGTGGAGGGCGCGCCCCCTGCCTCGTGGCTGATACGTCTCCAACGTATCTATAATTTTTGATTGCTCCATGCTATATTATCTACTGTTTTGGACATTATTGGGCTTCATTATCCACTTTTATATTATTTTTGGGACTAACCTATTAACCGGAGGCCCAGCCCAGAATTGCTGTTTTTTGCCTGTTTTAGGGTTTCGAAGAAAAGGAATATCAAACGGAGTCCAAACGGAATGCAACCTTTGGGAACGTGATTTTCTCACTGAATACAACTCAGGAGACTTGAACCCTATGTCAAGCCAACTAACAGGAGGCCACGAGGTAGGGGGGCGCACCTGCCCCCCCCCCCAGGCGCGCCCTCCACCCTCGTGGGCCCCCTGTTGCTCCACCAACGTACTTCTTCCTCCTATATATATATATATATCCACGTACCCCAAACGATCAGAACATGAGCCAAAACCCTAATTCCACCGCCGTAACTTTCTGTATCCACGAGATCCCATCTTGGGGCCTATTCCGAAGCTCCGCCGGAGGGGGCATCGATCACGGAGGGCTTCTACATCAACACCATAGCCTCTCCGATGAAGTGTGAGTAGTTTACTTCAGACCTACGGGTCCATAGTTAGTAGCTACATGGCTTCTTCTCTCTTTTTGGATCTCAATACAATGTTCTCCCCCTCTCTTGTGGAGATCTATTCGATGTAATCTTCTTTTTGCGGTGTGTTTGTTGAGACCGATGAATTGTGGGTTTATGATCAAGTCTATCTATGAATAATATTTGAATCTTCTCTGAATTCTTTTATGTATGATTGGTTATCTTTGCAAGTCTCTTCGAATTATCAGTTTGGTTTGGCCTACTAGATTGATCTTTCTTGCAATGGGAGAAGTGCTTAGCTTTGGGTTCAATCTTGCGGTGTCCTTTCCCGGTGACAGTATGGGTAGCAAGGCACGTATTGTATTGTTGCCATCGAGGATAACAAGATGGGGTTTTCTTCATATTGCATGAGTCTATCCCTCTACATCTTGTCATATTGCTTAAGGCGTTACTCTGTTTTTAAGTTAATACTCTAGATGCATGCTGGATAGCGGTCGATGAGTGGAGTAATAGTAGTAGATGCAGGCAGGAGTCGGTCTACTTGTCTCGGACATGATGCCTATATACATGGTCATACCTAGATATTCTCATAACTATGCTCAATTCTGTCAATTGCTCAGTAATTTGTTCACCCACCGTAGAATACTTATGGTCTCGAGAGAAGCCACTAGTGAAACCTATGGCCCCCGGGTCTATCTTTATCATATTAATCTCCTACTACTTAGTTATTTACTTTGCTATTTACTTTGCCTTTATTTTACTTTGCATCTTTATCATAAAAATACCAAAAATATTATCTTATCATATCTATCAGATCTCACTCTCGTAAGTGGCCCTATAGGGATTGAAAACCCCTATTTCCGTTGGTTGCGAGGATTTATTTGTTTTGTGCAGGTACGAGGGACTCGCGCGTAGCCTCCTACTGGATTGATACCTTGGTTCTCAAAAACTGAGGGAAATAGTTACGCTACTTTTCTGCATCATCCCTTCCTCTTCGGGGAAAACCAACGCAGTGCGAAAAGAGGTAGCAAGAAGGATTTCTGTCGCCGTTGCCGGGGAGGTTTACGCAAAAGTCAACATACCAAGTACCCATCACATACCCTTATCTCCCGCATTACATTATTTGCCATTTGCCTCTCGTTTTCCTCTCCCCCCAATTCACCCTTGCCGTTTTATTCGCCCTCTCTCTATCCTCCCTCTATTTCTCTATTTGCCCCTTTTTGTCCGCTTGCTTTTTTGTTTCCTTGTGTGTTAGTTTGCTTGCTTGTCGTTATGGTTAGTCCCTTATCTTCTCCGTTGTCTCCCGAGAATGAAATTCTAAATTTTAAGCAAAGGGAGGGTGAAAATCTAAAAGATGCTTTGTATAGAATTTGTAATGCTCAAAATAAATCCACTAGGAAGCAATCTACTACCATTCTCCTTCGCAATTTTTATGTAGGCATTACTCCTTGGCACCGTTATGTTCTTGATACTATTATCGGAGGGAATTTTTTGGGTAGCCATACTTTTGATTCTTATAATGCTGTGTTAGATTTATTTGGCTCCCCCCTCTTTTGGTTAATGGAACTATATTAACTTTGGAGCATGTAATGCAAAGGCTTGAAATTATTGAAAATAAGGTTGCTACCGTAGAGTTAATTGAAAATTTGGATAAAAAGATCCACAGCCGAATCTCTCAATATGGATCTAAAGTAGGAGTTACTTTGAAAGATATTAAAGAAAAGGAACCCATAGTTAATGAGAAAATAAATCACGATTCCGTTAGGATCGATAAACTTAAGAATATTATTACCAATTTGGGAACCGCTTTTTCTTCCGTAAAGAATACTCCAAGTTCCTCCACTAAAGTTTCCAAGCTTATGTATGTTCCTAAAAATAAGGGTGAATCATCTAGTAAGGAAAATGCGGATCTTAAATCTATAAGTGTTCATCCCAATCTTTTTGCTATCATTAAGGAACCATTTGTTACAAATGAATTTTTCGATCTTGTGCCTAAAAGTTTGATAATTAATAAAAATAAAGAAAATCCTAAAGATGGTAGATGCCTCATTGAAGAATTGCCTACCAAAGATGGCAATACCTAGATCTATTCTTGCTTGTTATGCCTAGCTAGGGGCGTTAAACGATAGCGCTTGTTGGAAGGCAACCCAATTTTATTTTTATTCCTTGATTTTTGCTCCTGCTTAGTAATAAATAAATTATTTATCCTCTGTTTTGGTTGTGTTTTTTGTGTTTAGTTAGTGTTTGTGCCAAGTAGAACCGTTGGGAAGACTTGGGGAAAGTCTTGTTGAACTTGCTGTAAAAAACAGAAACTTTAGTGCTCACAAGAACTGCTGTCATTTTTATTTGGGAAGTGATATTTAGTTAATTATTTTTGCAGATGATTAATAGATAAATTCCTCACGTCCAGAAATTTATTTTAGAATTTTTGGGGTTCCAGATCTTGCTCTAGCTACAGATTACTACAGACTGTTCTGTTTTTGACAGATTCTGTTTTGCGTGTGTTGTTTGCTTATTTTGATGAATCTATGGCTAGTAAATTAGTTTATAAACCATAGAGAAGTTGGAATACAGTAGTTATAACACCCATATAAATAAATAATGAGTTCATTACAGTACCTTGAAGTGGTCTTTTGTTTTCTTTCGCTAACGGAGCTCACGAGATTTTCTACTTTAAGTTTTGTGTTGTGAAGTTTTCAAGTTTTGGGTAAAGATTTGATGGATTATGGAACAAGGAGTGGCAAGAGCCTAAGCTTGGGGATGCCCATGGCACCCCCAAGATAATCTAAGGACACCTAAAAGCCAAAGCTTGGGGATGCCCCGAAAGGCATCCCCTCTTTCGTCTACTTCTATCGGTAACTTTATTTGGAGCTATATTTTTATTTACCACATGCTATGTGTTTTACTTGGAGCGTCTTGTATGATTTGAGTCTTTGCTTATTAGTTTACCACAATCATCCTTGCTGTACACATATTTTGATAGAACCATACATGATTTGGAATTTGTTAGAATACTCTATGTGCTTCGCTTATATCTTTTGAGTTATATAATTTTGCTCTAGTGCTTCACTTATATCTTTTAGAGCACGATGGTGGATTTGTTTTATAGAAACTATTAATCTCTCATGCTTCACTTAGATTATTTTGAGGGTCTTAATAGCATGGTAATTTGCTTAAAATCCTAATACCCTTGGTATGCAAGATTAATAATAAAAACTTTCTTATGAGTGTGTTGAATACTATGATAAGTTTGATACTTGATAATTGTTTTGAGATATGGAGATGGTGATATTAAAGTCATGCTAGTTGAGTAGTTGTGGATTTGAGAAATACTTGTGTTGAATCTTGTGATTCCCGTAGCATGCACGTATGGTGAACCGTTATGTGATGAAGTCAGAGCATGATTTATTTATTGATTGTCTTCCTTATGAGTGGCGGTCGGGGACGAGCGATGGTCTTTACCTACCAATCTATCCCCCTAGGAGCATGCGTGTAATACTTTGCTTTGATAACTTTTAGATTTTTGCAATATGTATATGAGTTATTTATGACTAATGTTGAGTCCATGGATTATACGCACTCTCACCCTTCCACCCTTGCTAGCCTCTCTAATACCGCGCACCTTTTCGACGGTATCATACACCCACCATATACCTTCCTCAAAACAGCCACCATACCTACCTATTATGGCATTTCCATAGCCATTCCGAGATATATTGCCATGCAACTTTCCACCATTCCGTTCATGACACACTCCATCATTGTCATATTTCTTAGCATGATCATGTAGTTGACATAGTATTTGTGGCAAAGCCACCGTTCATAA
Organism: Triticum urartu; assembly: GCF_003073215.2. Classification (NCBI taxonomy): domain Eukaryota; kingdom Viridiplantae; phylum Streptophyta; class Magnoliopsida; order Poales; family Poaceae; genus Triticum; species Triticum urartu. The sequence goes on from NC_053026.1 coordinate 98,315,698, forward strand.
TTCTTTCATACTTGTCACTCATGAATCATTGCATATCCCGGTACACCGCCGGAGGCATTCACATAGAGTAATATTTTGTTCTAAGTATCGAGTTGTAAGAAAAATAAAAGTGTGATGATCATCATTATTAGAGCATTGTCCCAGTGAGGAAAGGATGATGGAGACTATGATTCCCCCACAAGTCGGGATGAGACTCTGGACGAAAAATAAATAAAAGAGGCCAAAGAAGCCCAAATAAAAAAAGGAGAAAGAAAAGAGGACATAAAAAAGAGAAAAGGGCCAAATAAAAAACTGAGAGAAAAAGAGAGAAGGGACAATGTTACTATCCTTTTACCACACTTGTGCTTCAAAGTAGCACCATGATCTTCATAGTAGAGAGTCTCTCATGTTATCACTTTCATATACTAGTGGGAATTTTTCATTATAGAACTTGGCTTGTATATTCCAATGATGGGGTTCCTCAAAAATGCCCTAGGTCTTCATGAGCAAGCAAGTTGGATGCACACCCACTTAGTTTCTTTTTGAGCTTTCATATACTTATAGCTCTAGTGCATCCATTGCATGGCAATCCCTACTCACTCACATTGATATCTATTGATGGGCATCTCCATAGCCCGTTGATACGCCTAGTTGATGTGAGACTATCTTCCCCTTTTTGTCTTCTCCACAACCACCACTCTATTCCACCTATAGTGCTATATCCATGGCTCACGCTCATGTATGCGTGAAGATTGAAAAAGTTAGAGTATGAAACAATTGCTTTGCTTGTCATCGGGGTTGTGCATGATTTAAATATTTTGTGTGGGGAAGATGGAGCATAGCCAGACTATATGATTTTGTAGGGATAACTTTCTTTGTCCATGTTATTTTGAGAAGACATAATTGCTTTGTTAGTATGCATGAAGTATTATTATTCTCTATGTTAATATAAACTTTTTTCTTGAATCTTTCGGATCTGAATATTCATACCACAATTAAGAAGAATTACATTAAAATTATGCCAAGTAGCACTCCACATCAAAAATTCCGTTCTTATCATTTACCTACTCGAGGACGAGAAGGAATTAAGCTTGGGGATGCTTGATACGTCTCCAACGTATCTATAATTTTTGATTGCTCCATGCTATATTATCTACTGTTTTGGACATTATTGTGCTTTATTATCCACTTTTATATTATTTTTGGGACTAACCTATTAACCGGAGGCCCAGCCCAGAATTGCTGTTTTTTGCCTGTTTTAGGGTTTCGAAGAAAAGGAATATCAAACGGAGTCCAAACGGAATGAAACCTTCGGGAACGTGATTTTCTCACCGAATACAACTCAGGAGACTTGGACCCTACGTCAAGCCAACTAACAGGAGGCCACGAGGTAGGGGGGCGCGCCTGCCCCCCCCCCCGCCCCCAGGCGCGCCCTCCACCCTTGTGGGCCCCCTGTTGCTCCACCGACGTAATTCTTCCTCCTTTATATATCCACGTACCCCCAAACGATCGGAACAAGAGCCAAAACCCTAATTCCACCGCAATAACTTTCTGTATCCACGAGATCCCATCTTGGGGCCTATTCCGGAGCTCCGCCGGAGGGGGCATCGATCAAGGAGGGCTTCTACACCAACACCATAGCCTCTCCGATGAAGTGTGAGTAGTTTACTTCAGACCTTCGGGTCCATAGTTAGTAGCTACATGGCTTCTTCTCTCTTTTTGGATCTCAATACAATGTTCTCCCCCTCTCTTGTGGAGATCTATTCGATGTAATCTTCTTTTTGCGATGTGTTTGTTGAGACCGATGAATTGTGGGTTTATGATCAAGTCTATCTATGAATAATATTTGAATCTTCTCTGAATTCTTTTATGTATGATTGGTTATCTTTGCAAGTCTCTTTGAATTATCAATTTGGTTTGGCCTACTAGATTGATCTTTCTTGCAATGGGAGAAGTGCTTAGCTTTGGGTTCAATCTTGTGGTGTCCTTTCCCGGTGACAGTAAGAGCAGCAAGGCACGTATTGTATTGTTGCCATCGAGGATAACAAGATGGGGTTTTCTTCATATTGCATGAGTCTATCCCTCTACATCATGTCATCTTGCTTAAGGCATTACTCTATTTTTAAGTTAATACTCTAGATGCATGCTGGATAGCGGTCGATGAGTGGAGTAATAGTAGTAGATGCAGGCAGGAGTCGGTCTACTTGTCTCGGACGTGATGCCTATATACATGATCATACCTAGATATTCCCATAACTATGCTCAATTCTGTCAATTGCTCAACAGTAATTTGTTCACCCACCGTAGAATACTTATGCTCTCGAGAGAAGCCACTAGTGAAACCTATGGCCCCCGGGGATTTATTTGTTTTGTGCAGGTACGAGGGACTCGCGCGTAGCCTCCTTCTGGATTGATACCTTGGTTCTCAAAAACTGAGGGAAATACTTATGCTACTTTGCTGCATCATCCCTTCCTCTTCGGGGAAAACCAATGCAGTGCTATAAGAGGTAGCAGTGGCTTCCTCGTAGATCCCCTGACTTGCATTCCAAGTCTTCTGGGCTTCTTCTGATCCAAAAATAAGTTCCATGAAGTTTCAGGTCAATTGGACTCCGTTTGGTTTTCCTTTTCTGCGATATTCTAAAACAAGGTAAAAACAGAAACTGGCACTGGGCTTTGGGTTAATAGGTTAGTCCCAAAAATGATTTAAAAGTGTATAATAAAGCCCATAAACATCCAAAACAGTAGATAATATAGCATGGAGCAATCAAAAATTATAGATACGTTGGAGACGTATCAATGTCACTCTCATTGTCACAATAGAGAGGCACATTCTTCATGTTGACGTTGTAGTCCTTGAGTGTTTGCTTCATCCATAGCAATTGAGCACAGCAAGAACCAGCAGCAATGTACTCAGCTTCAGCAGTAGACAGTGATACGCAGTTCTGTTTCTTCGAGGACTAACAGACCAAGGATCGTCCGAGGAAATGGCATGTGCCAGATGTTGACTTGCGGTCCACATGATCACCAGCATAGTCAGAGTCTAAATATCCAATGAGATCAAAAGCCGAGCCCTTGGGATACCATAATCCAAGTGTTGGTGTGAGCTAGATATCGAAGAATATGCTTCATAGCCTTATGGTGTGATTCCTTCGGTGTAGCTTGAAATCGGGCACACATGCAAACACTAAGCATAATATCTATCCTAGATGCACATAAGTACAATAAAGAGCCACTCATGGAGCGGTATACCTGTTGATCAAAGTCAATACCGTTTTCCTCAGTGCATATATGGCCATTTGTGGGCATAGGGATTTTGATTCCTTTGCAATCTTGCATGCCGAATTTCCTCAATACATCCTTGAGGTATTTCTCCTGAGATATGAATATGCGATTGCGCTGTTGACGAATCTGAAGACCTAAGAAGAATTTCAATTCTCCCATCATAGACATTTGATATTCTTCACTCATCATATAGGCAAATTCATGACTGTAACGTTGGTCAGTACAGCTAAAAATGATACCATCAACATATATTTGGCACACAAACAATTCACCATCATAAGATTTAGTTAAAAGAGTTGGGTCAAGTGAACCGGGTTTGAAGCCTTTCTTCATGAGGAATTCCTTCAAAGTATCATACCACGCCCGAGGGGCCTGCTTGAGGCCATAGAGGGCCTTATTGAGTCCGAAGACTTTGTTAGGATGCTTTGGATCTTCAAAACCTGTGTGTAGCCTTGATCTACAAGTTGTGCCTTATTCCTCACCACAAGGCCATTTTCATCTTGCTTGTTGCGGTAGATCCACTTTCTGCCAATGATATTGTGCTTGCGAGGATTTGGACGTTTGACCAGTTCACAGACATTGTTGAGCTCGAATTGATGTAATTCCTCTTGCATAGCTTGAATCCACTCAGGCTCCAGAAATGCTTCATCTATCTTAGTGGGCTCTATGATAGAGACAATAGCAAAGTTCCCACAAAAGTTATACAAATGTGAAGCTCTTGAGCGTGTGAGAGGACCTGGAATGTTGATGTCGCTGATGATTTTCTCAATCTGCACTTCATTTGCAACGCGAGTATGAGCTAGTTGTCGTTGAGGAATTTGATCAGCATTTTCTTCAGCACCATTTTCCTTGGGTGCATTAACATGACGTTCTTCACGTTCTGGAACAACTTCTGCAGCAGATTCTTCGGTAGGAATGACATCCTCATTAGCTTTGAACTTAATAGATTCCTCAGGAGGTATTTCATCTGTCACAGGAGGTAGGTGCTCTCTTTGCGAGCCATTAGTTTCATCGAACCGCACATCTACAGTTTCAACAACCTTGTGGTGATAGGTGTTGAAGACTCTGTAGGTGTGCGAGTCCTTACCATAACCGATCATAAAACCTTCATGTGCTTTCGATGCGAATTTAGAACTGTGATGAGGATCTCTAATCCAGCATTTTGCACCAGAGACTTTAAAATAACTCGCATTGGGTTTCTGGTCAGTGAGAAGTTCATATGCAGTTTTCTTGAAGAATTTGTGAAGATATACCCTATTGATGATGTGGCACGCAGTATCAATTGCCTCAGGCCAGAAGCGAGTAGGCGTCTTGTACTCATCAAGCATAGTGTGAGCCATCTCAACAAGAGTCCTGTTCTTGCGCTCCACGACGCCATTCTGCTGAGGAGTATAAGGAGCAGATAACTCATGAGTGATACCAAGTTCATCAAGATAGTCATCAAGGCCAGTGTTCTTGAACTCAGTTCCTTTGTCACTTCTGATGTGCTTGATCTTCACACCAAAGTTGGTTGAAGCCCTCGAGGAAAATCGTTTGAAGACTTCCTGCACTTTAGTTTTGTAAGTGATGATATGCACCCATGTGTCTCGAGAATAATCATGAACAATGACAAAGCCATATAAATATGCAATATTAGTAAATGAGGCATAGTGAGTAGGGCCAAAGAGATCCATGTGAAGCAATTCAAATGGACGAGTCATAGTCATGATGGTCTTTGAGGGATGCTTAGCCTTGGTCATCTTTCCGGCTTCACAAGCTCCACACAAATGGTCCTTGAGGAATTTGACGCCCTCGATGCCAATGACATGTTTCTTCTTCACGAGCGTGTGCAAGTTCCTCATCCCAGCATGACCAAGTCGTCGATGCCATAGCCAGCCTTTTGAAGCTTTTGCAAGTAGACATGTAGTAGGTTGTGGTCCTGTAGAGAAATGAACAGTATACAAATCTCCTCTCCTAAAGCCTTCGAAGACTTTGGAATTGTCAGCTTCCATGATCACAACACAACGATACTTGCCAAAGACAACAACCATATCAAGACCACAAAGCATTCAGACAAACATGAGGTTGAACCCTAAGGACTCGACAAGCATGACTTTTTCCGTGTGTCGATCCTTTGAGATTGCAACCTTACCTAGACCCAATACCTTGCTTTTGCCTTTGTCAGTGTAGGTGATATGCTTCAGATGTGATGGAGATAATGCAGAGTCCATCAATAAGCTCCTGTCACCAGTCATGTGATTTGTACTTCCACTATCGAGGACCCACTCAATGGCTTTGGGTTGATCATCCTGCAGATGAATTAGTGCAGCTTACGAACTCATATACTTCATCAATGAAGAATATGATATCAATTTCATCAAGCAATAGAACAGATAAAGCAGTATGAGGACGTGAGAAATGAGAATTCATTTCTTCATGATTAGCTTGCATCCTTTCAAGCATATTCAGGTCTCCAGCAAATTCTTCAGATGATTAAGTTCATTTGGAGACCTGACCCTGCATAAGAGATTAGTTCTTTTTCTTCACCACCCACATCTATAGAGGTGGCAAAGAGTTCATCATTCTGCAAGCTCCATAAGAGAAAGGTGGCATAGATGCCAATCCACTTTATTTCACATAAGAGGGGTTAGGGTAAGCATAACAGTAAGCAGAGAAATTCTTCGAGGATTTATGAACATAATGATTTGAAGAATAATGCACATATCCATAATCCTTAGATCTTCCCTGCGAAACAGAAGGGTTAGCACAATGATGCTCATATGAGGACTTTGATCCTTTTGAGAAATTTGATCCATGTGAGGAATTTGGTCCGTATGAGGACTTGGATCCATATGAAGAATTTGATCGATATGAAGAATTTGATTTGGGGTTCCTATTCTTCACAGGTGGTGTCATGATGACATTAACCTGAAGATTTTCAAGGCACCTTTTGGGAACCCAGATTTTCTTCATAGGATAACCGTTCCTGCAGTTAGTGCCCACATATCTAGCAAATACTTCACGATTCTGATTTTTGAACAGTTTATAGTTAGAGTTAATTGACTCATCAGAAGAATATGAAGATTCACATGTAAAGCTAGATAAAGTAGATGGATCCACTGAATGTCCCTTTGCAGCAACCCACGAGGTTTTGGGATACTGCTCTGGTTTCCAGTAGGTCCCATCAACATTGAGTTTCCTCTCAAAGGCAATACCCTCTTTCCTAGGGTTCCTGTTGAGGATATGATTTTTAAGCACATCACAAAGAGCCTGATGCCCTTTGAGGCTTTTGTACATGCCTGTCATATACAATTCCTTTAGCCCTGCATCATCAGTGATACTAGCAATGTCCTCAGATGAGGAATTAGTGATAGCAGAGACAGTTGAAGAATTTGCAGCAATGGAAGCATTTGAGAATTCAGGTGAAGAATTAGCGGATTCACATTCAATGCACTTCAAACATGGAGGAATAAATTCTTCCTGAGTAGCGCTGATTTGTTGAGAAAGTAATGAATCAAGCTTCTTCTGAAGATCTTCATAACTCACTCTTAACTGCTCAAGATCTTGCTTTCTTTGAAGAAATTCATAAGAAAGCTTCTCATGATCGGATAAGAGAGTGTTATGATGACCTTGAAGATTGTCAAACTTGGACTGAAGTCTCTGAAGATTTTCAGTCAAAATTTTAGTGCGATCCATTTCATCACTCAACATATCATCGCTTTTGTCTAGCATATTTTGAACCTTTTCAAGAGCCTTTTGTTGTTTCACAGCAATCTTAGCAAGTTTAGAATAACTAGCAAAAGGGCCCGTGCGTTGCAACGGGAGAAGCAACCCAAATCCAAGCTTGTCCCTGGCGAGTCATCTATGTTACCAATTGCCCTCTTCGTCACTGTTCCCAATGGTGATCAACTATTTACTTTCGCAAGCACTATCAAAAGAGTTCGTGCATGACAATGGACACACATTAAATAAATATGGCTTAGAAATATGAAAAATTGGCAATATTCCTTGCATAGTTATTGCTCACCTAACCGAGGAGCCCACACCTTCATCTTTTGCTATAATTCTCTCTCGACCTAACAGTATTCCCTCCAACTGCAAGCAATTAACCAAAATTGTGGCAGGGAGCATCCAACTGCTAGTACCTCTACTCAAAAACATTTACAGCATAGCATTTCTTGTCCCTAGTATGCACCACATGAAAGTTCCACGACCTTATCTCAGGCTTGTTCTTTTTCAGTGTGACATGTACTTAAACATCATCTATAGTCTCTATAGAGATAACCATTACCCACATAAAAATCAAAGAGCAACAAAAAATGCTACTTACTAAGTGTGATTGCATAAAGTTACCCCTGATGCTAAACCTCATATTAGTGCATGTTACTGCTAATTATTATTTTATCACACCCTCATGCATCAATAAAGCCAAAAGAACATCAGCTAAAAAACTAATAGAGGAAGTGAACCTGTATTTGTGGAAAACAAAGCAAGATGAAACCAACATACAGTTCTTGATGTAGCACATCTAATAACTGTAAATGTGAATAAGAGAGACAACATTTGTGGAGAAGTGGGCAACATGAAACTCAAATAGGATTGTCAAAGCAATAAGTAATCTTTATTCTGTCTGAGAGAACTAAAGGGGATATTTCGCCATTACATTAGCAGAGAAACATGTAGTTCCAGATGGGATCTAGAAAGTAATCTAAGGTACAATTAGAAATTAGCTGGGTCACAATGAGCCAAATTGGACACCGCAAAGACTTTGCACATCATAACAAGTGCTTATTGTCTTCTCAATGGAAAATATTTCAGCTACACATGCACACGGATTGTAAGCTAGTAGGTTTTCAGCTACGATGGGATGCAAAATCAAGTCCAACCAAACTCATACACATGGTCTTTTAAAATAATGTGCATCATTCCTGGACGCAAGCAGAGCAAGCAGCCAACGGCAAAACCCCCTGGCTACCCTCTATCGATGCCACTGTCGCTGTCAATCTGGGACACCTGGCCGCTCAAAGCCATGCTGCATGACAGAGGAGGTAGACTCAGATTAGTTAATGTGGATCCCAAGGTGGATCGAGGAGGCTGCCGCGCGAGAGATGACACATCGCTAGCTTCGGCATGCTGCAACAAACATACATTATTAAAGTATAAATACGCAACAAAACTAACATCACAAAAACGATAAGACAATATAATATTGCTGGAAAAAAAGGTGTATCGATCGTCAAATTTGTTTGACCTACAAACCAGCCTAGGAGAAGATCATCTATGTGAGAAAACCAAACATCAACTCAGCTAGTGGAAAACTGAGCATAACATTGTAAGCAAGAAAAGATAAATAAGTAAACAAAATTAGTTATCTTGGCAAGCAGCCACTATGTGGCCCCTCTCATCACCACCATTCTGCTCATCTATTTTCTCGGGCCCTCTACTGTCTAAACAAAGTTGCAAGCTTTTCTGGAAACAAGAAAGCTTGTTATCTTTGCTTCTGAAGAAAAACCTTGAAATCCCTCACCATTACATAGGTGCAGTTTACAATAAAGCTAACCTGGTTTTACCAAACGGGAAATAAAGCCACAATCAGCGGATAAGATAACAATTAACAACTATGAGTAGATCATTGACGCTTTTCAATTTTATGTAGTAGTTCAGCACTGTAATATCTGGTGGGTTCAGAAATTATTTGAAGTTTTATATATGATCTACTTCAAATAATTCAAGAAAAAAGCCTGATTATGTATTGAACACTGTGAACTTCAAACCCCAGCTCATCTCATCATATCACTATTTTTTACTGCACTTCCGGGCAGCCTAGATTATATATGGTACACGCATATGCTATTCATACGGTCGTACCATTCAGCTAACAAAATGAATTAAGTCATCTTGGAGATTTATTCCACAAAGCAAAAATATTGTATGATGAATAAGACAACAAACTTTTATTTGATTAGGAGGCTACCTCTAGAAATAGTAGCACGTGAGGACATGACTTCCTATGCCACATCTGAAGAAATTGAGGTGCTGTGACATTATCTATTGAGCATGCGCACACACTGTAGAGACATCAAAACCAGGCGAAATCAATGAAAGAAGCGCTTCTTAACATTGACTAAAACAGGAGGAACAAAAAGTTATAATTAAAACACTTAAATTTGAACCATTGTGAACAAGAACTATCTGTTTGGTCCATCATACTTCTCACTGCACACTATCAGTGCAGAGAAACCTGGCAGAGCCACAATTATTCACTATTGGAAGTAGCTTGCCTACACTGGGTCTTGATTAGCTGCACACTATCAGTGCAGAGAAACCTGGCAGAGCCACAATTATTCACTATAGGAATCATACTTCTCACTGCACACTACCATGGGAGTAACTCTCGTATGCAAATATATGCAATGCAACACTGCAATGCTACAACATCAGCTTCTAGCATGTTCTCCAGGATTACCAATTTTTCAGGAAAAAAATGAAATAGGGGTATGTATCGCTGATTAGCTGAAACATAATGCAAAATACATAAAAAATAGAGAAAGTATTTAGTTTTGGTCATTTTCTTTCTCTACTGTAGATCTTTTCTAAATTATATATATATGTGTCTGCTACTCCTAAGATAGTTAATAAATTTGATCTACTGTTTCTAGAATATGTGGATGACCGAACCATGTCAAGATTTGGCCTCCTGTACGCTATCTTCTATTTCTAACCACAGAACATTGAGGTACCTTTGGAAAGCTAGCGACGGCCTCTAAAACTTTCAAGAACCTAAACTAATAACTATTGATAAGTGTATAGTGAGAATTTGGTATCCTAATACAATGAGTTCCATGCTTCTCTGAATAGTGGTGACCTCATTTTTTTCATGGGTGGCATTGACTAATTTCTTATTTGTTAGATGATGATGACCTCATCTCACTATTTCCTTTTTATGGAAATAACATGATAAGCATTGAACCAGACTATGAGTGAATCCCCACCACCCATAACTGAAAAGTAATGATATTGGCATCTTTATTACTAAAAGTACATTACACATAAGCTATATATACTTTCAGTTTTGCTAGTGGGAAAGGCTTGTTACACTTCAGTATGCACAATAGTATATGCTTTAACCTGTCAAATATGTACTGCCATAAACAAAGAAAAAATGTATTTGATTTGCCATGGAACTGCTTGAAATTGAAGATATGGATGATGGTGCAGCACACAAATCAAATCAGCCACAACTTAAACTAAGGTATGTTTATTATCAGTCTGAAACTCGACTCAATAGGCTGAATATACACAATGAAAGACAGGTTACATTGAGATTCTCAGATTCACACAGAATCAAAGTTGAACATGAACTAAGAAACATTCTCAAAGTTCAGACAGGGTAGGCTAGTCTGCTGCTTTTGAAAATTGCCAGTATAACCGTATATATCGCCGCAGCCGCAGACAGAGCCGGGGGACAGAAACAATAACTAAAATAGAGTATTCGATCCAGTGATTAGCTTTCAAGGGGATAAATACCTCTGGTGTAGCCGCTGCAGGCGACATTGGACGGCTCGACCGATGTTCTTGTTCCTCCAGTGAACTCGGTGCTTCTTCCTCCGGCGAACTTGGCGGCGACATTAGACGCTTGATGCAATTTTTGATGGAACTTGATGGAGCTCTGCTGCAACTGCATCACTTCTACTTGTATCTCAGTTAATTATGTACCCATCTACTACATATGTATACATGACAATACAAATTGTCTTCATATTAGCAGTGCGGCAGTGCTACTTATCGATGTAATAGGCACACTTGAGAAATTAAGGTTGATGTTTCGACTTCTTACCAGGCTATAGTTTTCGCATGCAGTCATCTTTCCCTAATTAAGTGATTAAGCTCAGGGAAAACCATGGTAGTGGTACCTTGTTTGATCCTAGAACTCTCGGACCAGCATCATGTGGCAGTCCTGCATATCGTGTGGCAAGCGTCATGGAGGTTGTAAGGTGAGCGTGAAGCCACCAACAACCCCATGACTGAGCTGTAGAGAAGGGTGGACTCTGATCCTACAGCTCCCGCTTTGCTGATTGTTGATTTCTGATTAAATTAGAAGATGGGAGAAGAGCAGCATGGTCAGACCTTTAGATCGTATGGCATATGTCGAGAAGGCCAGCCATCCTTCTTCTCCCTACCTCTCCTCCCCAAATCCTCTTCTGTTTCTCTTTTCTACCAGGGAAAAATGAAGCCCCTCCTCTCTAGCCTTCCTCTTCGTCACCGGTGACCCCTGCCTCGCCGCCCGCCTTCGGATCAGCCTCCCCAGCCCCTGCCCCGCACGGATCTGGCCCCTGCAAGCTCCAGTCGCCGCCGCCGTTCTGCAATCTACATCGAGTAGCCGTGCTGCCCCCAACTGCTCAAACCACCGTGTTGACCCGATCCAGAAGGTGCTCACGAGCGTCGTTCGCGTGTAGCAGTCGGGTAGGGGTAGGCGCACCGGCGTGGTGGGCGGTGGCGGCGCACGGCGGCACGTGGTAAGGGGCATGGCAGGAGGTGGAGATGGTGATTGGGAGGCAGGGTCGGGGGGGGCACTGATTTTCTTTCTTTTATCTCAGGTGTACCGGTTCGGGTTATCTTATTATGAGGACGACGGGTTTAATTCATGAAAAACACATGGACCTTTGTGCAAAAACGCCACGACGGTGAACCCGGAGACTCAATCCGTGCTTTATTATTAGGGAGAGACTAGGCTTGAGATTTTCATCAGATTCATCCTCACTTGATTCAGAGGAAGGATATTTGAGTACCTTTGCACCTTTTGCCATGAAGCAATAGGTGGGAGCGTAGTCATCATCGCCGTCGTCAGTGGTGTTGGAGAGGTCCGTTTCCCCAGAGTTGAAGATGGACTTGCTGATGAACGTGGTAGCGATGGCTAGGCTCGCCAGACCAGAGTCCGACTCCTCAGATTCCTCCTCTTCCTCATTTTCCTCATATTCAGCCTCAGAGTCCATTTCCTTGCCAATGAATGCCCGAGCCTTCTTGGAGCTGCTCTTCTTGTGAGATGAAGACCTTGAAGGTTTTGATGAAGAGGACTTTAAAGATTTCTTCTTCTTCTTTGAATCATCAGAATTGTAGTCCTTGTACTTCTTCTTCTTTGATTCATTTTCCCACTGAGGACAATCTTGAATGTAGTGACCGAGTTTCTTGCATTTGTGACAGAGTCTCTTCTTGTAATCATGGGATGAGGAATCTAATCTTAAGTCACCACTTCTTAAGAATTTTCCAAAACGACCACGTCTTGAGAACTTCCGGAATTTCCTCGCGATCATTGCTAGCTCCTGCTCAGTTCTTCAGGGTCATCAAGGCTGCTACTAGAATCTTCACCTTCAGATTCAGACACTGCCTTGGCCTTCAGAGCTCGTGATCTGACATAGCTTGGTCCATAGAGATCTCTCTTCTCAGTAAGCTGGAACTCATGAGTGTTTAGCCTCTCGAGGATATCAGCAGGATCAAGTGACTTATAGTCTCCACATTCTTGTATCATCAATGCCAAAATATCAAATGAGGAATCGAGCGATCTCAGTAATTTCTTCACCACCTCATGGTCGATGATGTCAGTGGCACCAAGTGCTTGAAGCTCATTTGAGATGTCAGTAAGGCGATCGAAGGTTTGCTGAACATTTTCATTGTCGAGTCTTTTGAAGCGGTTGAAGAGATTGTTAAGAACGTCAACTCGAGAGTCACGCTGTGTTGAGACTCCTTCATTGACCTTGGACAGCCTGTCCTAGATAAGCTTTGTTGTTTCCAAAGCACTCACTCTGCCATACCGCTCTTTGCTCAGATCGCCACATATGATGTTCTTCGCTTGAGAGTCGAGTTGCTCGAATCTCTTCACATCAGCAGCGTATATGGTAGGAGTGATAGAGGGAACGCCATTTTCCTCAACATACCAGAGATCGTTGTTAATTGCCTCAAGATGCATGCGCATCTTATTCTTCTAGTAGGGGTAGTCCATCCCATCGAAGGTAGGACACCCAGCAGAAACCTTGATCATACTCGCGGTCGACATAACTAAAACTCCAGGCGGTTAAACCAAAATCGCACAGAACAAGGGAGTACCTTGCTCTGATACCAATTTAAAGTGCGTTAAGTTGACTAGAGGGGGGGTGAATAGGCAATTTTTATGAATTCTTGACTGAGGAATTTCAGGGTGAGGAAATTCCTGAGCGAAGAACTACTTGCAGCGGAATAAGTATTCAGAAGTAAACATAACAGAGCATAAGCATGGTCTTCATGATGGAATGAATACAAGCACATAGTACAGAAAGCGTAAACATAGGATAAACAGAATGAAGACAAATAGACTGGAGAAATTGAACTGAGGAAATAGAGAAAGTCTTCAGTCAAAGTCTTCAAACAGATATGAAGACGCACACAACATAGAAATGAGGAAATGGAAGGGTTGAGGAATTGGAACCAGTTAGCTCGATGAAGACAATGATTTGGTAGACCAGTTCCAACTGCTGTGATAGTTGTACGTATGGTTAGGGCGGCTAGGTATTCAAACCTGAGGACACACAGTCCCGGACACCCAGTCCTAAACACGCAGTCCAGAACACTCAGTCCTCACCATATTCCCCTTGAGCTAAGGTCACATAGACCTTGCCCAATCACTCGTGGTAAGTCTTGAGGTGACTTCTAAACCTTCATAGACTCGGTCACTCGGCGATCCACAATTTCCTCTTGGATGCTCTAGACCATGGCGCCTAACCGTCTGGAAGATGCACAGTCTTCAAAGGTAACAAGCGTCGGATCCATGCATGATCAATCTCTTCAGTGATGGTCAATGACTTTGGGTTTGTAGGTGTTTGGGTTTGGGTTTTCCTCACTTGATGATTTTTGCTCAAAGTCCTCGAAGGATGGGATGCTCTCAAATGACAAGTGTCAGTTGCTCTTGGAGCAGCCAACCAACTAGTGGTTGTAGGGGGCGACTATTTATAGCCTAGCGAGCATCCCGACATGATAAGACATAAATGCCCTTCAATGATATGACCGTTAGGTGGAAGGATATTTTGGGACAGCTGGTGTGTAGCACAGCAACGGTCGGAAATTTGAAATTCCTCAGGGCTATCATGTTCCTCTCTTGTAGGCAATCCACACCGGCAAATTCCTAACTCCTCAGTGAGAACAAATTCCTCAGAGACCAGAAGATTTTTGTCTCTGTCACTGAACAAATTGACTGAACTGTATGAGATTTCCAATGGCTTCACTTGAAGGGATTTGTAGGTGTAGGATTTTGAGTTGAGCATCACTTGGAAATTTTTCCTTAGTATTTCCTCGACCCCCTTTAACAGTACAGTGTTTCCTATGACTCAAGAAAGAGAAAATGAAACTATGAAAACAAAAGTCTTCACGCTTCATGTTCCTCGAATGAATACCAAGTCTTCAGGATCACACCAATTTCTTCACTTTCTAAGTCTTTAGAAAGTCTTCAGAAATCCAAAGTCTTCATCTGAAGAACTTCATTTTTAGGGGTCGACTTTCTCTGTAAATATCAAACTCCTCATAGACTTATAGACCTGTGTACACTCACAAACGCATCAGTCCCTTAACCTATAAGTCTTCAATACACCAAAATCTCTAAGGGGCACTAGATGCACTTACATCTTCATTTTCGTCACTTCTCGTGGTTTTTTCGTCTTTATTCTTGGCAGGGCATGGCGGCTGCGCTTCATCCTCCCTTGCTTCGAACCCCAATGTTGGAGCCGATCGCTACGCCGCCTGTTGCAGACCTCACAAATGAACTAGAGTGCCAAGAAGCCCGACCATGCATTGGGGAGCCGAAGCTGGATAGATGAAAAGTTTATGGATCAGAGGAAGCATGGGTGGCGTTGAGCAAGAACTGGGTGATCGACAAGATTGCTCCTGCCACGTCGGACAGATCTCTGTATCCCCCCGACATCGACTTGCAGCTTCACTTCACGGGGCTCACGGCCAGCAAAGATGTAGATATGCATGTTTAAAAAATGTCTTGCCCGCTTTTGTTTAATAAAAAATGTCAAAAATGTCATGAATTTGATCCAGTATAAATGAAAATCATCCGGTTTGCATGAGATTTGTTCGGTTCGTTCAAATTTCGTGTCCAGACGATTGATAGTTAGGTTTGGATGACAGGCTCCCAAATCAATATCTACGGAAGTGTTGGATATTTATATCCATTTTCTCTACTCCTAAAAGCGGAGTTGCTAGCTTCCGCTCACTATTCTATTTACGTCTGGTTTATTTTCATCTCACCTCCCACCATCCTCTCTACCAAAATTTTCTCCCTCCCATTAAAAAAGCAAATCTCATTAAACCGACAAGATCTTACTTCGTGTTTATTTTGGTAGGTGCTGATTCAATTCAATCATGTAAATCTGTACTCCTAAAAAGGACTTGATAGCTTCCCCACACCGTTTTATTTTCATCTCACCTCCTACCAACCCCTCCACTAAATTTTTCTCCCTCCCATTAAAAAACCAAATGGTGATATCTTATTTTGTGCTTGTTTTGGTAGGTGTTGATTCAATTCAATCATGTAAATCTCTACTACTAAAAGGGGAGTTGGTAGCTTTCCCTAACAGTTTTATTTTTGTCTTACCTTCGCAACCCCCTCCACTGAATTTTTCTCCCTCCAATGAAAAAACCAAATCTCATTAAACTGGTGAGATCTTATTTTGTGCTTGTTTTGGTAGATGCCGATTCAATTCAATCACGTTAAAAAGGAAATCTCTACTCCTAAAAGGGGAATTGATAGCTTCCCTCACCATTTTATTTTCTTCTCACCTCTCACCACCCCCTCTACTGAATTTTTCTCCCTCCCATTAAAAAACCAAATCTCATTAAACCAATGAAATCTTATTTCGTGCTTGTGTTGTTAGGTGTTGATTCAATTCAATCACGTAGACAATAGGTAATTAATAATTCAGAGATCACACCATATATATGAGATCACCTTCCTAAAAGACAGACATAAGATTTTTCTCGATAACTTTCCAAACAAATCAGATACTCCTTAATAACAAATTACTAATCCCGCACACTATGCCATTTATTATTGTCATTATCTCTACTATTAATTGACAACCACAACTTTCCTAATACAATTAAAATAACATATTTTTTCTTATTTTACCCAATCACATATATTTTCTTATGAGGTAAATTAATACACCGGGAGTCATAAAACTTGCACTCGACAATCAGTTTGGTACACAAACTTACAAAATACGTATTTCTGATCATAAAACTTGCACCAGCATGCAAATATGGTCACATTCTATGGTATCCGGCCGCGTGGCGGGGGCCCACTGGCTGGTAGGGGTTGTTTGCTGGGCCCACATTGGATTTTCTTGCAGAAAACATCCTGGTATTTTTTTTATTTGCGTAGAAGCCCCCAAATAAATGAAAATGCTAATCAGGGCCTGGCGTGCCTTGGATTTTATTTTACGAACACCCTTGCATTTTATTTATTTATCGTGTAACAAGCCACTCAAATAAAATGAAAAATAGATGCTGGCAAAGTTCAAACCCAGGGCCTGCTTTAAGGTGCAGCGTAAGGATAGCCACCACATGAAATACTTGTAGACGTTTAATATGCACAACTAATATTTATATCCATTTAATTAGAGCGGACCATGCAAATAAGGTGAAAAGTTTAAGAGACAAACATAGGGCACGGTTCGACCTCATGCTCACTTCCCTGTGTGTGTGGTTTAACCATCCTCACCACAAGAACAAATGATGATATTAAAGAACAAACAACATTTTATCTTGTGAGTTCTTCATGTCTACCAAAACAATATGTACAGATTTATTTTCAAAAGGTTTTTCTTTGAGATAGTGAGACTTCCCTTAAGATGTAGATTACATGTAATATTACATGCTTACCATTTCCAAATACATGATTAATATATTTGTATACATCAGAAACATTTTTAGCATGATTAATATTCTTTGAAAATATATATTACATGTTTAGGATTTTTTTTCAAATACATGCCTAACATTTTACAAATACATAGTTAATATTTTTGAAATATAAGTTTTGATGTCCATTAATTTTATACACACTATCTGCTTTAGGTATACATCTAAAAACAATTTTATACAAGTTTAATATTTTTTAACATGTGATTAATAGCTTTTCAAATAAGTTTTTGAAACTTTTTTCAAAGACGTAGTAAATATTTTTTGGATGTTAATTAGAAAGCATTTTATAAACTATATGAACACTGTAGTACATTGTATAACCATTTTTAAATATGTCACGAACATTTTTAAAATGCAACGTATGTTTTTTCATTACAAAAATATTTTTTTACAACGTTTCAACATTTTTTGCGACAACAGCTGACAGTGGGCCCTGGCCTACACTAGTAGAAAATAGGACTTTGGTTCTGGCCAGATTAGAGCAACAGTCCCGGTCGTGTTACGAACCGGGACTAATGTGACCAACAGTCCTAGTTCGAGCGACTTGGACGTCGGCCGGGCCTCGGCAGGCATCAGTCCTAGTTCGGCTGGGACATTTGGTCTCGGTTCTAGACACCAACCGGGACTAAAGCGCCTCGCTCCTGGCGCAACCTCTTTAGTCCTGGTTGGTGTCTGGAACTGGGACTAAAGGTCAGTCTTCAGTCCCGGTTCAAGATACCAACCGAGACTAACAACATGCCTATATATATCCTCGTCCTGCCTGCCCTCTCCTTGTTTTTTGGCCGAAGAAGGTGGGAGGTGTGTGTGCTACTCTGTTCTCACTTTCTATGCACATGAGGTGTTCGATGAAATGCCCGAGCCACACTTAAGCTTTCTCCTCTGTTCTTCCTCCAAGCTCCATTTCCCCCAAGATTTGTCTAGATTTGGCGGTGCACCTACTATCCAAGTGTTCTAAAAGGTTACCAACTTCATCCTTTCATCTCTCACTACTAGTTTAGCTCATTTCAAATGCTCTAGAAGTAGAGTGATTTGTGGGTTTTAGTGGAGGAGTGTATGTGAGAGTTTATTTGATTTAGATGCACAATTTGAGCTCAAATTAACTTCTTAGTTTGCACATGTGTAGGGTGTCCTTCCGTCCCCATCCCCATCCTCACCGCCATCGGTCGCCCGCGCCGATCTCGTCATCGGCACCACTATGGTGAGCCTCTTGTTTTTATCTTTTTTTAAGAAAAAATTCTTACTTGTATGATTTATATAGATACTTATATAATTTTATTACTTGTATTATTGTTTGTTATTATATAGTGCCATGGTTTTGATATCCGCCCCCGTCGGCTCTCGTCCGATCTTTCATAACTATTTGTTTCATTTAGTGTTTATGACAATTATGCCGACCAACTTGACATAGATGTCCTTATCTAGGAGGTATGTGAACCGGAAATTCCAACTAACCCTCTTGTCGAGAGGTTAAATTTAGTTGAAAAATAAAGCACTTATTTGAAAGAAAATTTGAAAAGAATTGAAGAAGAGAAGATGAAATTAGAGTTGCATGTTACCGATGTCGTCTATCTTACAAGATCCAGATGGACACAATGCGCTTGAAGATTAGAAAATATGCCATTGATAATGTGACGCCCTGAGACTGATGCACCATGTGTCTTCCAGTTATTCGCTGTCATTGACATGTCATCCGCTTGCGTGTTGCATTTTCCATGTCATCATGTGCATTTCATCCTCATGTTTTCAAAACTTGCATCCGTCCAGGTCTCCCAGTTCTCTCTGTTGTCCGTTTCGAGCCCATTCACACCCGCACGCGCCCGCGGCACCTCCAAAATATTATTTTATAAGTGGTATAAAAATGTTCTAAGAATGGGTTGAAAGTTCGCATGCGGTGTTGTCATGTTGTCACTAGGCCGCCTGCCAAATTTCATCGCATTCGGAGTCCGTTTGGCGCCCCAACGGATAACTATAGCGGCAATATAGCCGGTCTATTCGTCGGACGTTTTCAGTATCCGAAAACCCTTGTCGGGCTGCATTTCTCTTCTCTCCTCTCAACAGAACCCTCCTACATAGGCCACCTAGGCCCAACCTACCCACCCTCGCGTCCGAAACCGTCCGATTGCGATCGGACGGCTCCAACACCCCCTTCCCTAACCCTCATTTCCTATTTAAGCAGACCCCTCCTTCTATTTTGGAAACCCTAAATCTACTCCTTGTTTTCCGCGCCGCACAAACCCTGCCGCTGCCACTTGTCGTCCCTGCCTCCAGCCACCTCGCCTCCTCTCTCCTCCCCCGTAGGCCCGGGCGTAGCCCGTCGAGCCCATCGAGGCCCGAAGCCGCCGCCGCACCCAGAGCCTCCCCGCACCCGATCCAGGTCGGGAACGAGATCCCGCGCCTCGTCAACCCCGCTGCCGGCCATCGGAGCACTCGCTGCCGGCGACCAGGCACTGCCTCCCCTGGCCGTGACCCCTTCTTCTTCCTCCCGTTGGCTCTCTCTCTCACGAATCTCCCTCTCTCTCCCTCGCAGGATCTTGCCGCCGTCGGAGGTTGCCTCGCTCGTCGCGGCCGTTGGACGCCTCCTCGACCTCCGCCGTGCCCAGATCTGACCGAATGCACCCATCCTGCCACTCGCCGGACCCTCACCGGCCTCCTCCCGTCCCAGTTCGCCGCACGCCGCCGCCATGGCGCCTGCTCTGCTTCGAGCAGGGGCTCACGCTGCTGCCCTGCTCGTACTGCACGCGCGTGCATGGGCCGCAGCAACCGGCCTCCCCTGGGCCTAGCTCCGCCGGCCCAACCCGCCGCAACACCGACCTCCTGTAGCCCAGCGCCATCGACCCTGGCCAGATTTGACCCATGGTGAGTGCCTGCCTAAACCCTGACTTGGGCGTTGTTTTGTTATTCTGCGCTCATCTCCATTTTGGCTAAGTCTGAAATATCAGCATCATGTAGGAATCTTGGGGAGCTTGTATCTCTATGCATGTGTGTCCGAATGATATAATCTATGTATGCAAATTGTTGTACTCTTCGTGCTATTCATGACGGCGTAGTTTGATTGCACGTTACTATCCATCTTGATGCCTTAATCCTTGTTGCAAAAGTGCTAAATGATATAATCTGCTAGAAGTTGTCATAACATGCATATTTGTCTTTTTCATAGTATTTTGTGTGATTTTCTTTTGAGCATCATGTCAACATGTTTTAGGAGCACATTCATGCCATCATTGCAGTGGTGAAATCCATGTATTTTGATTTTCTCTGTGGTGACTAGCACAAGCTTGCAAAATGGGGTACTTGTTGTTTCTGTTTTCAGCCACTTAGTGATTTCTGCCGTCTACATTATGTTGCCATGTTAACTTGATGCTACCATCAATTCTATGCATAATCTGGAGATGTCCAATGACCATGTTTTGATGTCCATGTTATGCTATATCCATCCATGCCCTTGTTTGCAATTATGGCTGCTATAGCTTGTCATTACCATCCTCTCAAATTGCTAAATAATGTTTCTGTCAGTTTGTTATCAGTTAGTTCAGTTTTCCCATGTGAATAGTTAGTGTTCTGTGCCTCCTATGACCATGTTCTTTACATGAGTGGTTGCACAGACATGCCATCTTGTTGTTGGTTGCATTCACTTGCCATGATATGCTTTATATTGAGTTAACCAAGCTTGCAAACATGTCTACTTGTCGTTATTTTTTTCATGTTCTCTAAATTCCACTAAGTCTGTGAATCTGCTATAATTTGCATTTTTGCATGAAATGTTCCTGTAGCATATACTTTTGTTGTCTCAAAGTATGCATCATGACTCTGTTTTTAGCCTTACTCTATTTCTCACCAAGTAAGAGAATCTGTTATAACTTGCAATCTAGTCTTGATGGATGCCATTGATCTAGAGGTTATATGGAGATGCTTAGTAATCATGTGTTGCCATGTTTAACTTGTAATTTAACGCCATGCTTTTGCTTGTTATGTTCTGCACTGTAGCATCATTATTTCATGCCTCCAACATGTCAACATGTTATTCCTACTCACACGTATGCCCTGTTTTTCACTGTCATAATCTGTGCTATAAAGTTGCTTTTTGAATTGATCATAATGGATTAATCCTGATGCCTATGAACCTGAACCTTGATGTTATGTGAAGCATGTAATCTATAATTTGAGTGCATATCAAGTTTGTGTCCATATGTTTCCTGTAGCATGTTATTTCCTTGATTGCAAAGTGCTTAGTTGTTGTTTTGGGTAGATTGTGTTTGAAACTTGTATTGAGTGTATGTGTTGAACCGTGGCTCAGTTTGGAGCATGCTCTACATGAAACTTGCTTGGTTTTGCATGTAGTTTATTCATGCCATGTTTAATCCATGTTTTGAAGTGTTTGTGATCGTGTTTTGCTTGCATCTGCATCAATGCCATGTTTAACTTGTTTTGCTCATATCTTCTAGGCCGTAGCTCCGAATCAAATGAACTTTATATGTAATTTGACTAGAAAAACGCGTAGATCATCTTGGTGCACTTTAACTTGTTGTTTAACAACTTCAACATCATGTGTTATTCAGATCTGGACCAATTTCGAAATGTGCATATGAGGAGTTTCCGGAATTGTTGTATGTTGTTTTCAGCTTGATTTAAACTTGCTTTGATGTGTTGTTCTTGTATGCATCATCTCTTGCCATGAGTAGCATCATGTAGCCTTGTCACGCATCATACTTGGGTGAGCATCATGTCATGTTTATGTGTTGCGTGTTTACCATGTTGTTTGCTTCTTTCCGGTTGTGCTCTTCTCGATAGTTCCTGTTTCAATGCAATTGTGAGAATTCGTTCGACTACGGTCGTTCGTCTTCTTCATGGACTCGTTCTTCTTCCTAGCGGGATTTCAGGCAAGATGACCGTCACCTTGGATATCACTACTATCTTTGTTATGCTAGTTGTCTCGATGCTATCGCTATGTCGTGCTACCTACCACTTGTTTATCAAGCCTCCCAAATTCCCATGATAGCCTCTAACCTTTTCCACCATCCTAGCAAACCGTTGTTTGGCTATGTTACCACTTCGCTCAGCCCCTCTTATAGCGCTGCTAGTTGCAGGTGCAGTTGCAGGTTGTTCCATGTTGGGACATGGATATCATGGGATATCACAATATCTCTTATTTAATTAATGCATCTACATACTTGGTAAAGGCTGGAAGGCTCGGCCTTTTGCCTGGTGTTTTGTTCCACTCTTGCTGCCCTAGTTTCCTTCATACTGGTGTTATGTTTCTTGATTTTGCGTCCCTCATACGATGAGGGTTTCTGGGCCCCTCTTGACAATTCGCTTTGAATAAAATTTTTCCAGCAAGGCCCAACATTGGTTTTACCATTTGCCTAATAACAACGAAAACTTGCATAGGGACCGGCTAGCACCCGAGGATTCTTAATCAACCCCGGGCCAGTGCTCCTCATTAGTGTTGGTCCAAACTACAGCACCGTGCGGCACCGCCCCTCGGCAACTTGGGGTATTTGGTCGTTGTACGCTTTGCTCATTCGGTCGTGGCTTGAGACGAGATACGCAAGGCTACTATAAGGGTGTCGGCATGTCGGGAGGTCTTGCTGGTTTTGTTTTACCATTCTTGAAATGTCTTGTGCAACGGGATTCTGAGTCTGATCGGAGGGTCCCGAGATGGAGGATTGTCTCCGCGGATCATGAGCTTGTCATGGGCTAAGTTGGGACACCCCTGCAGGGTTTCAACTTTTGAGAGCCGTGCCTACGGTTATGTGGAAAATGGGAATTTGTTAATATCCGATTGTACTGGACTTGAACTAAACTCAATTAAAATACACCAACCACGTGCATAACCGTGACGGTCTCTTTTCGAGTGAGTCAAGAAGAGTACACTGTGGGGTTATGTTTGAACGTAAGTAGTTCAGGATCACTTCTTGATCATTACTAGTTTGCGACTGTTTGCGTAGTTTCTCATCTTACTCTGGTACTCATAAGTTAGCCACCATACAATGCTTAGCAGCTTGCTGCAACCTCACCACTTATCCCTTCCATACCCATTAAGCTTTGCTAGTCTTAATACCCATGGTAATGGGATTGCTGAGTCCTCGTGGCTCACAGATTACTACAACAATAGTTGCAGGTACTTGTAATGCGATGATCCGACGTGAGAGCGATATTTATTTGTTTTGGAGTTCTTATTCTTCTTCATCGATCTTGGGTTAGGTTCCTGGCCGGCATCCTGGGCTAGCAGGGTGGATGTCATTCGAGTTTCTGTTTCTGTTTCATCTATAGTCGGGTGTTGTTCTCACGTATGATGTTTGCTATATTCATGTGGCATTTGTATGCCTTTGTATGTATCCCCAACCATTATGTAATGGTATGATGTAATTATATCCACCTTGCAAAAGTGTTTCAGTATGTGGCTCTATCCTTGGTGGGACCTTCAAGTTCCTCTTGGATAGGATCGCATATTGGGCATGACAGATAAAGAGGCTTGGTATCATTATGTTGTTGGATCAATTGTTACCTTAGTTGCGATTTTGATCGCATTTGTTGTTGTATTTAAATGTTTTACATAGTTGTATGTTAGTTTCAATGTATGTTTTAATTAGATGCTCTAGATAATTGTATGTTGTTTTACAAGAACTATGTATGAACTTTATGTATTTAT
This sequence comes from Triticum urartu, assembly GCF_003073215.2. NCBI lineage: Eukaryota > Viridiplantae > Streptophyta > Magnoliopsida > Poales > Poaceae > Triticum > Triticum urartu. The sequence goes on from NC_053026.1 coordinate 98,339,540, forward strand.
TTTTTAGTAATAATAACATTTGATCACTACTACACTTTGGTTTTAATGTGATGATGAACTTGTATTAATTTGATCATTTCTCTATTCATAATGTTCTACAATGGTTTTTGATATACTTAATTAAATAATGCAGATGAACCGACAATGGATGTACGGTGACGGACGCACCTCCGAGTATATTATGGGCCTGCGTAATTTTATCGATGTGGCTGAGGCAAACTGTCAGAATGATTTTATGTATTTTCCATGTACTGTCTATGGGAATATGAAGGGTTACTCTTCCTCGAAAACCCTTCACTTCCACCTGCTTGAGAAGGGTTTCATGCCACACTATAATGTTTGGACCAAGCACAAAGAAAGATGGGTTATGATGGAAGACAATGAAGAAGAAGAGGATGATGACAACTATGCTATGTTGCCTAAATACAGTGATAATGCAACGGGGGAAGCTGAAGATCAAGAGGCACCATATGTGCCCGCTGATGATCTTCGTCGGGTCATTGTTGATGCACAGAGAGAATGCGAAAATGAAAGGGAGAAGTTGAAGTTTGATCGCATGTTAGAGGATCACAAAAAAGGTTGTACCCAAATTGCGAAGATGACAACACAATGCTCGGTACCACACTGGAATTGCTGCAATGGAAGGCAAAGAATGGTGTATCTGACAAGGGATTTGGTTTGCTACTGAAAATAATGAAGAAGAAGCTTCCAAAGGATAATGAATTGCTTGACAATACGTATGAAGCAAAGAAGTTTCTCTGCCCTCTATGATTAGAGGTGCAGAAGATACATGCATGCCCTAATGACTTCATCCTCTACCGCGGTGTGGATTATGAGAATTTGAATGCATGCCTGGTATGCGGTGCATTGCGGTATAAGATCAGACGAGATGACCCTAGTGATGTTGAGGGCGAGTGCCCCAGGAAGAGGGTTCCTTCCAAGGTGATGTGGTATGCTCCTATCATACCGCGATTGAAACGTCTGTTCAGAAACAAAGAGCATGCCAAGTTGTTGCAATGGCACAAAGAAGACTGTAAGAAATACATGATGTTGAGAGTACCCGCTGATGGGTCGCAGTGGAGAAAAATTGAGAGAAAGTGGCCGGAGTTTACAGATGATGCAATGAACTTATGGTTTTGTTTAAGTGCAGATGGCATTAATCCTTTTGGGGAATAGATCAGCCATCATAGCACCTGGCCTATGACTCTATGTATCTATAACCTTCCACCTTGGTTGTGCATGAAGCAAAAGTTCATTATGATGCCAGTGCTCATCCAAGGCCCTAAGCAACCCGGCAACAACATTGATGTGTACCTAAGGCCATTAGTTTAAGAACTTTTACATTTTTGGGATATCAAAGGTGTATGTGTGTGGGATGAGCACAAGCAGCAAGAATTTGACCTACGAGCGTTGATGTTTGTAACCATCAATGATTGGCCTGATCTTAGTAACCTTTCAGGACAGACAAACAAGGGGTACAATGCATGCACGCACTATTTAGATGAGACTGAAAGTATATATTTGGACAAATGTAAGAAGAATGTGTACCTTGGGACATCGTCGATTTCAAACTCAGGTTCATAGGACACGTTCATATTCATAGCCAACATTCACAATCAACAACTCAAAAGATTCATATATATACACAAGTTCAGCATGTCTATGCATCCAAATGATTGATAGATCACATGACAATATTCATAGATAATTCACAAAAAGATTCAAATATACACATGTTCAGTATGTTTATGCAACCAAATGATTGAGATCACAACCAATATCATCCATGGACGAACTTACCTAGGATACAGACTGGTAAATGGTGTTCAGTCGGAGGTACTTCTTGCTAAAATTAATGCTTGTACGAGTAAACTTTCAAGTACATAAGAGATGGCACAGACAATCTGAAGTTTGCTTGTAGGTTTATCCTCAAATAGTGGCCTCGTTCCGAGGGAGGTTTGAGCAACTTGGCCACTACTTTCATCCAACTAGTTTACTGGCTCATCTTAGTCCTGTAGCTTGCCAAAATTCTACATTGCAGACAAGAAAGGCGACGGTTGAGAAAATGAACCACCCAGTTTTTTTGTGCAGTTCAACTGAAATGCAGCATCCCTGGCATGTAGACTGATTAAGCGCCAGATGAATATACGCGTCAACCAACTTGTCTGGAATCTTTAGACTCCATGCCATACAGTTCGGTACCATATGCACCGATAACCAAACGGCACAAGTTGGGACCAAAGACTGGACTGCATTTTTTGGCGCTATGCGCCAAGCAATATTTTTGGCGTTCACTCTCCTAATACTTGGAGTTTTACAACTAGTTGACGTCAGTTGAATGAATATAGGCACTTCTTGTTGTCAATGTCGATGCTTGTCTGAGTGAACTTTGGAGTACATAGCAGAAGCATAAGTACCTGTCCATCGGATCCTTTTGTGCAGTTCTACTGAAATCACCCAATGTAATGATTTGCCTGCGAGTTCAGGCTCCAAGTTACTCCTTTATGAAATCGGCAAACAGTAGCACAATACCAAATTACCAATACATATGACAAACACAATAATCAGGATAAAGACCAGTACCAACCTGTGAGAGGTAGCATATCAATTACTATTTCCTTTGACTGGAAGCCGAGATAAGACAAGCGACTGACAGCAAATGAAGGAAGCAAGCCCAGATTAGCGACTGACAGGAAAGGAAGGAACTTGTCGAGGAAATGAAGCACCCAAAGTTTTTGTGCAGTTCCAGCAAAATAGAGCATCCCTGTTGGCACATATATTGTGAGAGTGAGATTACTGTAATAGTGGGACTAGTTGATGAAACATACACTATCAAATAGAAGCACCCTCATTATCTTAATGGGTAAAGTTAGCAACATAGTAGTCTTGCTTAAAGAGAGGTATTAGTTTATTTAATCAGTGCCAATTAGCTCAACACTCAAAGCATTGCCATGTATCATAGGTTGCAAGACTTTAACGTGCAAAGATAAAGGAGTTTCTCATGACAGTAGCATGATACAAATAGAGATGATAACAAACTAATATGGATGAAGGCCTTAGGCTGGTACCAACCTGAGCAAAAAAAGCTTATTCATGTAGTCCCAGAAGAGATGATAAAGCACTCACTGGAATCACTCAATAGTATATGTTTTTGTGCACTTCAAATGTATGGTTGAAATCACTCTTGTTTACCAGTGCTGAGATTATATCGAAAGATTATCAAGAACTTCTAGTAGAGTTAAAGCACTGGATGGGATACAGTTCATTGTATTGTCTTGTGTAGTTCCACTAAAATGTATGATTAGCACAACATGATCCATGTTTGCATAAGTAGGAACAAGGTGAAACCTTCATTTGCTTAGTGAGAAAGGACAGAAAGACATTAGCATATTACTCTAATAGTAGCATCGAATTCATTATGGACAATACGCAGAAGTGGAAGGGCTCGCTGGAGGATCGTCTCACATGTAAGGTAGACATTTCCGGAGCCCTTGAATGGCCTCGATTGAGGCCTCGGCTTCAGCAAGATCAGCTTGGCATTGTTTATTCTTCTTCTTCTTCCTCTTCATGCTCTGTTTCTCTTTCTCCTCACCAGTTGGTGAAACTAAGTACATGATTGGCCTTCTATGTCAGAATTGGTTTTGTCAGTGAGGGAGTACAAGTGTACTAGTAAACAATAGCATTCTTTTCTCATTGTAGTCGCACAATAGAGATGAACACATGCATTAAATATCATTCTTCCCTAAAGGAAGGTTATGGTGCCAATATGGATGATGAGGATTCGAACACAGATCTCCTGTAACATCCCAAAATTCTAAATTTTGGAATGTTATAATAAATAGATAGAATTGATTGATTGTTTGATTGATTGTGTGAAATTGAGTGAAATTTGAAACCTTTTTGAAAGTTAAATGAGAGGGAATAAAAGGACTTTCCCAAACTTTCATTTTGCTTTCTGATCTCCATGAATTCAAATTATTTTCAAATACAAAACCCTTGAGCGAAGATGATATGACTTCTTCCATTTAAATTAAATGAAAGTGTATTTTAAAATAATTGAATTTCATTTGGAAACATTTCAATTCATAAACTTCATGCGGCTCAATGATTTTCATGAGAGAAGATAAAATGACTTCTTCAAATTATATGAAATATGAGTTGGGAGTTTCAAAGAATTTATTTTCTTTTGAATTTATTTTTCAATTTGGAATGTTATACATTAGACCATCATTGCATATCATAATTTATTTGCTTTTGGTTTTGATCCTAGAAATTCCACGCAACTCAAGGACCCACGGAGAGAGTTGGGGATTTCGTTATTTTCATATTTGAGTTTTCTCAAATTTTGCGAATAGAATCATTTGATTTTAATTATTTTATCATCAATTATTTCTATTACAAAAATATGAGAGAGGGAATAAAATTACTTTCCCAAAATAAAGAAATATTGAGGATTTAATAATAAAATCAAACAAGATTTTATTTCGGAATTTTTCGGTATTTTATTTGAATTTAGGAAAAATGTGCGTTTTTCAAGATTGCATTTAGGCCCCAAATAAATGTTCACCTTGTGCGGCTTGATTTTAGAAGCCCGGGAAAATTTATTTCCGGATTTTTGGAGTCCGTTTAGTATTTCTTTTATTTGTTTTTCTACACGGAATATTTTTTTTTAAAACGCGAACCGACTTCGGGCCGTACCCGAGCGGGACTCCGCCCGAGGGCAGCCTTTAAATAGCCGCCGCCCGAGCTGCCCCAGCCCACCAGATCTGCGCCTCGATCCGCGAGCCGCCGCCGCCCGTCGCCGCCGGAACCGTCGCCGCCGCCGGACCCAGGTCAACCTCGTTTTCGCCGTCGTTTTTTTTAAAAGTCGCGGTTTTATTTTTTTGGTTTCGGTTTTTTTAATAGATCGGTTTTTCCGGTTTATTTATTTAGCGAGCGTTTGTCCGTTCATTCGTTCTAGCGAACGTTCGCCGTTTTTCTTTTTCTCGGATTAAATCCGCGATTTTTCTGATCGGAATTCCTAATCCGATTTTCGTTTTAGTATAACTTTTCGCTTGGTTATCGGAATCAGGCGATTCCAGCGCCTGGAGTTTCTCTCGAAACCCTCTAACCGTTTAACCAACTTAAACAAGTTTTTGCCACTGTAAAAATTGCCCTAGATCCAGAATAGTAAACGAAGCCTGTTTCTTTTGCCGTTTGACTTTCGTTGCTTCGTTTGATTTGATTCTTTTTGCAAATCGAAGCTCTTGACCTAAACTTTCTGATAAGGCCAAATTCATATAATTTTGGTACTGTTAGAAATTGTTTTATGTTGCAAGAGTTATTTGCTTGTTTTCGAAGTTTTCCGTGATCTTTTCTTCGCTTCTTTTGCTTGATTGCTTATGTGTGGTTACTATTGCTTGCTTATGATAGATTGACCGGAGTATGACGAGTAGAACTATCAATAGTTTTGAGAATCATCTTCATCAACAATGCAGGCAAGTTCACACTTTGATCATATCCCTTTCATACCCAGTTTTTATGCATTAGTTTCACCCTCAAACATTGCATGAGTAGGATTGATAACATGTGGGTATTGGGAAGTAGTTGATGAGGTAGGAACCTATTGCCCTGCATTCAAACCTTGGGAGTTACTATTACGTTATGTTTATAGTGCCATGCTATGCTCGTAGACATGGATTGGGTTTTGAGAGTATTCATGACAGATGTGAGATTTTTAATTAATGGTTTACTTAAGGTGGCAACTTAAACACACATCTGGGTGGATTGAGGTACCTGGTTATTCCAGGATTGCCTGTCTAGGCACCTGGGTAGACCAGGATTGCCTGTTTTTTTATGGACCGCCACCCAGGCTCAAAGGGATCATGAGATTATTCATACTAGAAACTTCCGTGTGCAGCCACAAGCTATTATGGGCTCTAGCATAGTTGATTAAGTCGTGCGAACTCTTACAGGGTAGACTAGCAGATGTAGGGGAAAGTAGGTGTAACGGTCTATCCATCGTAAGGTGCTAGCGCTTCCGAAAGACTATGTCTCGGTCATCCATCTTCTCAAACACCATGTAGTGCGAGAAACCAAACGGAGGCGATCGAGTCTTGTGGGGAAAAGTGCGCAAACCTCTGCAGAGTGTATAAACTAATCATGGTTAGCTGTGTCCCCGATTATGGACGTCTTGAGTATCTAGTTCTTGGATTATCCTGTTGATCTCATCATGTTACTTTAAATTAAATTTGTTGGGTTTAATGATGTTACTTAATTGGGATTGAGAATGCTGTCAACCATTCTCAATGTTCAACCACCACCATGATAGTTAAATAAAATTTATTCCTTTGTAGTAGGGAAAAATTGGCTTTTTGCAAAAACCTTATAACCATAGAGCTTTTCCACCAGCCATATATGCATGTAGTGATAGTGTGAATTTGCCAGTACATTCAATGTACTGACCCTTGTGGCTGCAACGTCTCATGTTGCAGGATTTTCTTACGACGAGTAAGTGATACGTTAGGGTTATGATTTATACACTCAACTTTGCCGTTGGTGTTGATGGGAATCCACAACCTTGTTACTTCCGCTATTTTGGATTGAGGTAATAGTATTTACGTTACTTTTACATGTGATTTACCTCTGTTATAAATCCTTGAGTACTGTGTGTGTCAGCATACCGATCCAGGGATGACACTTAAGCACAGAGACTTGATCCATTCGGGTCGGGTCGCTACATCTCCCTTCGTGAAGTTGCACCGAAATGAACCAACTGTTCCATTCTGACATTCCAGTTAAACATCACAAAAGTCACTTCTTTTAAGAAGTGTTTTGTGGAGGGCACCAAAAGGTCACAACAGAAACCAGGTGAAATGGATATCCTTGTTTGCACAAATAGCTACAGAGGAAACAGTCAGAGTCTCAAACAATTAAAGGCAAAAAATGGATAAACTTGTCATGGCTTATAACAGTGGCATGGCTTCATTTTACTAGGGGCATTAGATTAAGAACAGCTAAATATTTGGTATAAGGGCATGGGACAGTGGGTGCACCAGCAGTCCAGCACCATGTACCTAAACCGGGGCATAAAGTGTTGATTCAGAGTTTGTTGCCCTGAGAAACAAACATCGAAGAAACATATCTGGGTTGGTCCCATTTTTGTTCATTCTAGCAACCTACTCCTATGTTTTTTTGGAAATGGAGGCGTGCCCCCAGCCTATGCATCATAATGATGCATGCATCCATCTTATGTGTGGATAGCAAATCTAGTCCTGGTCATACCACTTTGTACAGCGGTTCCCCTATATTTCCCTTTTCGACCAAGAGACCGGTTGGATGACCAATCTGTACTACTTTCACCCCCTATCCTTCCTGTTTTGTACCAAGTCTGATGTACATACTAAATTCCCCCACCCCCACTTTATTTCTTGTTTGAACCAAGTACAAGATTGGACTCCATGAAGTAGCTTTACCTCTAACTATAGAAGAAGAAAAATATGTGTCGTTGGACCATCCGATCGAGAGGGGCTGAGAGGTAGAAAATGATGCACATGCAGCAACGTAGCGAGCTGGGGAAGTAGAGCTAGGGCGGTTTCGAAGGAAGATATACCTAAAGGTCGTCGGGATGTGGATAGGTGGGCGGCGGGAAGCCAGATCCGCCCACACTAGGGCAACGACGAAGGGTTCGGAGGACCTCCCACGCTGGTGCTCGACCAGAGATAACGGTGCGTCCGACAGTGGGTCTCCTTCCTCGGTGTCGATGATGGCCTAAACGCTGCCCCTCCTCCCTTCACTAACGGAGGGGGATACGTCCGGATATGTAACCAGCGGTGAGGATAGAAAGACAATGTTTTTTGAAGGGAGAAAGACAATGTGCCACCGCCATCTTGTTTAGATCTAGAGAGAATGAGAGTGTGTGAATAGAGCAACCCTAGCAAGCAAGCACGGGGGCTGATACGTCTCCAACGTATCTACTTTTCCAAACACTTTTGCCCTTGTTTTGGACTCTAACTTACATGATTTGAATGGAACTAACCCGGACTGATGCTGTTTTCAGCAGAATTGCCATGGTGTTATTTTTGTGCAGAAATAAAAGTTCTCAGAATGACCTGAAAATCAACGGAGAATTATTTTGGAATATATAAAAAATACTGGAAGGAAGATCCACGTTAGGGGGGCCTCCACCCGTCCACGAGGGTGGGGGCACGCCCTACCCCCTGGGCGCCCCCCTGCCTCGTGGGCCCCCTGACGCTCCACCGACCTCAACCCTAACTCCATATATTCACTTTCGGGGAGAAAAAAACCAAGGAGAAGGATTCATCGCGTTTTATGATACGGAGCCGCTACCAAGCCTAAACTCTCTCGGGAGGACTGTCTGGAGTCCGTTCGGGGCTCCAGAGATGGGAATCCATCGCCATTGTCATCATCAACCATCCTCCATCACCAATTTCATGATGCTCACCGTCGTGCGTGAGTAATTCCATCGTAGGCTTGCTGGACGGTGATGGGTTGGATGAGATTTATCATGTAATCGAGTTAGTTTTGTTAGGGTTTGATCCCCAGTACCCACTATGTTCTGAGATTGATGTTGCTATGACTTTTCTATGCTTAATGCTTGTCACTAGGGCCCGAGTGCCATGATTTCAGATATGAACCTATTATGTTTTCATCAATATATGAGAGTTCTTGATCCTATCTTGAAAGTCTATAGTCACCTATTATGTGTTATGATCCGTTAACCCCGAAGTGACAATAATCGGGATTCTTACCAGTGATGACCGTAGTTTGAGGATTTCATGTATTCACTATGTGTTAATGCTTTGGTCTGGTACTCTATTAAAAGGAGGCCTTAATATCCCTCAGTTTCCAATAGGATCCCGCTGCCACGGGAGGGTAGGACAAAAGATGTCATGCAAGTTCTTTTCCATAAGCACGTATGACTATATTCGAAATACATGCCTACATTACATTGATGAACTGGAGCTAGTTCTGTGTCACCCTATGTTATAACTATTGCATGATCGATCACATCCGGCATAATTCTCTATCACCAATCCATTGCCTACGAGCTTTCCATATATTGTTCTTCTCTTATTTACTTTTCCGTTCTATTGTTACCATCAGTACAAAACACCAAAAAATTTACTTTTGCTACCGTTACCTTTTGCTACTGTTACCACTACTATCATATTACTTTGCTACTAAATACTTTGCTGCAGATATTAAGTTATCCAGGTGTGGTTGAATTGACAACTCAGCTGCTAATACTTGAGAATATTCTTTGGCTCCCCTTGTGTCGAATCAATAAATTTGGGTTGAATACTCTACCCTCGAAAACTATTGCGATCCCCTATACTTGTGGGTTATCAAGACTATTTTCTGGCGCCGTTGCCGGGGAGCATAGCTCTATTCTTTGAGTCACTTTGGATTTATATCTGCTTATCATTATGAAGAACTTGAAATATCCAAGAACAAAGATTTATCCCTCAACTACGAGGGGAGGTAAGGAACTGCCATCTAGCTCTGCACTTGATTCACCTTCTGTTTTGAGTAAGCTTGCGACACCTAAACCTGCTTCTGCTATTAATTCTGATATGTCGCATGTTATTGATGATGCCACTTCTGCTATGCAAGATACTTATGATGAAACTACTTCTATGCTTGATACTGCTGTGCCACTTGGTGAATTCCTTGATGAACAACTTGCTAGGGCTAGAGAGAATGAAATTATTGAAACTGATAATATTGATGAAAGTGATGATGAAGACTCTCCCCCTGGATGAAGAGACTGCTAGAGATTTTCCTGGTTGCAATGATAGGAGTGATCTTAAGAAATTATTAGCTAAGCTGAAATAAAAAACTCTGAATGCTAGAATGAAATATGATCTTGCTTATGCTACTTCACCTATCTTTGTTGCTGATAAGGATTATGAATTCTCTGTCGATCCTGAGATAATTACTTTGGTTGAATCTGATCCTTTCTATGGATGTGAATCTGAAACTGTTGTGGCACATCTTACTAAATTAAATGATATAGCCACCCTGTTTACTAATGATGAGAAAACTCGCTACTATTATATCCTTAAATTAGTTCCGTTCTCATTAAAGGGTGATGCTAATATATGGTTTAATTCTCTCGATCCTGGTTGTGTGCGTAGTCCCCAGGATATGATTTATTACCTCTCTGCTAAATATTTCCCTGCTCATAAGAAACAAGTTGCTTTAAGGGAAATATATAATTTTGTGCAAATTGAAGAAGAGAGTCTACCACAAGCTTGGGGGAGGCTTCTCCAATTACTTAATGCTTTGCCTGATCATCCTCTTAAAAAATGAAATACTTGATATCTTTTATAATGGATTAACCGATGCTTCCAGAGACCACCTGGATAGTTGTGCTGGTTGTGTTTTCAGGGAAAGAACACCAGATGAAGCTGAAATTTTATTAAATAATATGTTGACCAATGAAAATAATTGGACACTTCCTGATCCAATACCTGAACCAACTCCTAAGACAACTCCGAAGAAAAGGGGTATTCTATTTCTCAGTCCTGAAGATATGCAAGAGGCAAAGAAATCTATGAAAGAAAATGGTATTAAAGCTGAAGATGTTAAGAATTTACCTCCTATTGAAGAAATACATGGTCTTAATTTGCCGCCTGTTGAAGAAATACATGGTCTTGATAATCCGACACAGGTAGTAAAGGTTAATTCTCTCTATATATTTGATGAAGGTGATATTCCTCATTATAAGTCTGCTAGCCAATGCTTAGATGAGTTTGATAATTTTATTGTTAAACAAGAAAACTTCAATGCTTATGTTGGTAGACAATTGAAACATAATGCTTATATGATAGAACACTTGAGTGATTATATGGCTAATGTTAAGGGTGAACTAAAACTTATTAGTAAACATGCTTCTATGGTTACCACTCAAGTAGAACAAGTACTTAAAGCTCAGAATGATTTGCCCAATGAATTAAATAATAAGAATGATAATGCTGTTAGAGTTGTGACTAGAGGTGGTAAAATGGCTCGGGAACCTTTGTATCCTAAGGGCCATCCAAAGAGAATTGAGCAGGATTCTCACAGAGCTAATGTTGATGCACCTAGTCCTTCTAAAAGGAAGAAAAAGAAAAATGATAGGACTTTGCATGCTTCTAGTGAACCTATTGTAGACACACCTGAGAATCCCAATTATATTTCTATATCTGATGTTGAAACCCAACCTGGTAATGAACATGAACCTAGTGATAATGTTAATAATGATGTTCATGTATGCTCAACCTAGCAATGACAATGATGTAGAAATTGAACCTGCTGTTGATCTTGATAACCCACAATCAAAGAATCAACGTTATGATAAGAGAGACTTTGTTGCTAGGAAGCACGGTAAAGAAAGAGAACCATGGGTTCAGAAACCCATGCCTTTTCCTCCTAAACCACCCAAGAAGAAGGATGATGAGGATTTTGAGCGCTTTGCTGAAATGATTAGACCTATCTTTTTGCGTATGCGATTAACTGATATGCTCAAAATGAATCCTTATGCTAAGTATATGAAAGAAATTGTTACAAATAAAAGAAAGATACCGGAAGCTGAAATTTCCACCATGCTTGCTAATTATACTTTTAAAGGTGGAATACCTAAGAAACTAGGAGATCCCGGAGTACCCACTATACCATGCTCCATTAAAAGAAACTATGTTAAAACCGCTTTATGTGATCTTGGAGCCGGTGTTAGTGTTATGCCTCTCTCTTTATATCATAGACTTGATTTGAATAAGTTGACACCTACTGAAATATCTTTGCAAATGGCTGATAAATCAACGGCTATACCTGTCGGTATTTGTGAGGATGTGCCTGTTGTGGTTGCAAACGTTACTATTTTAACGGACTTTGTTATTCTTGATATTCCCGAGGACGATAGTATGTCTATTATTCTTGGAAGGCCCTTTTTGAATACTGCAGGGGCTGTTATTGATTGCAACAAAGGCAATGTCACTTTTCATGTTAATGGCAATGAGCATACGGTACACTTTCCAAGGAAACAACCTCAAGTTCACAGTATAAACTCTATTGGAAAAATTCCATCAATTATTTTTGGAGGTTTTGAATTTCCTCTTCCTACTGTCAAGAAGAAATATGATATTATTATTATTGGGGACGTTCATATCCCTGTTGAGGTAAGCTAGTGTTATTCAAAAATTCTCCGGTTCCATGTTATTCAGAATGAGTTTGTTAACAAGACTTGATCAACCTTGTTAGTGGATTCCTTTTGATGAGCATGAGATGGATGAAGTTAGAAAACACAACTCTCTGTACCCTCATTTTACTTTCTGGTATTTATATTAAATAAAGCAAAAATAGTATATTTTGTCTGTTTTCTGATTTATCCATGCAATAAAAAATACCCCAAAAATAAAAGTTCTCCAAATGCCCTGAAATTTAAATATGATTTTTTCTGGATTATTTGAGAATATCTGGCACTGAGAACACAGCAGGGGGAGCAAGCACCTGGCCACGAGGGTGGAGGGCACGCACTACGCCCTGGGCGCGCCCCCCTGCCTCGTGGTCCCATGGTGGCTCCCCTCCACTTACTCCAGCTACCACACACTCCTACTTCCTCCCACAAACATCACTAACCAGCTCATTTTGCTGTCATTTTCGATCTCCTTGCTCAAAGCACCTCTCACAAAACTGCTTTGGGGGATTGTTCCTTGGTTGGTGACTCCTCCAATGGTCCAATTAGTTTTTGTTCATTGCGTATTTTTGCTGCTTAGTTGACCCTGTTCTTGAGCTTGCATGTCAAATTTATGTGGTCAAAAGTAGTTTTGATGCATGATATTGCCTCTAGGCACTTGTAGGAGTAGTTGCTATCAATTTTGTTGAGTTTGGTTTACTTTTATTTTGAAGTTACTAAAAATTTCAGAAAAAGATGAAGAGATTTTTGAGGAACTCATCAAGCCGAAGATCAAAGGATAAGCAAAGTGAGGAGGATAATAGACCCAAATATAATCTTCCTCGCACCGCGGAGGTTCGGCCATGTGAATGGCCTTGTGATGATTTCCTGAGAGCAGCCGGGATTTATGATGATTTCTATGAATTGGCTGAGAATGCATGCCTCACCGCCTTCCTCCACGACCAACGCGAATAGTATCTCTTACTCAGCAATATCTTTGTGCAAAACTTTCATTTCCATGCTAGGAGCTCACCACCTACGGTGGAATTTTATTTATATGATGAGCATAAGGAGATGTCACTTTGTGATTTTTGTCGGGTTTGTTTGATCCCTTTCGAGGGCAGCGTAGAGGAACCATATCGTGACGATGTGGATGGGTCTATTGATACCATTACTGTAGGGGAACCGAGGAAGGTTTCCGACGCACGAATTACTAGCATACACTTTCCTGTTCTATGTTACTTTGCTATATTTGCTAGTAGATGCTTAATTGGGCGCGGAAACTGTGGAAACCTGAGTGCCCCTGATATTGTTATTTTGTGCCATGCCTTATTTCGTGATGACACATTTAGTATGGGTGCTATTGTTGCAAAACGGTTAAATCTTAACCGTACTAAGGGCCCCGTCCTTGGAGGCATCTTCGCCTCGCGCCTCACTGCACACTTTAACATACCTATTAGGCATTATGAGAAGGAAGAGAAATTGCTGCCTCCTGTTTTTCTAGATTATAAGAGTATGGTAGCACATGATTTTATTGTTAAGAATAGGGAAAAGGCGCTTAAGTACAAATTAATATTTGGTAAAAATCATCCTGAGACTATTACCCTGCCTGCTCCTTCCTTGTTTGATTTATCGGCAGGAAAGTACCTTGTTCCGTTGGAGGCCATTCACGCCTACCGGAACCCTACATCAGCTATAGAGCCAGAGCCGGAACCACAATTTGATCCTCCACGACAGTCTGATTACCGGTGGGATTCGGAGGTGATTGCCAACCAGTGACAATCCGAGGCTTCTTCATAGTACGACCCCAACTATTACTTTGGATATCCGCCAGGCCAGCCGTGGCCATAGACCAACTTAGGCCAAAAGCCTAAGCTTGGGGGAGTACGTATTTCTCACTGTCGGTGTCAAAACCGGCGGATCTCGGGTAGGGGGTCCCAAACTGTGCGTCCAGGCGGATGGTAACAGGAGGCGGGGGACACGATGTTTACCCAGGTTCGGGCCCTCTTGATGGAGGTAATACCCTACATCCTGCTTGATTGTTCTTGATAATATGAGTAGTACAAGAGTTGATCTACCACGAGATTGAAGAGGCTAAACCCTAGAAGCTAGCCTATGGTATGATTGTTGTTGTTGGTCCTACGGACTAAACCCTCCGGTTTATATAGACACCGGAGGGGGCTAGGGTTACACAGAGTCGGTTATAAGGAAGGAGATCTACATATCCGTACTGCCAAGCTTGCCTTCCACGCCAAGGAGAGTCCCATCTGGACACGGGACGAAGTCTTCAATCTTGTATCTTCATAGTCCAACAGTCCAGCCAAAGGATATAGTCCGGCTGTCCGGATACCCCCTAATCTAGGACTCCCTCAGTAGCCCCTGAACCAGGCTTCAATGACGATGAGTCCGGTGCGCAGATTGTCTTCGGCATTGCAAGGCGGGTTCCTCCTCCGAATACTTCATAGAAGATTTTGAACACGAGGATCGTGTGCGGCTCTGCAAAACAAGTTCCACATACCACCGTAGAGAGAATAATATTTCCATAAATTTAATCTGCTGACGTACCTCGTAGTGTGACATCACACCACAGCCAGGTCTTTATTCGAACCATTTTTCATAACCAATCTCAGCGTGTTTCGCGAGGCAGTTTCCTTGGCACGTCTTGTCGAAGCAGAGATCGTGTCCCCTTTATTACGGGATTCTCATCAATACGGACGTGGGTAAGACAACCGTGCCTATTGGTAGGACTCCTAGATCTTAGGCAAGTCCCAAACGACCACGAGGAGGACGCTTGATATTCACCCTCTTTATAAAGGGGACAAGGCTTTTTCTTTTTTCCCTCTCGTGCTCAATCAAATCCTTCCCCCGCCTCGAGTTCTAACACCCGAAACTCAGGTCAGGTGCTTCGGACCTTCAACTATGTCCAGATCCAACCTTCAAGGTCGGTGGATGCCTTCCTCCGTCATGGAGGAGGACATCAAGAGGTTGAGAGAGGCCAGATATCTGACCGCCGAAATTTCGCATCGGCTGCCCGCCCGAGGGCAGGTCGTCCCTACTCCCAAACCCAACGAGAGCGTCGTGTTCGTCTCCCACTTCCTCCGAGGACTAGGCCTCGCTCTGGATCCCTTTGTTAGGGGTCTTATGTTCTATTATGGGCTAGATTTTCACGATCTGGCCCCGGATTCCCTTCTTCACATTTCGTCATTTATTGTCGTATGTGAGGCCTTCCTCCGCATTACCCCTCACTTCGGCCTGTGGCTCAAGACCTTCGATGTGAAGCCAAAGATGATCGAGGGGCAGCATGCAGCGTGCGTAGGCACTTCAATAAGCAAAACCGCTGACGCTCCATGGCTTGAGGGTAGCTTCCCACAGGTGTCCGGATTGTGGCAGCGGGAGTGGTTCTACATCACAGCTCCCCAAAGTGCCAAGTGGGTAGCTGCCCCCACCTTTTGCTCAGGCCCCCCACCACAACTGACGTCATGGATCAGCAGGGGGCTGAGCTGGGGTCCAACCAAGGATGTTCCAATACCGGAAAGCCGTATCTGAGATCTCTTTGAGAGAGATTTTAGTCTGGTTATGGTAGTGCAAGTTATGCTAGTTTGTCGAGTCCAGCCTTGCAAACACTAGCCTCTTCGCATGTGGGAATTCAACCCGGAAGGACCACGAGCTATTCAACACTTCCTTGGCATGACGCCCGAGGAGATGTACAAATTGTTCTTCGGACCACAAATAATGTGTCCGGACATCACTGAGGATGCAGGTCTGAGCTGCAATTGCCCGGATACCCAAGTAAGTTACCCGGCATCCAGACATACTGTCCGTTTGTTTATCGCAACGTCGCCCTAAAAAGACGCTCTTTGACCAAGATTGGATAGCGAAGACAAAGTTGATGAGGTGTCCGGCCCCCCTCCCTGAGACATCACCAAATCCCGTGCTTACCAGGATGCTGGAGATCGCGCCTTATCAAGTGCCCTCAGGAGAAGATAAAGGGGGGGGGACAAGGAGGCTAGAGCCTCCGCGAAGGAGGTTAACCGTGGAGGAGGAACTGAAACTTCCTCTCCCCAGGGAAGGAAGAGGAACGCCTTTGAGGACCCGGAGACCACGATCTCCAAACGGGGGAAGAAATCTTCGCCGGAGGGTCCTGCCCTGGGGGATACCCCGGCCGCACTATGCCCTCAAGGGGATCAGCCCTCCACCGAGCTGTAAGTAAAAGGGTACTTAATAATGAAAATATCTCGCCTTACTTCTGAGGAAAATAACCGAAGCATTTATCTTGTAGTTCAGATCTTAGCCCTTCTCAGCAGAGCTCGTCTTCAAGGGATCTTCTTCCAGAGATGATGGAGAGCGAAACGCCTCCCCCTGCCATACCGCCTCATGAGGCGGGCGATCCCGAGGTGTCGTCGCGGAGGGTTTCTCCAGATCCGGCAAGGCCAGAAGGTAATCCTATGGCCACCCGAAGTCCTCAGTATCCGTATCTTGAAGAGGGCAATCGAAAGAGTCCAGCACCGTCTGGTGTACGGTCGGACGTACTGAGGAATCTGCTAGAGCAAGCGGCTATCTCAGAAGAGCACCACACGTTGATGGGTACGTTGATTGAAAGGATTTCGTCTGCCGAAAGAGGGTTGCATGAAGCCTTTATGAGTCTACTAACGGGTTTTGAGGTACGCGAAATGATGTATATTTTTACAGTACCGCACATTTTTAGATGTGCCCTGTGTAGATAGTAGCCCCTGAGACTCTGGGTGCTGTCGAAGACGACATCGCACAAAGGATCATAGTCCTAGGAATAATCATGCCGCCTTAATATGCAGGTGGCGGAGGGTCCAGTGGCCAGCCGGACTAATCCAGGACTCCCTCACTCACCGACATTACATTCATGTTCACACACTCATTGCTAGTTGTCGGTGCTCATACTTTTTCATTGTAATATCCATGCTAGTTTATTTTCCTTTTTATGCTTTCTTCTTGTGTGTTTAATAAACCTTAAGAAAAACCAAAAAAATTAGTTGTAGCATTTAGCTAGTTTACTTTCCATGCTTGTAATAGTAAATAAAACCCCAAAAGATTTCTCATTCTTCTTTTGCTTGTTGGGAGCTTTCCCATGTAAATAGTTTTATTTCTTTTCTTTCCTTTGGGGGTCGATAGGAGAAGACCATAATTAAATTGTTGAAGTGGCTCTTATATTCATTATTGTTGATTTAACCAAGAGCCCATATTGCCTTGTCTTCTCATGTTCATTGAATGCTTGCAGATTCCAGCTTAGTTCAATGCACGTGCACTATTATTATTATGCACATCGTTTGGTCATGCAAGTGAAAGGCAATTATGACGATATATGATGGACTGATTGAGATGAGAGAAGTTGGTATGAACTCGACCTCTCTTGTTTTTGTGAATATAATTAGTTCATCGTTCCTGATTCAGCCTATTATGAATAAACGTGTTTGCAATGACAATTAGAGATTATAGTTGCTTATGCCATGCTTAATTAGCTAGGAGCTTATAATGGTTTACCTTGCGTGCCAACATGCTATTAAATTGGTTGTGATGTGGTATGATAGGGTGGTATCCTCTTTTGAATGATTTAAGTGACTTGACTTGGCACATGTTCACGCATGTAGTTGAAACAAAATCAACATAGCCTTCACGATATTTATGTTCATGGTGGATTATATCCTACTCATGCTTGCACTCAATGTTCATTGATTTTAATGCATGTTCATGACTGCTGTCGCTCTCTAGCTGGTCGCTTCCCAGTCTTTTGCTAGCCTTCACCTGTACTAAGCAGGAATACTGCTTGTGCATCCAATCCCTTAAACCCCAAAGTTGTTCCATAAGAGTCCACCATACCTACCTATACACGGTATCTACATGCCGTTCCAAGTAAATTTGTATGTGCCAAACTCTAAACCTTCTAATAAACATTCTGTTTTGTATGCTCGAATAGCTCATGTATCAACTAGGGCTGTCTGTATCTTCCTTGTTAGGCGGGTTATTCTCAAGAGGAGTGGACTCCGCTCCTCACTCACGAGAAAATGGCTGGTCACCGGGATGCCCAGTCCCATGCTTTATGCAACTCAAATCAAAATAACTGCAAACAAAACTCCCCCGGGACTGTTGTTAGTTGGAGGCACTCGTTGTTTCGAGCAAGCCATGAATTGATGCTTGTTGGTGGAGGGGGAGTATAAACTTTACCATTCTGTTTGGGAACCGCCTATAATGTGTGTAGCATGGAAGATATAGCCATCTCTGGGTTGTTATGTTGACAATGAAAGTATACCGCTCAAAATATTATTCATATCTTTTTCAAAACCAAGCTCTGGCACCTCTACAATTCCCTGCTTCCCTCTGCGAAGGGCCTATCTATTTACTTTTATGTTGAGTCATCATCCTCTTATTAAAAAGCACCAATTAGAGAGCACCTCTGTCATTTGCATTCATTACTGGTTAGTTTACATTGAGTATGACTTGACTGGATCTCTTTTACCATGAATTACAATGTCTAGTCAGTCCTTGATCTTTAAAGGTGCTCTGCATTTATGTTTTGCGGTCTCAGAAAGGGCTAGCAAGATACCATCGTGTTATATCATATCATGATTGTTTTGAGAAAGTGTTGCCATCCGAGATTTATTATTATTGCTCGTTAGTTGATTATGCCATTGATATGAGTAAACATGAGACCTAAGCGTTATTGTGAATATGGTTAGTTCATAATCTTTGCTGAAAACTTGAATGTTGGCTTTACATATTTGCAACAACAAGAGCAAACAGAGTTTGTAAAAGTTTTTTATCACTTCCAATTTATCAACTGAATTGATTAAGGACAAGCAAAGGTTTCAGCTTGGGGGAGTTGATATGTCTCCAACGTATCTACTTTTCCAAACACTTTTGCCCTTGTTTTGGACTCTAACTTGCATGATTTGAATGGAACTAACCCGGACTGACGCTGTTTTCAACAGAATTGCCATGGTTTTATTTTTGTGCAGAAATAAAAGTTCTCGGAATGACCTGAAAATCAACGGAGAATTATTTTGGAATATATAAAAATTACTGGAAGGAAGATCCACGTCAGGGGGGCCTCCACCTGTCCACGAGGGTGGGAGGCGCGCCCCCTACCTCATGGGCCCCCTGACGCTCCACCGACCTCAACCCTGACTCCATATATTCAGTTTCGGGGAGAAAAAACCAGGGAGAAGGATTCATCGTGTTTTACGATACAGAGCCGCTGCCAAGCCCTAAACTCTCTCGTGAGGGCTGATCTGGAGTCCGTTCGGGGCTCTGGAGAGGGGAATCCATCACCATCGTCATCATCAACCATCCTCCATCACCAATTTCATGATTCTCACCGCCGTGCGTGAGTAATTCCATCATAGGCTTGCTGGACGGTGATGGGTTGGATGACATTTATCATGTAATCGAGTTAGTTTTGTTAGGGTTTGATCCCTAGTATCCACCATGTTCTGAGATTGATGTTGCTATGACTTTTCTATGCTTAATGCTTGTCACTAGGGCCCGAGTGCCGTGATTTCAGATCTGAACCTATTATGTTTTCATGAATATATTTGTGTTCTTGATCATATCTTGCAAGTTGTAGACACCTATTACGAGTTATGATCCACATACCCCAAGGTGACAATAATTGGGATTAATTCCGGCGATTACAATAGTTTGAGGAGTTCATGTATTCACTAAGTGCTAATGCTTTGGTCTGGTTCTCTATTAAAGGAGGCCTTAATATCCCTTAGTTTCCATTAGGACCCCGCTGCCATGGTAGGACAAAAGATGTCATGCAAGTTCTTTTCCATAAGCACGTATGACTATATTCGGAATACATGCCTACATTACATTGATGAACTGGAGCTAGTTCTGTGTCACCCTAGGTTATAACTGTTGCATGATCGATCGCATCCGACATAATTCTCTATCACCGATCCATTGCCTACGAGCTTTCCATATATTGTTCTTCGCTTATTTACTTTTCCGTTGCTATTGTTACCATCATTACAAAACACCAAAAATATTACTTTTGGTACCGTTACCTTTTGCTACCGTTACCACTACTATCATATTACTTTGCTACTAAATACTTTGCTGCAAATATTAAGTTATCCAGGTGTGGTTGAATTGACAACTCAGCTGCTAATACTTGAGAATATTCTTTCGCTCCCCTTGTGTCGAATCAATAAATTTGGGTTGAATACTCTACCCTCGAAAACTATTGCGATCCCCTATACTTGTGGGTTATCAGAGGCTCTGGCCTATATATACGTAGTGGGGTATTTTCCTTTTTCACTCTGTCAAAACAATCGTTTAAAATTGTGTATGTGCTGGGTCGCCTTTTCTTTGAGTTGTTGATTGTTTTTTGAGATAGCTACCCGCTTATTCCAAGTGGTGTTCCGGTGTGCCAGGTCGCACTTTGTATCGTTCAAGTCTGGTACAAGACCCTCCATTTAATGAACAACCACCCCCTCGTAAAATTTGTGAACAAGCCCACAGCTAAAATTATCTTTTTTTGCGAAAACACGGCTAAAATTATTAGAAACGTGGGCTGCCCCAACATGCATTATTATTTATATTTTCTATGTGGGAGTGTCCTCAAAAAAAAATGTGAGAGTACAATATTTATTGGACCCCTTTGTAATTGGTGATAAATTTTGACCAAAGATTTAACTGACAAAATGTTAGTGCATGTCAACAAAAATTATATCGTTTGATTCGTATTTGAACATAGTTTTCAATTATGTAATTTTTTGTGACATGCATGAACATTTGTTTAGTTAAATTTATAGTTAAAATTTGGCAAGGTGCATTAAATCAACACATGCAAGTATCAAAAGGAGAGTCACGGCATGCATGCATGTGTTGTAATTAATTCATCGGCAAATGCAAATTATTGAAATATATCGAGTGCAGTGCTTTGATGTGTCGCATCAACTCATACAAGACCGGGAAGTTTGATTACTACAACGCCCTTTCCCTCGTAGACTGAGCTCCGGTGCCTTAACCGCACCTGCCATTGGCTACTTGACAGGTGGGCTACCCACCTGTTGGGCCCACCTATCATACATGCAAAGGCAGGAGTAGTAAGTCAATGAAGTTGCGTCCCTCCCTCGCCCATAAGCATGGTGGCTGGCGGGACTAGTAGGAGAAGCTTTCGTTCGCTACACGCTCTCCCTCCCGCACGCAGTGGACATGCAGCAGTACAGTCGGTGTCAGATGGCCAGAAGCATACTGTAGTACTCCTCCACTGCAGTAGTACTCCATCATTGTTCGACTTCCCAAGAGGCGAAGAGCCAAGCGCAGCCCGTACGCTCATGTGGCAGTTTCATGTGTAGAGTAGTCTAGGAGAGCGTGTACCATGCCTGTAAGCTTAAAATCGTTGGGGTCGGCTCCATGCTTTTTTTTATTAAAATAATCTTCTGGCCGTACCTGTCATCTTGGTGATTGTAGTTTGCATTCTCATCTGGTCAAGACAGGAATACATATTTTAATCTGTGGTGGGGTAAATGTTAGAGGTTGCAGCAAATGGAGTATTGTACACTGCGGGTCTTTTAGCCAAGTTTAGAGGCAACCATATGGGGCTAGTGCTATGATGTGTCGCGTCAACTCATACAATGAGGAGAAGCTTCATTTTACTACTACACACCTTCTCCCTCGCCCATGCGCGCGGTGACTCGTAGATGAGGACAGGCTTTTGCTTAGGCTGGTCGTAATGGAATACTAGTATCATGCATATGATACTAGTGTATGATACTACACATCCATAGTGCATAGTATCATATGTTAGTATCATCGATGACTTCATTTATTAGCATGCATGACACATAGTAGCACAACATTTAATATGATACGGTATCATGATATGATACTCAACCCTCTCTTTCTTCATTTACTTCTATGCCACCTCATCAAATTTGCCTAGTTGGCATGCATGATACTCCCTCCGTTCCTAAATATTTGTCTTTTTAGATATTTCAAATGGACTACCACATACGGATGTATATATACATATTTTAGAGTGTAGATTCACTCATTTTGCTCCCTATGTAGTCACTTGTTGAAATCTCTAGAAAGACGTATATTAAGGAACGGAGGGAGTACTACCTATGATGGTACTCCCATTATAACTAGCCTTATAGAGTACTAGAACAAGCTATCCCTCCTGCGGACATGCAGCAATGGATTCCATACTGTAGAAGTAGTACTAACATCATTATTCGTCTTCTTGAAGAGGCGAAGAGCCAAGCGCAACCCGAACATGGCAATTGCGAACGCTCGCCACAATGTGTTTGGTTGCATTCTCATCTCAGCATAGTTGTTCCCTCTTCATGCATGCTCATCCCAGCACCCCTCTTCATGCATGCTCCTAGTGTATTTGTGTTAAGCTAGTGTGGACTCATGCACCCTTCATAGACCCTACCAAACACCCAAAAGTGGGTCGAGAAGGGCTTGGAGCACGCATATAGCCAGGCTCTTGCATGAGACAAAATTGCTATTTGAGCCCACTATTGTAGTACTACTTGCTAGTATAGCCCTATAAACCGGAAAGGATTATTTGCCTTTCTAGAGATTTCAATAAGTGACTAGACTACACCCTAAATGAGTAGTACTAGAGCAAAATGAGTGAATCTACACCGTAAATAAATGTGTAGTTTTCTCGTTTTCCTCTCCGCCTTGGTCGCAGTGCACAATATTGAGTACTCCTATATGACTAGCCGCTCTATCTACATGCAGGACATCAAAGCATCCGGGCCCGTGTGCCCTCCACCAAATCGCAGCGAGGTGCTATAATCGAGACTCACCGGTCACCCTGGTGTGGCCATCATGACACATCATATCACAAAACCCACAGCTTTACTAGCAGTGGTAAAGTGGCCTCGAAGTTGGACTGGACGAAGCAACCATCATTTCACTGGAACGCTCGTTGAAGCCCATTCTCCCCTTTCTTGAAGAAAATCTCACTCCAGGATACTCACTTCTGCCATTTTTCTTCTGTATCAACGAAGGAAAGGTGGGCAAATCAGTGATGCTACTATATTTTCATTCCAAGAATCTTCTTTTTGCAAAGCACCGACCGGTTCTCACAGCCTATTCTTTTTCCGTTTACATTTGTCAGTTGATTGATGGATCCTGGAGCACCAAGCAAAGAGTTGCCGGCGGACAACCCACTGGAGACAGTGCTCTCCAGGAAGCGAGCACTGACCAACGAGTTGACCATGTTGGCGGGCCAACCCATGGAGACGAAGAACACCAAGAAATAAGCACTGGCCAAAGAGTTGACGACGTTGGCGGACAAACTCCTCAAAGAAAGTTCGAAGAACAGCAAGGGCCCCACAGTGCCTACCCCAGAAACTCAAGTGGCCACCTATGCGAGGCTCAAGGCCGAGTTTGAGAAGATAGTCGCCGTTGAGAAGCAGTATTCCCCTAGCAAGGTGATGGCCCCTGATAACCCACAAGTATAGGGGATCGCAACAGTTTTCGAGGGTAGAGTATTCAACCCAAATTTATTGATTCGACACAAGGGGAGCCAAAGAATATTCTCAAGTATTAGTAGCTAAGTTGTCAATTCAATCACACCTGGAAACTTAGTATCTGTAGCAAAATGTTTAGTAGCAAAGTAATATGAGAGTAGTGGTAACGGTAGAAAAAGGTAATGATAGCAAAAGTAATATTTTTGGTGTTTTGTAGTGATGATAACAATAGCAACGGAAAAGTAAATAAGCGAAGAACAATATATGGGAAGCTCGTAGGCAATGGATCGGTGATAGAGAATTATGCCGGATGCGGTTCATCATGTAACAGTCATAACCTAGGGTGACACAGAACTAGCTCCAATTCATTAATGTAATGTAGGCATGTATTCCGAATATTGTCACACGTGCTTATGGAAAAGAACTTGCATGACATCTTTTGTCCTACCCTCCCGTGGCAGCGGGGTCCTAGTGGAAACTAAGGGATATTAAGGCCTCCTTTTAATAGAGTATCGGAGCAAATCATTAACACATAGTGAATACATGAACTCCTCAAACTACGGTCATCATCGGGAGTGGTCCCGATTATTGTCACTTCGGGGTTGCCGGATCATAACACATAGTAGGTGACTAGACTTGCAAGATAGGATCAAGAACTCACATATATTCATGAAAACATAATAGGTTCAGATCTAAAATCATGGCAATCGGGCCCTAGTGACAAGCATTAAGCATAGCAAAGTCATAGCAACATCAATCTCAGAACATAGTGGATACTAGGGATCAAACCCTAACAAAACTAACTCAATTACATGATAAATCTCATCCAACCCATCACCGTCCAGCAAGCCTACGATGGAATTACTCACGCATGGCGGTGAGCATCATGAAATTGGTGATGGAGGATGGTTAATGATGACGACAATGACAGATTCCCCTCTCTGGAGCCCCGAACGGACTCCAGATCAGCCCTCCCGAGAGAGTTTAGGGCTTGGCGGAGGCTTCGTATCGTAAAACGCGATGAATCCTTCTCTCTTATTTTTTTTCTCCCCAAACACGAATATATGAAGGTGGAGTTGAGGTCGGTGGAGCTCTAGGGGGCCCACGAGGCAGGGGGCGCGCCCAGGGGGCAGGCGCTCCCCCACCTTCGTGGCTAGGGTGTGCGCCCCTGGCCTTGATTCTTTGTCAATATTTTTTATTATTTCAAAAAATAATCTCCGTGGAGTTTCAGGTCATTCCGAGAACTTTTGTTTTTGCACATAAATAACACCATGGCAATTCTGCTGAAAACAGCGTCTGTCCGGGTTAGTTCCATTCAAATCATGCAAGTTAGAGTCCAAAACAAGGGCAAAAGTGTTTGGAAAAGTAGATACGACGGAGATGTATCAACTCCCCCAAGCTTAAACCTTTGCTTGTCGTCAAGAAATTCGGTTGACAGACTGAAAGTGATAAAGAAAAATTTTTACAAACTCTGTTTGCTCTTGTTGTTGTAAATATGTAAAGCCAGCATTCAAGTTTCAGCAAAGATTATGAACTAACCACATTCACAATAACTCTTAGGTCTCATGTTTACTCATACCAATGGCATAATCAACTAGCGAGCAATAATAATAAATCTCGGATGACAACACTTTCTCAAAACAATCATAATATGATATAACAAGATGGTATCTCGCTAGCCCTTTCTGATACCGCAAAACATAAATGCAAAGCACCTTTAAAGATCAAGGACTGACTAGACATTGTAATTCATGGTAAAAGAGATCCAGTCAAGTCATACTCAATGTAAACTAATCAGTAATGAATGCAAATGACAGAGGTGCTCTCCAGCGGGTGCTTTTTAATAAGAGTGTGATGACTCAACATAGAAGTAAATAGATAGGCCCTTCATAGAGGGAAGCATGGATTTGTAGAGCTGCCAGAGCTCGGTTTTGAAATAGAGGTGAATAATATTTTGAGCGTATACTTTCATTGTCAACATAACAACCAATAGATGGCGATATCTTCCATGCTACACACATTATAGGCGGTTCCCAAACAGAATGGTAAAGTTTATACTCCCCCTCCACCAACAAGCATCAACCCATGACTTGCTCGAAACAACGAGTGCCTCCAACTAACAACAGTCCCAAGGGAGTTTTGTTTGCAATTATTTTGATTTGAGTTGCATAAAGCATGGGACTGGGCATCCCGGTGACCAGCCATTTTCTCGTGAGTGAGGAGCGGAGTCCACTCTTGAGAATAACCCGCCTAACATGGAAGATACGGACAGCCTTAGTTGATACATGAGCTATTCGAGCATACAAAACAGAATGTTTATTTGAAGGTTTAGAGTTTGGCACATACAAATTTACTTGGAACGGTAGGTAGATACCGTATATAGGTAGGTATGGTGGACTCATATGGAACAAGTTTGGGGTTTCTGGGATTGGATGCACAAGCAGTATTCCCGCTTAGTACAGGTGAAGGCTAGAAAAAGATTGGGAAGCGACCAGCTAGAGAGCGACAATAGTCAGGAACATGCATTAAAATTAATCAACACCGAATGCAAGCATGAGTAGGATATAATGCACCATGAACATAAATATCGTAGAGGCTATGTTGATTTTGTTTCAACTACATGCGTGAACATGTGCCAAGTCAAGCCACTCGAATCATTCAAAAGAGGATACCACCCTATCATACCACATCACAACCATTTTAATAGCATGTTGGCACGCAAGGTAAACCATTATAAGCTCCTAGCTAATTAAGCATGGCATAAGCAACTATAATCTCTAATTGTCATTGCAAACATGTTTATTTATAATAGGCTGAATCAAGAACGATGAACTAATCGTATTTACAAAAACAAGAGAGGTTGAGTTTATACCAGCTTCTTCCATCTCAATCAGTCCATCATATATCATCATAATTGCCTTTCACTTGCACGACCGAATGATGTGAATAATAATAACAGTGCAGGTGCATTGGACTAAGCTGGAATCTGCAAGCATTCAATAAGGAGGAGAAGACAAGGCAAAATGGACTCTTGGTTAAATCAACAATAATGCATATAGGAGTCACTTCAACAATTTAATTATGGTCTTCTCCTATCGACCCCCAAAGAAAAGAAATAAAACTATTTACATGAGAAAGATCCCAACAAGCAAAAGAAGAACAAGAAATCTTTTGCGTTTTCTTTTTAATTACTACTACAGGCATAGAAATTACAGCTAGCAATGCGTTTTCTTTCTAAGGTTTATCAAACACACAAGAAGAAAGCATAAAAAGGAAATAACCTAGTATGGATGATACAATGAAAACATATGAGCACTGACAACTAGCAATGAGTGTGTGAACATGAAGGTAATGTCGGTGGGAAATACGTACTCCCCCAAGCTTAGGCTTTTGGCCTAAGTTGGTCTAATGCCACGGATGGCCAAGCGGATATCCAAAGTTGTAGTTGGGGTCGTACTGAGATGCAGCAGTCATTGCATCCTGGGCTGCATCTTGGAGGCGAGCTATCTCAGCCCTCCTCTTATACTCTTTCGCCTCCTCCCTGGTTATAAAATTTCTCCCTTTTGCCTGAAAGTCAAAGAAATTAGAAGCAGGGAGAGCGATGTGATAGGTGCGTCATATGTCAAAGATTAGTCGGTACTAGAGGAACTAATCATTCCTCTCAACAAAATGATTACGAACCATAGCCTCATAGCCTCGTAATCCAAATAAGCGGGAGGCAACTCAATATCATCCTCACGTATGGTTATACCAAGAAAATTAGCTATACGGGTTGCATAAATTCCACCAAATAAATCTCCATTAAATCTATTATGATGCAACCTACGTGCAACAATGGCTCCCAAATTATAAGATTTATCTCCTAACACATCACTCCTAAGAATACAGAGGTCAGGGACACACATATGACATGCTTCATCTTTACCATTTATGAACCTACCTATGAAGAGATCTAAATAATGTATAGCAGGAAAATGAATGCTCCCTATGGTAGCTTGTGCTATATCTCTAGATTCCCCCAGAGTTATACTAGCAAGAAAATCTCTAAACTCAGATTTGTGAGGTTCACTAGTACTACCCCATTGTGGAAGTTTGCAAGAAATGGTAAAATCCTCTAAGTCCATAGTATAAGAATTTTCAAAAAGATCAAATAGGACAGTTTGAGAATTGCGTGAAGATGAAAATTCAACCCTCCTCACAAGGGAACTAGTGAGATAGTGGTACTGACGACACTTTTCTGCCTCGAAGCTCACAAGATCAGCGTTACGAAAATATGCGTTAAATTCTTCCTTAATTCCTGCTCGATCCATGAAGTCCTCTGAAGGCCACTCACAAGGCCGCACTGGAGCGTCCCTTGGTGGCTCATCATCAGCATGACGCATTGCAAGCCTGGGTCCTTGCTTCCTTGAAGGACCTCATTGGTACATTTTCCTAAACATATTTCTTCTTCTGAAAAATTTCTTAAATTTTTAGTAACTTCAAAATAAAAGTAAACCAAACTCAACAAAATTGATAGCAACTACTCCTACAAGTGCCTAGAGCCTATATCATGCATTAGAACTACTTGGAACCATATAAATTTGACATGCAAGCTCAAGAACATGGTCACCTAGGCAGCACAAATTTGCAATGAATAAAGCACTAGAACAAAAACTAATTGGACCAATGGAGGAGTCACATACCAAGGAATAATCCCCCAAAGAAATTTTGTGAGAGGTGCTTTGAGCAAGGAGATCAAAAATCGCAGCAAAATGAGCTAGAACTCGTGCTTGAGCTGGATGGTGATTTTTTGGGGAGGAAGAAGAAGTGTGTGGGTGCAGGAATAAGTGGAGGGGAGCCACCATCGGCCCACGAGGCAGGGGGCGCGCCTAGGGGGGTGGGCGCGCCATGGACCCTCGTGGCCAGGTGCTTGCTCGCCTGCTGTGGTCTCGGTGCCAGATATTCTCAAATATTCCAGAAAAAATCTTATTTAAATTTCAGGGCATTTGGAGAACTTTTATTTTCGGGTATTTTTATATTGCACGGATAATTCAGAAAAAAGATAGAAATTATATTTTTACTTTATTTCAACTAAATAACATAAACTAAAAGGAGGGTACAGAAGGTTGTGCTTTCTAACTTCATCCATCTCATGCGCATCAAAAGGAATCCACTAACAAGGTTGATCAGGTCTTGTTAACAAACTCATTCCGAATAACATGGAACGGGAGAACTTTCGAATAACACTAGGTTACTTCAACGGGGATATGCACATCCCCAACAATAAGAATATCATATTTCTTCTTGACAGTAGGAAGAGGAAATTCAAAACCTCCAAAAATAATCGATGGAATTTTTCCAATAGAGTTTATACTATGAACTTGAGGTTGTTTCCTCGGAAAGTGTACCGTATGCTCATTACCATTAACATGAAAAGTGACATTGCCTTTGTTGCAATCAATAACAGCCCCTGCAGTATTCAAAAAGGGTCTTCCAAGAATAATAGACATACTATCGTCCTTGGGAATATCAAGAATAACAAAGTCTGTTAAAATAGTAACGTTTGCAACCACAACAGGCACATCCTCACAAATACCGACAGGTATAGAAGTTGATTTATAAGCCATTTGCAAAGATATTTCAATAGGTGTCAACTTATTCAAATCAAGTCTACGATATAAAGAGAGAGGCATAACACTAACACCGGCTCCAAGATCACATAAAGCAGTTTTAACATAGTTTCTTTTAATGGAGCATGGTATAGTTGGTACTCCGGGATCTCCTAGTTTCTTAGGTATTCCACCTTTAAAAGTATAATTAGCAAGCATGGTGGAAATTTCAGCTTCCGGTATCTTTCTTTTATTAGTGACAATTTCTTTCATATACTTAGCATAAGGATTCATTTTGAGCATATCAGTTAATCGCATACGCAAAAAGATAGGTCTAATCATTTCAGCAAAGCACTCAAAATCCTCATCATCCTTTTTCTTGGATGGCTTAGGAGGAAAAGGCATGGGTTTCTAAACCCAAGGCTCTCTTTCCTTACCGTGTTTCCTAGCAACAGAGTCTCTTTATCATAACGTTGATTCTTCGATTGTGGGTTATCAAGATCAACAGCAGGTTCAATCTCTACATCTTTGACATTACCCGGTTGAGCATCAACATGAACATCATCATTAACATTATCACTAGTTTCATGTTCATTACCAGATTGTGTTTCATCATCAGAAATAGAAATATCATTGGGATCCTTAGATGTATCAACAACAGGTTCACTAGAAGCATGCAAAGTCCTATCATTTTTCTTTTTCTTCTTCTTAGAAGGACTAGGTGCATCTACATTATTTCTCTGAGAATCTTGCTCAATTCTCTTAGGATGGCCCTTAGGATACAAAGGTTCCTGAGTCATTTTACCACCTCTAGTCATAACTCTAACAGCAAAATCACTATTCTTACTATTCAATTTGTTGAGCAAATCATTTTGGGCTCTAAGTACTTGTTCTACTTGACTGGTGACCATAGAAGCATGTTTACTAATGAGTTTAAGTTCACCTTTAACTCTAGACATATAATCACACAAATGTTCAATCATGTAAGCATTTTGTTTCAATTGTCTACCAAAATAAGCATTGAAGTCTTCTTGCTTAACCATAAAGTTATCAAACTCATCCAAACATTGGCTAGCAAACTTAGTAGGAGGGATTTCAGCTTTATCACATCTATAGAGAGAATTTACCTTTACTACCTGTGTCGGGTTATCAATACCATGTGTTTCTTCAGTAGGTGATGGATTAAAACAATATATTTCTTCAACAGGCGGTAAATTCAGACCATGTATTTCTTCAATAGGAGGTAAATTCTTAACATCTTCAGCTTTAATACCCTTTTCTTTCATGGATTTCTTTGCCTCTTGCATATCTTCAGGACTGAGAAATAGAACACCCCTTTTTCTTCAGAGTTGGTTTAGGAATAGGCTCAGGAAGTGTCCAATTATTTTCATTTGTCAACATATTATTCAATAGAATTTCAGCTTCATCCGGTGTTCTTTCCCTGAAAACAGAACCAGCACAACTATCCAGGTAATCTCTGGAAGCAGCGGTTAGTCCATTATAAAAGATATCAAGTATTTCATTTTTCTTAAGAGGATGATTAGGCAAAGCATTAAGTAATTGGAGAAGCCTCCCCCAAGCTTGTGGGAGACTCTCTTCTTCAATTTGCACAAAATTATATATTTCTCTTAAAGCAGCTTGTTTCTTATGAGCAGGGAAATATTTAGCAGAGAAGTAATAAATCATATCCTGGGGAGTACGCACACAACCAGGATCGCTTCGGGCGTGAATGCGGACGCTGCTTTAGTGACTTAACCATAGGTGCATTGGTTCACTGACATGTGGGCCCAACGGGCATCTGGCCCGTATGTTAGTGACACACCAACCACACCTATAGTTAAGTCCGGTGAATGCGGCATTGACGTTCTGGAGAGACTGTGACCGTTTCAGGCGGGAAGCGTGCGCTAGTGATGGAAGGGGTTTCGGTAGGCCAGGGCAGTCAGACGTTGGCGTGGTGGTAAAATGTGAACTCATGGATGACGAGCCTTTGAAATGTATGCGACACGTATTGACAACCAGGCGTCCATGCAACCGCTCTTGTCGCCAGCTAGCCTTCGACGACCACCATTAGACACCACACAACCATTCATAACTTATGAATAATGGACGAATGGATCAGACACACACTCGTGTGCAGTGGCACTATGATCGGTTTCTCATGATAGTACATACTCCGTACCAAAGTACCCTCTCTAGCTAGGCTGTTTTATAGATTGTTGTTGTGATGGACGATATACGTGAGCAAGGCACCGAGTCATGAGTATGACCGTTGGTGTTGAGCCAGGTGAATACATGCTCGATGTTCGCAGATGCCTCCAGCAAACGTCTAAACAGTAATGTCAGGCACCGCCGGGGCACACAAGTGACGGGCTCGCTGTTTGCATTGCACCATGAGCAGGACTTTGATTGAGAGGGTGACGTGCATGCATTATCATGGTTTGATAGCGTGAGCTTGAGTGTCTGGCTGTTTGCACGCGTACATGCTACTTGCCTCTATGGAAGGTGTGCGCTAATGTGTGCATCACATATAATATAAAAAACCCTTTGTGCATTTAACGCAAATTATTTCATTTTCATTTGGCTGACGAGTGTGCGTTGCAGCGACAAGTCCGTGGTTTGATTCCTCACATACGCATAATTTTGGTTTTTATTTCTTCCTCCACTGACAGGTAGGCCCGCATAGATAGATAGATAAAGAACACGAGCTGATGAGGCGCATGCGGACTGTTTCACTGGTCAACTAGACAAATACGGAGCTATACACTGAGCCAGTGACCGTATAATCACCATATCTCGTATACAATGATCAAAGTGAGCTATCAAGACAAGTTGGATGACCGCCAATGCATTCTACTCGGTAATAAATGACCAGGATTGAAGGGGAATCCAGATTTCCTTCGTCTTCTGTCCTTGAGCTCTTGACAAACCAATGCACTATACGGTTGTCTAGCCACTCCACCCCAGAGCTATCACCAAGCGTCGTTCATGCCACCGCGCCGCACACTAACCGGTAAGGAAGCGATGGCATTGAGGGAGTCCTGAACTAAGGGGTCCTCGGGCGTCCGGCCTGTTGGACATGGGCCGGACTGTTGGGACATGAAGATACAAGACTAAAGATTCTCTCACCCGTGTCCGAATGGGACTCTCCTTGGCGTGGATGGCAAGCTTGGCGTTCGGATATGAAGATTCCTTTCTCTGTAAACGACTTTGTACAACCCTAATCCCAGAGGGTTTAGTCCGTGAAGACAATCATAATCATATAGGCCGTGAATACAATCATAATCATATAGGCTAGACTTCTAAGGTTTTAGCCATTAGGATCTCGTGGTAGATCAACTCTTGTAACCCCCATACTCATCAATAGTAATCAAGCATGACGTAGGGTATTACCTCCATCAAGAGGGCCTGAACCTGGGTAAAACTTCGTGTTCCCTGTCTCCTGTTACCATCAACCTCAGATGCACAGTTCGGGACCCCCTACCCGAGATCCACCGGTTTTGACACCGACATTGGTTATTTCATTGAGAGTTCCACTGTGTCACCATCAGAAGGTTTGATGGCTCCATCCATCATTTGCAACGATGCTGCCCTAGGGGAGGTTTTTCTCCCCGACCGGATCTTCATATTCGGCGGCTTCCCACTACGGGCCAACCGCTTGGCCATCTAGAGCAGATCGACAGCTACGCCCTAGGTCACCAGATTAGTTTGGAAACCTGGATTATGTCGCTGATATTCGAGGAGACTTGATCTTCCAAGGATTCACGACCCCAACTTCCACTCTGGCCTTAGAGCCGGAGCGCCTCGCAGTACTGAAGACGGGATTTCTAAACCCGCCGGACTATCTGAGCCCACTAGGCCCAGTATGGGAGAGCCGGAGAAAGCAGCGTCACCGCCATCCATCGCCAAGCCGGACTCTTCCCCGAATGCCGGTTCCGAAATCTCGGAGCCAGCATCATGTGAGCTCGGCCAAGGAATTCCCTTCCCGCCATACTCCACGAATTCTTTTCTCCCTCAACAAACCTCGCCTTTAAGCGAGGCTCTGGACTTGATGCAATCCCTCGTGATTATGGAGGAGCAACGTCTGAACTGCACCCAGCCCGGACTAGGGGCTGAGAGCGGGGAATTTTACGTCCCACTGGTACCTCTTGAGCACTGCGTTGGTTTTCCCTTAAAGAGGAAAGGGTGATGTAGTAAAGTAGCATAAGTATTTCCCTCAGTTTTTGAGAACCAAGGTATCAATCCAGTAGGAGATCACGTTCGAGTCCCACGCACCTACACAAACAAATAAGAACCTCGCAACCAACACGATAAAGGGGTTGTCAATCCCTTCACGGTCACTTACGAGAGTGCGATCTGATAGATATGATAAGATAATATTTTTGGTATTTTTATGTTAAAGATAAATAAAGATGCAAAGTAAAATAAATGGCAATAGAAATAGCTAAGTGTTGGAAGATTAATATGATGGAAGATAGACCCGGGGGCCATAGGTTTCACTAGTGGCTTCTCTCGACAGCATAAGTATTACGATGGGTCAACGAATTACTGTCAAGCAATTGATAGAATTGAGCATAGTTATGGGAATATCTAGGTATGATCATGTATATAGGCATCACATCCGTGACAAGTAGACCGAAACAATTCTTCATCTACTACTATTACTCCACACATCGACCGCTATCCAGCATGCATCTAGAGTATTAAGTTCATAAGAACAGAGTAATGCTTTAAGTAAGATGACATGATGTAGAGGGATAAACTCATGCAATATGATATAAAACCCATCTTTTATCCTCAATGGCAACAATACAATACATGCCTTGCTGCCCCTGCTGTCACTGGGAAAGGACACCGCAAGATTGAACCCAAAGCTAAGCACTTCTCCCGTTGCAAGAAAGATCAATCTAGTAGGCCAAACCAAACTGATAATACGAAGAGACTTGCAAAGATAACCAATCATACATAAAAGAATTCAGAGGAGATTCAAATATTGTTCATATATAAACTTGATCATAAACCCACAATTCATCGGATCTCGACAAACACACCGCAAAAGAAGATTACATCGAATAGATCTCCAAGAAAATCGAGGAGAACTTTGTATTGAGATCCAAAGAGAGAGAAGAAGCCATCTAGCTAATAACTATGGACCCGAAGGTCTGAGGTAAACTACTCTCACATCATCGGAGAGGCTATGGTGCTGATGTAGAAGCCCTCCGTGATCAATGCCCCCTCCGGCGGAGCGCCGGAAAAGGCCCCAAGATGGGATCTCATGGGTATAAAAGGTTGCAGCGGTGGAAATAGGGTTTTTGCTCCGTATCTGATGTTTCCAGGGTATATGGGTATATATAGGAGGAAGAAGTACGTCGGTGGAGCAACGAGGGGCCCACAAGGGTGGAGGGCGCGCCTGGGGAGGTGGGAGCGCCCCCCTGCCTCGTGCATTCCTCGTTGATTGCTTTACATAGACTCCAAGTCCTCTGGATCA
The DNA here is from genome assembly GCF_003073215.2 of Triticum urartu. Classification (NCBI taxonomy): domain Eukaryota; kingdom Viridiplantae; phylum Streptophyta; class Magnoliopsida; order Poales; family Poaceae; genus Triticum; species Triticum urartu. The sequence continues at coordinate 98,374,241 of NC_053026.1, forward strand.
CGTTTGTTTCGAAAATCACGTTCCCGGAGGTTTCATTCCGTTTGGACTCCGTTTTGAAAGTGCAACTATCCCTAGGAGGTTTTGGTAATTCCTAACAACATATAGCTCATTGAGCTAACATTATTCCAAGATTAATATTTCAGGAAAAGCTCAATGAATGGCATGGCATGGATGAGGAAAGTGGACCCCTCAAAATACTAAGGACAAAAAGATTGGCTCAAGCTCAGAGCTCAAGACTCTACATTTTATATTTTAGTGATCCAAGATCACATTGAGTCTATAGGAAAAGCCAATACTATCAAGGAGGGATGAGGTGTTGCTTGATGAGGTTCTTGCTTCATAGTGCTTAGTGATATGCTCCAAAAACCCTCAACTACCTTCCCACATCCACATATGACCTAAACCAAAAGTCAAACTCGGCCCCACCGATTCTTTCTATCCGGCGCCACCGAGTTCAGATGTCATAGCCACTGCCACAAACCCTAGGAAAATCGGTCTCACCGATAGGGATCTCGGTCACACCGAGATTGGGTTGTAATCTCTCTGTTTCCCTTCGTAACGTTTCGGTCCTACCAAGATGAGCGATCGGTCCCACCGAGATTGCAATGTAAACTCTTTGTTTCCCTTTTGTAACATTTCGTTCCCACCGAAATGAGAAACTCGGTCCCACCGAGTTTACCTGACCAACTCTCTGGTTAGCTTATTACCAAAATTGGTCCCACCGAGTTTGTGTAATCGGTCACACCGAGATTACGTTATGCCCTAACCCTAACCATATCGGTCCTACCGAGTTGCATCTCAGTCCCACCGAAAATCCTAACGGTCACTAGGTTTGCTAAATCGGTCCGGCCAAGTTTCTCAATTCGGTCTCACCGAGATTGGTAAATTGTGTGTAACGGTTAGTTTTTGTGTGGAGGCTATATATACCCCTCCACCCACTCTTCATTCATGGAGAGAGCCATCAGAACATACCTACACTTCCAATACACATTTTTTGAGAGAGAACCACCTACTCATGTGTTGAGGCCAAGATATTCCATTCCCACCATATGAATCTTGATCTCTAGCCTTCCCCAAGTTGTTTTCCACTCAAATCTTCTTTCCACCAAATCCATATCCTGTGAGAGAGAGCTGAGTGTTGGGGAGACTATCATTTGAAGCACAAGAGCAAGGAGTTCATCATCAACACACCATTTGTTACTTCTTGGAGAGTGGTTTGTCCTAGATTGGCTAGGTGTCACTTGGGAGCCTCCGACAAGATTGTGGAGTTGAACCAAGGAGTATGTAAGGGCAAGGAGATCGCCTACTTCGTGAATATCTACCGCTAGTGAGGCAAGTCCTTCGTGGGTGATGGCCATGATGGGATAGACAAAGTTGCTTCTTCGTGGACCCTTCGTGGGTGGAGCCCTCCGTGGACTCGTGCAACCGTTACCCTTCATGGGTTGAAGTATCCAACAACGTGGATGTACGATAGGACCACGTATCAGAACCACGACAAAAACATCCTTGTCTCCAATTGCGTTTGAATTCTCCAAACCCTTTGTAACACCCCGGATATGACTTACCCAATATGTACTCCAACTCTTGCCGTTTCTGGCGTTAAGTTATTTTATTTTCTTGGGTTTGGGTTTTTGTCTCCGTGTGTTGTTGTCGTTGTCATGCATCTCATACCATGTCATCATGTGCATTGCATTTGCATACGTGTTCATCTCATGCATTCGAGCATTTTCCCCGTTGTCCGTTTTGCATTCCGGCGCTTCGTTCTCCTCCGGTGGTCATTTCTACCTTTCTTTCATGCGTGGGGATTAAAAATTTCCGGATTGGACTGAGACTTGCCAAGCGGCCTTGGTTTACTACCGGTAGACCGCCTGTCAAGTTTCGTATCATTTGGACTTCGTTTGATGCTCCAACGGTTAACCGAGGGACCGAAAAGGCCTCGTGTGTGTTGCAGCCCAACACCCCTCCAAGTTGGCCCAAAACCCACCTAAACCCTCTCCATCATCAGGAGCATTCGATCACGATCACGTGGCCGAAAACCGCACCTCATTTGGACTCTCCTAGCTCCCTCTATGTCTATATATAGACCCCTCATTCCAAATCCGGATCTCTCCCCCGTCCAAACCCTAAAACCGCCTCGCGCCGGCCGGACACGTCCGTCCCCGGCCGGACAAATCGCCCCGCCAACCATAGCCTGCCACGTCGCCCCGCCGCCCCAAATCGCCGCCTCAGCGCCGCCGGCCCACCAGGCCCACGTCGGGCCCCCGCAAGCCCGAAACCACCGCCGCCCGCGCCCATCCGCCCCGCCGCCTCCTTCCCCGCGTCCGGCGCCCGACGCTGCCGCGATCCTCGCCGCTCCTCCGTGACAGGCTCCCCGTCGGCGCCAACCTCCTCGCCGGCCGATGCCGCGGGTCGTCGCCGCGCCGCCGCAAGCTCGCGAGCCGCCCCGCCCATCGCCACTCAGGCCGCTCCTCCCAAACTCCGGCAAGTCCTCCGGCCGCAACTCCTTCTCCGGCGAGCCCGCGCCGCCGACCTCGGTTCGGGCGCCGGTTGCTACAGTGCCCCGGATCCAGATCTGGATCGGATCCGGTTGACCTCTTTTGCCCTAACCCTAATTTATTTGCTCCTTTTCATCGTGCTATAACTCCGCATCCATAGCTCCGTTTTGGGCATATAGCATATCAAAATGTTCGTCTCAGAGAGCACATCATTTCATCTCATTGCATCATTTTCATTTGAGTTCATCTTGATGCCCGAAATGCTGTTAGAAGAGTGCTATTTGAGATAATTGTCAGATCTGCTGCTCCAATTAGATATTTGTCATTTTTGCCATGATTTATGTGTGCATGATATGCCCCTGAGCTCTACATATGTTTTGTTAAGGGTTTTGCCATCTTTCCAGAGGTGCAACCCATGTATTTTTGTGATGTGTGTAGCACAAGCTTGCAAAGTGAGGCATTTGTTAATGTTGATTTCAGGGACTTAGCATTTCCACTAAGTCCTTGAGCTGGTTGTCTCATATTGCCATATGTTCATGTTGTTTCTTAGTGATCCGTGCCTCTTTTGAGGATGATCAATAAGGATGTTTTGTTAATCTTGTAGTGCTCTATCCATCCATGACTTTGTTTGAAATTATGGAGCACCCTAGCTTGAGTCAATCGAGCTCTACTTTTGCTATTTCGTGAATCTGCGCAGATTGTCTACTTGTTAGCGATTTTGCCGAGGATGTTGTAGTTGATCCGTGCATGCTATGTTATTGTTCTTGCCATGCCTAGCTTGTATTTTGTGTATTCTTGATGGGTGCATGCTTAGTTTGTCATGACTTGCTCTGTAGTGAGTTCATCGAGCTCGTAAACATGCCTACTTGATATCTGTTTCAGCATGTTCCAGTTTTCACAAAGTCTGAAAACTGATTATGTTTTTGCTATGTTCACATGCTTGCAAATGTATTTTCTGGTCCCTTTTGGCTCAAGGTCACTAAGGGACTTTTGTTAAGATCTTTGAGTAGCTCCATGCCATGCTTTACTTTGCCATGTTCAGGTCCTGTAGCATATTGTTTTCATGCTCCAAAGAGTGCTATCTGATCTGAAATTCCAGACAAGTGTTAATTTCACTAAGTCTGAAATCTGTTTGTCAAATGCATTTTTGCCATGCTTGTTTGAACCTGTTAACGGATGAATTGGCCGTAGCTCAGTGCTAGGATTTTGTTAAGCATCATGAATGGATTCCTGCCATTTATTTTGATGCCATGTTTGGGTGTTGTAGCATGTTCATCTTGTTGCATTTAGATGGCTACTTGCTGTAAATCGCAGAACGTGGTCATATTTGAATTGCTTGCCATTTCCAAACCGTAACTCCGATTCCGGCGTTCTTTATATCGTTTTCAAGTGATTTCATCTCATATTTCCAGTGGCGCACTTGGATTTCCAAGTTGAGGCCAGGTTCATGCATTCCTTGTCAAATCTTGCATATGCATCCCATATTGCATTCCGCATAGCATACCATCTTTGCACCATGTTGTTTGATCCTTGCACGTGGTTGATTGTGTCCTTGTTGCTTGTTTGTCTTGTTTGGGTAGAGCCGGGAGACGAGTTCGCTAACGAGGAGCCCGTTGAATTTGCTTTCGAGGATCCAGTCAACTCTGACAACTTTGCAGGCAAGATGATCATACCCTCGAAATCACTACTATCTTTGCTATGCTAGATGCTCACTCTTTTGTTATGCCTATGATACGATGCCTACCACTTGCTTATCATGCCTCCCAAATTTCCATGTCAAATCTCTAACCCACCATGTCCTAGCAAACCGTTGATTGGCTATGTTACCGCTTTGCTCAGCCCCTCTTATAGCGTTGCTAGTTGCAGGTGAAGATTGGAGGCCGTTCCTTGTTGGAACATTATTTACTTGTTGGGATATCATTATATTGCCATGTTATCTTAATGCATCTACATACTTGGTAAAGGGTGGAAGGCTCGGCCTCTCGCCTAGTGCTTTGTTCCACTCTTGCCGCCCTAGTTTCTGTCATATCAGTGTTATGTTCCCGGATTTTGCGTTCCTTACGTGGTTGGGTTATAATGGGAACCCCTTGATAGTTCGCCTTGATTAAAGCTTTTCCAGCAATGCCCAACCTTGGTTTTACCATTTGCCACCTAGCCTCTTTTTCCCTTGGGTTTCCGGAGCCCGAGGGTCATCTTATTTAACCCCCCCCCCCGGGCCAGTGCTCCTCTGAGTGTTGGTCCAACCGAGTAGACTGCGGGGCCACCTTGGGGCAACTTGAGGGTTGGTTTTACTCGTAGGATGTCTCATCTGAGTGTGCCCTGAGAACGAGATATGTGCAGCTCCTATCGGGATTTGTCGGCACATTCGGGCGGTGTTGCTGGACTTGTTTTAACCTGTCGAAGTGTCTTGAAGAATCGAGATACCGAGTCTGATCAGAACGTCTCGGGAGGAGGTCTATTCCTTCGTTGACCGTGAGAGCTTGTCATGGGCTAAGTTGGGACTCCCCTGCAGGGATTTGAACTTTCGAAAGCCGTGCCCGCGGTTATGGGGAGATGCGAATTTGTTAATGTCCGGTTGTAGATAACTTGAACCTTAACTTAATTAAAATGAATCAACAGTGTGAGTTACCGTGATGGTCTCTTCTCGGCGGAGTCCGGGAAGTGAACACGGTGTTGGAGTAATGCTTGCGCAGGTTGTTCTCTAGTTACTCGTTCGCTCTTTGCCTCCTCTTCCCGCTATCTTTTGCGAACAGGATAGCCACCATATATGCTAGTCGCTTGCTGCAGCTCCACATATTTTACCTTGCCTTACCTATTAAGATTAAATAGTATTGACCGCGAGGGTGTGAGATTGCTGAGTCCCTGTGGCTCACAGATTACTTCCAAACCAGATGCAGGGCCTGATGTTTCCGCTCCAGATGACGCGCTTGAGCTCAAGTGGGAGTTCGACGAGGACTCTCAATGATACTACGTGTCTTTCCCTAATGATCAGTAGTGGTGCCCAGTTGGGTGTGATCGGGACCATGTCGCATGTTGGGTTATCTTTTATTTTGGCGCCGTAGTCGGGCCATGAGTGTTTGAATGTTGTAATGCTATTTATGTACTTTGTGTGACGTGGCGAGAGTAAGCCAACTATGTATCTCCCCTTTATTATTTATATTACATGGGATGTTGTGATGATTGCCTAACTTGCGACATTGCTTTCAATGCGGTTATGTCTCTAAGTCGTGCCTCGACACGTGGGAGCTATAGCTGCATCGAGGGCGTTACAAGTTGGTAATCAGAGCCTTCCCCGACCTTAGGAGCCCCCATTGCTTGATCGTTTTTAGCAGCCGAGTTGTGTCTAGAAAAATGTTTTGAGTCATTTAGGAATTATATATCGGAGAGTTTAGGAATTCTTTTTACTCCCCAGTCTCCTCATCGCTCTGGTAAGGCATCTTGACGTAGAGTTTTGACTCTTCTCTTCTCAAATTTCACTAAAAAAAATTTAGGATCACGCGGGTATCTTGGAATCGTTCCGATGGTTTTATGACGAGAACATTGTCTTGGTGCCTCCTGTCAGGGGTTTTGTGGAAGTGTCCCGGGGAGTTGAGCTCCGAGGTGTTCTCGTCATAATTTTATCGTTGCAGTTCTGGAATACCTGAGTTTAGTACGCCGACATCGAAAATCTCTTTTATGTAGTTCGTTGGTGAGATAACCTCGACGCCACCCAGTACTGGGGCGGGAGTTCGGGAGTATCGCCATAACTTGTATAACGGATGCTTTTCGAAGGTTGAGGTAGATGGTTTCCGAAGTTTTTCTCGGTTATGTGTTGAAGGATGGATACAGCTGGATGTAGGATTTGCTAGGTTTGGGTGAGATATTATGCTTCCCCTATATCCCCAACACCTGAGTGCATAACCGAAAAGGTTCGGGAGTTTCATAGGTGGGAATTCTTATAGCTCTAGTTCTTCTTCCATGGATATTTGGTTTGAGATTGGGATTTCTTACCGATTATTCGTTCTTGATCCGTACCTTGTTGATTTATTTCTCTACCTAAATTCTAAGTGGCTTCTCAATTTATGGGTATGTGACCATTTCAAGAGGAATGCATTAGTTCATTTTGTTCGGATGTGAAGACTTTATGTTGCAATTTTCATTCCATTGGATTCAGCTTCATTTATCTGTCAATGTGCTAACGGTGGTTAACCTCTTCAGGATGGCTCCCGCTAAGAGCACCAACCAGAATCAGAATCAGGATCCGCCACCACCTCCACCTCCTCCGTAGGCATGGCAAGCTGTGATGGCCGCAACCAGTGCAAACACACAGTTGATCATGCAAATTCTTCAAGAGCGCAATCAAGGCAACCAAGGGAACCAAGGCAACAATCAGAATCACTTTGCTACACTCAACCAGTTCCTTGCTAACGGGCCAAAAACATTCAGCAATTGTGTTGAGGCAACTGATGCTGACGATTGGCTCGTGGATCTGTGCAAGCATTTCGAGTGCAGTAACGTCAGGCCTGAGGACTTCATCAAGTTTGCTTCCTTCCAACTCAAAGATCAAGTTGTAGAATGGTTCCAGTAGTACAAGGATTCCAGAGGTGGACGTGCGATTACCTGGGATGAATTCCGTCAAGATTTCAGAGCTCATCATATCCCTCAGAGCGTGGTTGAAAGCAAGCGTGAGGAATTCCGCAACCTGAAGCAAGGCTCTTTGTATGTCTATGACTACAACAAGTTGTTTCAAAAGCTCGCCCGCTTTGCTAAGCAGGACGTACCTGATGAGAAGAGCATGATATACCAGTTCAGGGGTGGTCTCAGAGAAGAAATTCAGCTAGCTCTTGTTCTCTTTGAGCCCTTGAGGTACGATGAGTTCTATAACATGGCATTGAAGCAAGAGGCTGCTCAACTGAGGTGCGATGCTTCCAAGAAGCGAGTCAGAGATGCTACTCCTTCTTCCTCTACTCAAGTGGCCAAGCAGCAGAAGTATTGGCTTCCTCCTCCTCCGTTTCGTCAGCCGTATCAGAAGAGCAAAGGTGGCAGTGGATCTTCCCACCCACCCAACCCTGGCTTCCAAAACAAGACTTTGTCTCAAGCTCCAAGATAAAGTGCTCCGTATCACCGTCCGCTTTCAGAGGTCACGTGCAACAAGTGCCAATAGAAGGGTCACTATGCCAACAAGTGTTTCAACCAGAGGCGCCTTCCTCCTCCTCCTCCTGTGAGATTGGAAAGTACAGCTGTGGTCAAGCATAACCCCAAGCACGCCAAGGTCAACTTGATGAATGCAGCTCAGGCAGAGGACTCGTCAGATGTCATCATGGGTAACCTTCCTGTTAACAATGTTCCTGCAAAAGTACTTTTTGATACTGGTGCATCGCATTCTTTCTTGTCATGCCCTTTTGCATCGAAGCACAATGTTGATACTGAGATCATGCCCAAAGTCATGCAAGTTGTTTCTCCCGGCAAGCTTTTGACTTCTAGTTTGGTTGCTCCCGATATCTCTATCACGTTGGGCGATTACAAGTTTCTTTCTTCTCCGGTGGTTCTTGGTAACTCGGATATTGATCTTATTCTCGGGATGGATTGGCTTTCTAAGCACAAGGCGCATCTTGATTGTGCAGCCAGGCAGATTCAATTGACTCATTCGTCTGAGGATGTAATTGTCTTTGCCGCTCGTGATGATACCATCCGTCTATTTTCTCTCAATGAGAAGGGTGAACTGGATGCTATCTCGCAAATTCCAGTCGTTTGCGAATATCAAGATGGTTTTCCAGAAGAGCTTCCAGGAATGCCTCCGCACCGGCCAGTTGAATTCGTCATCGATCTTGAGCCTGGCACGGAACCTGTGTGCAAGCGTCCTTACAAGCTCGGACCTGAAGAGTTGAAGGAGCTGAAGAAGCAACTCGATATTCAAGAAAGAATGGATCTCATCTGGCCTAGTTCTTCTCTGTGGGGTTGTGGTGTTCTTTTTGTGAAGAAGAAGGATGGAACGGACCGACTTTGTGTTGATTACCGTCCATTGAACAAGAAGACCATCAAGAACAAATACCCACTTCCCAACATCAACGAGCTGTTCGAACAACTCAAAGGTGCCCAAGTATTTTCCAAGCTTGATCTCCGTATGGGTTATCATCAGATTCGTATCCGTGAGCAAGATATTCCCAAGACGGCTTTCAGGACAAGCTATGGTTCATATGAGTACACTGTCATGTCTTTTGGCCTCGTCAACGCTCCTCCGACTTTCTCTCGCATGATGAACTTCATCTTCAACGCCTACACCAATGACTTTGTTTTGGTCTATCTCGACGACATTCTGGTTTTCTCGAAGAACAAGGAAGATCATGCCAAGCACTTGCGTTTGGTACTCGATAAGTTGAGGGAACACCAGTTCTACGCCAAGTTCTCCAAGTGCGAATTTTAGCTCGATGAGGTTCTTTATCTTGGTCATATCATCTCTGCCAAGGGCATTGCGGTGAATCCTGAGAAGGTGTCTGCAATTGTGAATTGGGAACCTCCTCAGAACGTGAAGCAACTCCGTAGCTTCCTCGGTCTCGCAAGCTACTGCCGAAGATTCATTGAAAACTTTTCTAAGATTGCGAAGCCTCTCTCAAATCTTCTCCAGAAGCACGTCAAGTACGTTTGGTCTCCGGAGTGTGACATTGCTTTCAACACTTTGAAAGAGAAATTGGTCACCGCTCCAGTTCTGACTCCGCCTGATGAATCCAAGTCGTACGAGGTCTTTTGTGATGCCTCTCTCCAAGGTCTTGGCGCAGTGTTGATGCAAGAGAAGAAAGTTGTGGCTTATACCTCTCGCCAGTTGAAGCCTAACGAGAAGAATTACCCCACTCATGATCTCGAGTTGCTGGCAGTTGTGCATGCTCTTTTGACTTGGAGACATCTCTTATTGGGAAGAAAAGTGGACATCTTCACTGACCACAAGAGTCTCAAGTACATCTTCACTCAGCCTAATCTCAACCTCAGGCAGACTCGATGGGTCGAAATGATTCAAGAGTATAATCCGAGTATTGAGTATACTCTAGGCAAGGCCAATGTGATTGCTGACGCATTGAGCAGGAAGGCTTATTGCAACAGTCTGATTCTCAAGCCTTATCAACCCGAGCTTTGTGAAGCTTTCCGCAAACTTAATCTGCAAGTTGTTCCTCAAGGTTTCCTCGCCAACCTTCAAGTATCTCCTACCTTGGAAGACCAGATTCGCCAATCTCAGCTTCTTGATGCTATGGTGAAAAAGGTGAAGATTGGGATTGCCAAGAGTGAACCCAAGTACAAGTGCTACCGCCTTGATGACAAGGATACTCTCTTCTTCGAGGATCGTATTGTTGTACCCAAAGGTGACCTTCGTAAAGTGATCATGAACGAGGCTCACAATTCTCTCCTCTCCATCCACCCTGGGAGCACGAAGATGTATCAGGACCTCAAGCAGGCTTATTGGTGGACTCGAATGAAGCGCGAGATTGCTCAATTCGTGAATGAATGTGATGTCTGCAGAAGAGTGAAGGCAGAACACCAAAGGCCAGCGGGTCTCCTCCAACCTCTTGCCATTCCAGAATGGAAGTTTGACCACATTGAGATGGACTTCGTGACTGGGTTTCCAAAGTCCAAGCATGGCAATGATGCTATATTCGTTGTCATCGACAAACTCACCAAAGTGGCTCAATTTCTGCCTATCAAAGAGTCAATCACTGCAGCTCAATTGGCGGAACTCTATACCTCTCGAATTGTCTCTCTACACGGTATTCCACAGGTGATCTCTTCAGACCGTGGCAGCATCTTTACCTCCAAGTTTTGGGATTCTTTTCAGAAGGCCATGGGCACCAACATCCGCTTCAGCACAGCTTTCCATCCTCAAACTAGCGGTCAAGTCGAGCGTGTCAATCAGATTCTTGAAGATATGCTCAGGGCTTGTGTGATCTCCTTCGGCATGAAGTGGGAGGATTGTCTTCCATATGCTGAATTCTCCTACAACAACAGTTTTCAAGCAAGTTCGGGCAAGGCCCCATTTGAAATTCTGTATGGCAGGAAGTGTCGTACCCCTCTCAACTGGATTGAAACCGGTGAACGTCAGCTTCTCGGAAATGACTTAATCACAGAGGCAGAGGAAATGTGCAAAGTCATTCGAGATAACCTCAAAGCAGCCCAATCCCGCCAGAAGAGCTACTATGACAGTAAGCACCGTGATTTGGCTTTCGAGATCGGAGATCATGTTTACCTCCGCGTCTCTGCAATGAAAGGTACTCGTCGCTTCGGTATCAAAGGGAAGCTTGCCCCTAGATATGTAGGACCTTTCAAGATTGTCAGCAAGAGAGGCGATCTCGCCTATCAACTCGAGCTTCCTTCAAACTTTGCAAATGTTCATGATGTGTTCCATGTCTCTCAGCTCCGAAAGTGCTTCAAGACTCCTGACCGCACCGTCAACTTCGAGGACATTGAGCTCCAAGAAGATCTCTCTTATCGTGAGCACCCAGTTGCTATTCTTGAAGAGACTGAACGCAAGACTCGCAACAAGTCAATCAAATTCCTCAAAGTCAAGTGGTCACACCATTCCGACTGTGAAGCTACCTGGGAATGCGAGGATCACCTCCGTTCTGAGTACCCGGCGTTCTTTCAGTCCTAGATCTCGGGACGAGATCCTTTCGTAGTGGTGGAGTGTTGTAACACCCCGGATATGACTTACCCAATATGTACTCCAACTCTTGCCGTTTCTGGCGTTAAGTTATTTTATTTTCTCGGGTTCGGGTTTTTGTCTCTGTGTGTTGTTGTCGTTGTCATGCATCTCATATCATGTCATCATGTGCATTGCATTTGCATACGTGTTCATCTCATGCATTCGAGCATTTTCCCCGTTGTCCGTTTTGCATTCCGGCGCTTCGTTCTTCTCCGGCGGTCATTTCTACCTTTCTTTCGTGTGTGGGGATTAAACATTTCCGGATTGGACCGAGACTTGCCAAGCGGCTTTGGTTTACTACCGGTAGACCGCCTGTCAAGTTTCATACCATTTGGACTTCGTTTGATGCTCCAACGGTTAACCGAGGGACCGAAAAGGCCTTGTGTGTGTTGAAGCCCAACACCCCTCCAAGTTGGCCCAAAACCCACCTAAACCCTCTCCATCATCGAGAGCGTTCGATCATGATCGCGTTGCCGAAAACCACACCTCATTTGGACTCTCCTAGCTCCCTCTATGCCTATATATAGACCCCTCATTCCAAATCCGGATCTCTCCCCCGTCCAAACCCTAAAACCACCTCGCGCCGGCCGGACACGTCCGTCCCCGGCCGGACAAATCGCGCCGCCAACCACAGCCTGCCACATCGCCCCGCCGCCCCACATCACCGCCTCAGCGCCGCCGGCCCGCCAGGCCCACGTCGGGCCCCCGCAAGCCCGAAACCACCGCCGCCCGCGCCCGTCCGCACCGCCGCCTCCTTCCCCGCGTCCGGCGCCCGATGCCGCCGCGATCCTCACCGCTCCGCCGCGACAGGCTCCCCGCCGGCGCCAACCTCCTTGCCGGCCGGTGCCGCGGGTCGTCGCCACGCCGCCGCAAGCTCGCCAGCCGCCCCGCCCGTCGCCGCTCCGGCCGCTCCTCCCCAATTCCGGCAAGTCCTCCGGCCGCAACTCCTTCTCCGGTGAGCCCGCGCTGTCGACCTCGGTTCGCGCGCCGGTTGCTACAGTGCCCCGGATCCAGATCTGGATCGGATCCGGTTGACCTCTTTTGCCCTAACCCTAATTTATTTGCTCCTTTTCATCGTGCTATAACTCCGCATCCGTAGCTCCGTTTTGGGCATATAGCATATCAAAATGTTCGTCTCAGAGAGCACATCATTTGCTCTCATTGCATCATTTTCATTTGAGTTCATCTTGATGCCCGAAATGCTGTTAGAAGAGTGCTATTTGAGATATTTGTCAGATTTGCTCCTCCAATTAGATATTTGTCATTTTTGCCATGATTTATGTGTGCATGATATGCCCCTGAGCTCTACATATGTTTTGTTAAGGGTTTTGACATCTTTCCAGAGGTGCAACCCATGTATTTTTGTGATGTGTGTGGTGACTAGCACAAGCTTGCAAAGTGAGGCATTTGTTAATGCTGATTTCAGGGACTTAGCATTTCCACCAAGTCCTTGAGCTGGTTGTCTCATATTGCCATATCTTCATGTTGTTTCCTAGTGATCCGTGCCTCTTTTGAGGATGATCAGTAAGGATGTTTTGTTAATCTTGTAGTGCTCTATGAATCCATGTCTTTGTTTGCAATTATGGAGCACCCTAGCTTGAGTCAATCGAGCTCTACTTTTGCTATTTCGTGAATCTGGGCAGATTATCTACTTGTTAACGATTTTGCCGAGGATGTTGTAGTTGATCCGTGCATGCTATGTTATTGTTCTTGCCATGTCTACCTTGTATTTTGTGTATTCTTGATGGGTGCATGCTTAGTTTGTCATGACTTTCTCTGTAGTGAGTGCATCGAGCTCATAAACATGCCTACTTGATATTTGTTTCAGCATGTTCCAGTTTTCACCAAGTCTGAGAACTGATTATGTTTTTGCCATGTTCACATGCTTGCAAATGTATTTTCTGATCCCTTTTGGCTCAAGGTCACTAAGGTACTTTTGTTAATCTCTTTGAGTAGCTCCATGACATGCTTTACTTTGCCTTGTTCAGGTCCTGTAGCATATTGTTTTCATGCTCCAAAGAGTGCTATCTGATCTGAAATTCCAAAAAAGTGTTAATTTCACTAAGTCTGAAATCTGTTTGTCAAATGCATTTTTGCCATGCTTGTTTGAACCTGTTAATGGATGAATTGGCCGTAGCTCAGTGCTAGGCTTTTGTTAAGCATCATGAATGGATTCCTGCCATTTATTTTGATGCCATGTTTGGGTGCTGTAGCATGTTCATCTTGTTGCATTTAGATGGCTACTTGCTGTAAATCGCAGAACGTGGTCATATTTGAATTACTTGCCATTTCCAAACCGTAACTCCGATTCCGGTGTTCTTTATATCGTTTTCAAGCGATTTCATCTCATCTTTCCAGTGGCGCACTTGTATTTCCAAGTTGAGGCCAGGTTCATGCATTCCTTGTCAAATCTTGCATATGCATCCCATATTGAATCCCGCATAGCATACCATCTTTGCACCATGTTGTTTGATCCTTGCACGTGGTTGATTGTGTCCTTGTTGCTTGTTTGTCTTGTTTGGGTAGGGCCGGGAGACGAGTTCGCTAACGAGGAGCCCGTTGAGTTTGCCTTCGAGGATCCAGTCAACTCTGACAACTTTGCAGGCAAGATGATCATACCCTCGAAATCACTACTATCTTTGCTATGCTAGATGCTCGCTCTTTTGTTATGCCTATGCTACGATACCTACCACTTGCTTATCATGCCTCCCAAATTGCCATGTCAAACCTCTAACCCACCATGTCCTAGCAAACCGTTGATTGGCTATGTTACCACTTTGCTCAGCCCCTCTTATAGCGTTGCTAGTTGCAGGTGAAGATTGGAGGCCGTTCCTTGTTGGAACATTATTTACTTGTTGGGATATCATTATATTGCCATGTTATCTTAATGCATCTATATACTTGGTAAAGGGTGGAAGTCTTGGCCTCTCGCCTAGTGTTTTGTTCCACTCTTGCCGCCCTAGTTTCTGTCATATCGGTGTTATGTTCCCGGATTTTGCGTTCCTTACGCGGTTGGGTTGTAATGGGAACCCCTTGATAGCTCGCCTTGATTAAAGCTTTTCCAGCAATGCCCAACCTTGGTTTTACCATTTGCCACCTAGCCTCTTTTTCCCTTGGGTTTCCGGAGCCCGAGGGTCATCTTATTTAACCCCCCCCCCCCCCGGGCTAGTGCTCCTCTGAGTGTTGGTCCGGCCGAGTAGACTGCGGGGCCACCTCGGGGCAACTTGAGGGTTGGTTTTACTCGTAGGATGTCTCATCTGAGTGTGCCCAAAGAACGAGATATGTGTAGCTCCTATCGGGATTTGTCGGCACATTCGGGCGGTGCTGCTGGACTTGTTTTAACCTGTCGAAGTGTCTTGAAGAACCGAGATACCGAGTCTGATCGGAACGTCTCGGGAGGAGGTCTATTCCTTCGTTGACCGTGAGAGCTTGTCATGGGCTAAGTTGGGACTCCCCTGCAGGGATTTGAAATTTTGAAAGCCGTGCCCACGGTTATGGGCAGATGGGAATTTGTTAATGTCCGGTTGTAGATAACTTGAACCTTAACTTAATTAAAATGAATCAACAGTGTGAGTTACCGTGATGGTCTCTTCTCGGCGGAGTCCGGGAAGTGAACACAGTGTTGGAGTAATGCTTGCACAGGTTATTCTCTAGTTACTCGTTCGCGCTTTGCCTCCTCTTCCCGCTCTCTTTTGCGAATAGGATAGCCACTATATATGCTAGTCGCTTGCTGCAGCTCCACATATTTTACCTTGCCTTACCTATTAAGCTTAAATAGTCTTGATCGCGAGGGTGCGAGATTGCTGAGTCCCTGTGGCTCACAGATTACTTCCAAACTAGATGCAGGGCCTGATGTTTCCGCTCCAGATGACGCGCTTGAGCTCAAGTGGGAGTTCGACGAGGACTCTCAATGATACTACGTGTCTTTCCCTGATGATCAGTAGTGGTGCCCATTTGGGGGTGATTGGGACCGTGTCGCATGTTGGGTTATCTTTTATTTTGGCACCATAGTCGGGCCATGAGTGTTTTAATGTTGTAATGCTATTTATGCACTTTGCGTGATGTGGCGAGTGTAAGCCAACTATGTATCTCCCCTTTATTATTTATATTACATGGGATGTTGTGATGATTGCCTAACTTGCGACATTGCTTTCAATGCGGTTATGTCTCTAAGTCGTGCCTCGACACATGGGAGCTATAGCCGCATCGAGGGCGTTACACCCTTCCCTTTACATTCTTGCATGTTGCATGCTTTACTTTCCGCTGCTCATAGACTCTTTGCATGCTTGCTTGAATTGTGTTAAGATTGCTTGACTTGTGCAAAGTTGCTAAAATCTGCCAAGAACTAAAATTGGGAAAAGGCTAGATTTTTATTTGGTCAAGTAGTCTAATCACCCCCCCTCTAGACATACTTTCGATCCTACACATTTGATATCATTTTCCTTCGAAACACTAAAATAGGCAAAAAAATCAGCAATTTGGGCTGGGCCTCCTGTTAATAGGTTAGTCCCAAAAATAATATAAAAGTGTATAATAAAGCCCATTAAACATCGAAAACAGAATATAATATAGCATGGAACAATCAAAAATTATAGATACGTTGGAGACGTATCAAGCATCCCCAAGCTTAATTCCTGCTCGTCCTCGAGTAGGTAAATGATAAAAACAGAATTTTTGATGTGGAATGCTACTTAGCATAATTTTCAATGTAATTCTCTTATTTGTGGTATGAATATTCAGATCCGAAAGATTCAAGACAAAAGTTTAATATTGACATAAAAATAATAATACTTCAAGCATACTAACTAAGCAGTTATGTCTTCTCAAAATAACATGGCCAAAGGAAGTTATCCCTACAAAATCATATAGTCTGGCTATGCTCTATCTTCATCACAAAAAATATTTAAATCATGCACAACCCCGCTGACAAGCCAAGCAATAGTTTCATACTTTTGGTGTTCTCAAACTTTTTCAATCTTCACGCAATACATGAGTGTGAGCCATGGACATAGAACTATATGTGGAATAGAATGGTGGTTGTGGAGAAGACAAAAAAAGGAGAAGATAGTCTCACATCAACTAGGCGTATCAACGGGCTATGGAGATGCCCATCAATAGATATGAATTTGAGTGAGTAGGGATTGCCATGCAACGGATGCACTAGAGCTATAAGTATATGAAAGCTCAACAAAAGAAACTAAGTGGGTGTGCATCCAACTCGCTTGCTCATGAAGACCTAGGGCATTTTGAGGAAGCCCATCATTGGAATATACAAGCCAAGTTCTATAATGAAAAATTCCCACTAGTATATGAAAGTGATATCATGGGAGACTCTCTATCATGAAGATCATGGTGCTACTTTGTAGCAAAAGTGTGGAAAAAGGATAGTAGCATTGTCCCTTCTCTCTTTTTCTCTCATTTTTTGGGCCTTCTCCTTTTTATGGCCTTTTTTCGTCCGGAGTCTCATCCCGACTTGTGGGGGAATCATAGTCTCCATCATCCTTTCCTCACTTGGGACAATGCTCTAATAATGATGATCATCACACTTTTATTTACTTACAACTCAAGAATTACAACTCAATACTTAGAACAAAATACGACTCTATGTGAATGCCTCCGGTGGTGTACCGGGATGTGCAATGATTCATGGTGACATGTATGAAAGAATTATGAACGATGGCTTTGCCACAAATACGATGTCAACTAGATGATCATGCAAGCAATATGACAATGATGAAGCGTGTCATAACAAACAGAACAGTGGAAAGTTGCATGGCAATATATCTCGGAATGGCTATGGAAATGCCATAATAGGTAGGTATGGTGGATGTTTTGAGGAAGGTGTATGGTGGGTGTTTGATACCGGCGAAAAGTGTGCGGTATTAGAGAGGCTAGCAATGGTGGAAGGGTGAGAGTGTGTATGATCCATGGACTCAACATTGGTCATAAATAACTCACATACTTATTGCAAAAATCTATTAGTTATCGAAACAAAGTATTACGCACATGCTCCTAGGGGGATAGATTGGTAGGAAAACACCATCGCTCATCCCCGACCGCCACTCATAAGACAATCAATAAATAAATCATGCTCCGACTTCATCACATAACGGTTCACCATACGTGCATGCTACGGGAATCACAAACTTCAACACAAGTATTTCTCATATTCACAACCACTCAACTAGCATGACTCTAATATCACCATCTTCATATCTCAAAACAATTATCAAGTATCAAACTTATCATAGTATTCAACACACTCATAAGAAAGTTTTTATTATTAATCTTGCATACCAAGGGTATTAGGATTTTAAGCAAATTACCATGCTATTAAGACCCTCAACACACTCATAAGATTTTTTTACTAATCTTGGATGCCTATCACTTTAGGACTAATTTTTATGATTAAAGCAAATTACCAAGCTGTTTTGTAGGACTCTAAAAATAATATAAGTTAAGCATGAGAGAACAATAGTTTCTATAAAACAAATCCACCACCGTGCTCTGAAAGATATAAGTGAAGCACTAGAGCAAAAACTATATAGCTCAAAAGATATAAGTGAAGCACATAGAGTATTCTAATAAATTCCGAATCATGTGTGTCTCTCTCAAAAGTTGTGTACATCAAGGATGATTGTGGTAAACTAAAAATCAAAGACTCAAATCATACAATACGCTCCAAGCAAAACACATATCATGTGGTGAATAAAAATATAGCTCCAAGTAAAGTTACCGATGGACGAAGACGAAAGAGGGGATGCCTTCCGGGGCGTCCCCAAGCTTAGAATTTTTGGTGTCCTTGTATTTTACCTTGGGGTGCCATGGTCATCCCCAAGATTAGGCTCTTGCCACTCCTTGTTCCATAATCCATCAAAACTTTATCAAAAACTTGAAAACTTCACAACACAAAACTCAAAATAGAAAATCTCGTGAGCTCCGTTAGCGAAAGAAAACAAAACACCACTTCAAGGTACTGTAATGAACTCAATCTTTATTTATATTGGTGTTAAACCTAATGTATTGCAACTTCTCTATGGTTTATAAACTCTTTTACTAGCCATAGATTCATCAAAATAAGCAAACAACACACGAAAAACAGAATCTGTCAAAAACAGAACAGTCTGTAGTAATATGTAGCTAACGCAAACTTCTGTAACCCCAAAAATTCTAAAATAATTTGCTGGACGTGAGGAATTTATCTATTAATCATCTGCAAAAATAATTAACTAAATAGCACTCTCCAAATAAAAATTGCAGCAATTCTCGTGAGCGCTAAAGTTTCTGTTCTTTACAGCAAGATCAAAAGGACTTTCTCCAAGTCTTCCCAACGGTTCTACTTGGCACAAACACTAATTAAACACAAAAACACAACCAAAACAGAGGCTAGATAAATTATTTATTACTAAACAGTATCAAAAATCAAGGAATAAAAATAAAATTGGGTTGCCTCCCAACAAGCGCTATCGTTTAGCGCCCCTAGTTAGGCATAAAAATAAGGATAGATCTAGGTATTGCCATAATAATAGTATAGATCACGAAAACTCATTTCATATTCTCTATGTTCAGCAGCAAGTTTTCTTTGAGTAAAGCAAAAGTAATCAAAAGGGCTAAATTTAATGCGATAGAAGTCCCCAATGTCGGCGTTCTGGGAACGGGGGTCCCCAGACTTGCCTGCCTGCGGCCTGCGGCGTGGCTCAAAGGGGGGCCCAGCATGGCCCATCTTCACCAACACAAACCCAAGACCCTCGCGAGGGGCCAAGACTTGCGGGGCGGACGACGTGGAGCTTCCTCAGGCACGGCCTCGTCAGGCTGGCTCATGAGGAGGCGGAGAGATCAAGGTGGGGTACCTCACGAGGTGCCCGTGACGCAAGCCATGACGACTCAGGGCGCTGGGCGGGTGCCAGCCCGCGCAACGTCCTCCTTTCCTCTTTGGTGCAAAGGGGGCAAGCACAGCCGCGGAGTACCGAGGCATCAGGCAAAGGTTGCCATTTCGGTGCAACAAGAGCAAGACCAGGAGGACTACGAGACGGAGGTCACCGTGGAGCCCAAGACGGCGTCATCACCAGAGCTTTGCGCAGGCGAAGACTACTTTTGTCAGGATAGCTGATACTTGTTGTCCCCCTTCAAATTAGCCCGCCATTGTTGGCTCCCTTCCCGGTCGATATTTGGGAAGAGGACCAGGGCCTCTATAAATAGGACCAGCCACCCACATAGCAAGGGGCCGGTTGGAGGAAGCAGAGAAAGAGAAAGAGAGAGAGAGAGAGGAAGGTGACTGAACTCCTCCGAGCAGTTCATCGTCCTAGCCAAGAACAGACCCTCGCGAGGTTGTTCTTCCTTGTATTGTTCATCATCATCAGCCCAAGAGGCAATCCATCACACCACACACTGGAGTAGGGTATTACACCACAACGGTGGCCCGAACCAGTATAAACCATGTGTCTCTTGTGCTGTTCTTTCCGTAGTTTTAGATCCTAGCATGGCGGAGGGGTGCAGGTAGGTAGGAGGCGAAATCTCCGCGCGCACCCCAGTGTTCGAACCTCAAGGGTCTGCCGAAACCCGAAATCCGACATTTGGCACGCCAGGTAGGGGTGCGCTGGAATTCGTCTTCCACCGCTCCGTGCCCCGTCACGTCGTCATCACCATGCCCGGCGACCGGGAGGGCAACCCAGACCCATGGGCGGCATGGCCCGCCCGCGCAGCGACGCTCGCCTCGGGCGACCCCGTGCCCCAGGCAGCTCGCGGTCCGCAGGGCGCTGCGGGCCGCGGGCGATGCAGACAGGCTTCGACAGCTCTCACACCGTGGCAGGCGCGGTCGGCAGCAAGGGCCTCCAATCACGCCGCGACCACGACACCGTACACCCGCCGGGAGCAAGCGAACTCGAGGGCCGCGCTCACGGTGGCCCGAGAGCTGCTGTAGTGCAGACTGCTGGACGGTGGCCGCGACGTGCTGCTGGAGCGGGTGGCAAAGCTCCTGGGCTTCGCTGCCTCGGGGGCTCACCCCTTCTGCACCCAGCTCCCATCTCCAACCCAGGGCGGCCCGCGCGGGGGCCCCGCGCGCGCCCGCGGGCTCCAAGGCTACTCCAACACCAGCGAGGCTATCAGCACCGGACCGGCGGCGACGCAGCCCCCGCTCCTGGTCCGCGAAGAAGAACTCGATGCGACGCGCGGCCCCAATGGACAGCCGCGCTGCCACCCCACGGTTGGCGCGTCAGGCAGGACCACGTGGCGCGCAGAGCACTATGGCATGGCCTTCGGGGTGATGGCGCCAGAGGAATACGTGCCCCTCATGATGGACCAAGGACACCCACACGAGGGCGAACAAGGCTCGCTCCTCAGCCCAAGCTGGGGGGACGAGGCGCCAGAAGCTGAGCCCTTCCAGGAGTCTCGGGACGGTCCCACTAGGCACGCTGGAGGCAACGATTATCGGGTACCGCTAATTCTTCAGCAGGCATACGCTAACCATGGATCGCAGGAGGTGCAGGTTGCCACGGCGGGCAGCTGCCCCGCTCCCACAGTCTCCTACCCCTCGGGAGGAGGGCGCAGGGGGCTGCAGGAGAGGGGCAGGGATTCGACATCACCACCGCGGTGTTCGGAGCAAGGTGTTCTCAGGAGGTAGGCCCTTAGCTGGGGAGGTGCCCCAGGGCCTGCCCCGCGGAGGACCCGTGGTCATCGGGGGAACTGCTGGCGACCGCTCTACCCCATCGGCGCCGTCCTGGTTTCCGGTCGTTGTTGATGGCACTAGAGTGTGGCGCAAGGCAGGCCCCTCATCTGGCGATATGAAGCAAGGCCAGTACCTGTGAAGAAGGCCCAGTGCCTGTGAAGCTCGCCGCCCCGTGACACTCTCACGTAATAATGAGTGGGGCTGTACACGCCCCGGAGTCTCAGGGGTGCCGGCCTCAGGCCCTGAGGCTCCCTCCCACGCCCAGTGGTAGCACTTAGCTCCGCGCTGGTGAGAAGACGTCCAAGACTAGACTAGGTGCCGGACGTGGCCTTTTGTTTGCTTTCGTTGCTCTTCCCCTTGGTTGTCGCTTTCCCCCGCTGGATTCAAGTTGGATTCGAATTTGAGATTTGCATGTGTTCGGGGAAGGGGTGCTTAGTCTCGTTCGAGCAATTTCTCGCGTTTTGGTTACCACTTCGCCTCAGCCGCCTCCCCTCGCGAGCCCCTCGCAAGCCGGGTCAGGCCTACCTTGCGCGCAGCCCAGACTGCCGCCGCCGCGTCCTCTCAGGAGGGTGTTTTACTGCAGATCCTACGGATTCAATCAGGGGACACTCAGGATACCACAGCCCCCCGCGGGCTGCCTTAGGGCCAGCATGGAACAAAGGTAAACTAGCCGACCAGCGCGTCGCTTAAGCCAGCCACTTGGCGCGGGCGCATGGGCGATGTAGCTTCTACTGATACGATAAACACAAGTTTTACAAGAGGGGCTCCCCCTCCAAAATGCTCTCACAGCTATCAGGCCAAAACCTGAGTTCTATTCATGCAGGGTGAGAAAGCAGGAACGATGCACAATCAGTCGGATGAATCCCCCAATGCGTCCTCAGGAGCACCACCAGAGCCGTCCATCACGCTGCCCTCGTCAGCCGCCATGATCACATCGTCGTTGTCTGAGGCGAAGGCCCTGATAAGAGCGTCCACATTGTCTTCCACCCAGTGCGCCAGCTCGCCTCGGACGGCCTGGGGGACTGGGGCGATGGCGGCATCAAAATCAAAGTGGGGATCCATGTTCCGGAGGTGGCTGAAGACGCCAGAAAAGGCGCGCCTGAGCAGGGCGTGGCTCCTCTCCTCCACCAACCTGTCAGCCCTGATCGACCGCGCCTCCAGCTGCATCACCACATCAGTGAAGAACTGAAGATTGCCAGCATAGTTGACTGTGTGCGGCTCGCCGACGGCCTCCTCGCAGATGTTGCCTAAGGCCGCATTGGCTCTCTCCCGGAGCGTGGTGAGCATGGGGCCGTGCTCGTGCTCCAGGATCCGCCGCTGACGTATCTCATCCGCATTCTGGTGCGCGACGGCCTCAGCCTCCTCCACTCGCTGGCGAAGAAGGAGCACCTTGGCCTGGGAAGTGGTTAACTCACCTTGCGCCACCTCAAGGGCAGCCCGGGAAGAATCGGCCCGCCGCGTCACCTCCTCCAGCTTGGACCTCAAGGCGGCAGTCCTGCCTTCAGCTTCGGCCCGGATCAACCCCAGCTTCTCTTCGAACTCGTGCTCGAGGTTCAAATGCGCCATCGCCACTCGACGTTCGACCTCCTCCAGGACACGGGCTTCCTGTGCAGCAACATCATCCTCCGCCTGCGTCACCAAGCGCTCCCTCGTCTCCAGACGCTCGTACTCGCGGGTACGTTCGGCGGCTTCCAGCGTCAGCGCCTCCTCACGCTTCTGGAGCTCTGCTGAGTCGCCAAAGGCCGCCTTCATCGACGCGAGGGCTGCCTCACGCAGCTCCACCTGCTCCTCCAGCGAGTGGCACCAGGCCAGAAGCTCCCGAGCCCGCTCCTCCGCAGCCGTTCACCGCCGGTCAGCTTCCCGAGCCTCCTCAGCAGCCCAAGACCGGGCCTCCCGAGAGGCCACCAACGACACCTTGGCCTCTGCTTCATCAAGATCACGCTGACGGCGCGCAAGGGCGATGGCGCCCTCCAGCTCGCGCCTCTCTGCAGCCAGGCGCAGGCCCTCGGCCTCAAGGCGCGCGTCTTCATCAGCAAGCTCCTCACCAAGCAGGCTCACTGCGTCAGTCGCCCTTCGAAGGAATCCTTGGCGGAGAGCGCGATGCTCCCGAGCGCGCTCGAGCACGTCTTCCACACCATCATCTGCCCCAAGCAAGCGCCGGGGGCCACGAGTCAGCACTCCCCCTCCGGGCTGGGGGCTAGGGGCTGGCACCCTCGCGACGGCCGGGCACGCCGCGTCAGAAGCCCGGCCTGGGGCCAGCCCGTCCTCAGGAGAAGAGCGCAGGAAACGCCACAGCCAACCGCAGTCCACGACCAGGCGAGAAGCCCATGGCAGGTTAGCTATGCCACGAGAAGGCCCGCGAAGGAGGATCGCAAGGTGCGCAGGG
Organism: Triticum urartu; assembly: GCF_003073215.2. Lineage (NCBI taxonomy): Eukaryota > Viridiplantae > Streptophyta > Magnoliopsida > Poales > Poaceae > Triticum > Triticum urartu. The sequence goes on from NC_053026.1 coordinate 98,397,451, forward strand.
CCACGATATGCCTCGGGATGGTTCGCCTCTTCAATCGCCCTCACCAAAAGGGCTCCGCTGCTCGGAGTGCTTGAGGACGATGGAGGGGACGAGGTCAAGAGGGACGGCTCCTCAGCCGTCTCCGCAAGCTCGGCTGGAAGGGGCCTGCGGAGCAAGGGTCAGTACAAGTAACAAAAGGATCGGGAGCCGAGAAAGGAGAAGGCTTACTCATCAGTGGCGAAGTACTTCCTACGCTTCAGCAGGCGACAAGGGTAATCGTCGCCTAGGGCCTCCCTTCTCTTCCGGAGAGCCTCGAAGTTCATGCGGAAGCGGCCCAAGAGTTGGGCGCATGGATCAACCTTCGACGAAGACGGAGCGTCAAGGCGATCTGCGGCAGGGGCGCCTGCCTGATGTGCGCTGCCAATCGCCTCCCCAAGAGAAGCAGCTGGAGCCTCAGGGGCCCCAGTCACAGGCACTGAGGGCAGCTGCTCGTCACCCTCAGCCTCGGCGGCACGGGCCCCAAGAGCTGCTTCCTCATGAGCCTCGCCCGGCGCTGTCACCGCGCCGGGAGCCCCCTCGGCCTCTGGCGCCTCATGCCTCTCTGCTCCGCCACTCGAGGATGAGTCGCCTTGGCCGACTGGAAGGGCAGTCACCACCACTGGGTTCTCACGAGGCCCCTGAAGGCCGGCGGGGCGCGACCCCCACTCATCAAAGACAGGCATCTGCTTCACAAAGTCGCCCCTGCTCTGGCAGAGGTACAGCAAGGCCCCTCCCTGCCGGACACTGCCGGGGTTGGGGTCCCCAGCCAGGGTCAAGAGCGCCATCCTCAGCACCTCAGGAGTCAGGTCCTCTTCCTGGAGCCTCATATGATCCTCGCGCCCATGGAAGGCCCACATCCGGCGAGAGTGGCGTTGAAGAGGAGCAACGCGGCACAGCAGGAACTCCTTCACCACCTTGGGTGCTGTCATGCCAAGCGACCACAAGAGCGCGAAGCGGCGCCAGATGAAGACGAGCCGGGGGCTCTCAAGCGTCTCCTGGCCCCAGCCCGAATTGGGGACAACAGGTGAGGTCGGCTCCAATAGCAGGGGGCTGGGCACCCCTCCGTCCACATACAGCCACCGCTCGCGGAACCCAACCGCCGGCAGGGGGAGCTTGAAGTCAATCCCAGAGGCCGCAGTCTCGGATGCGGCAACGAAGCTCACGCAAGCCCAGCATTGGGTAGGGTCGACAAGATGCAACGAGAAGAAGTGGCGCAGCAAGGCAACCGAAGGAGGGATGCCCACCATAGCTTCGCAAACAAAGGCGAAGACCGAAAGGAGGGTGATGGATTCAGGACCCAGATGCATTATGTCGATCTGATAGTGGGAAAGCACGACATTGAAGAAATCAGAAAAGGGAGGAACCAGACCCGCCCACAGGGCGTCGGCAAGATACGGGACCTCGGTGGCTGTCCTGTCGATGAAGAAGTGGGACGCGGGCCAGGCCATCGTCCTCCCGCATTCATTGAAGATGGTGGCCAGAGCCAAGCTGACCTTGCCCAAGCCCTCAGCGGGGGCCGCCGACGGCGGCGGGTAAGGCGGAGACACGGGTTTCTTCCCTCTCCCCTTCTTCGTCAGAGCCATGGCGATGGGAAGGGGGGAGGTTCGAGATCAGGTTGAAAACAGAAGCCGGAGTTCGAGCGGAAGGAGGACAGAGGGCACTCGAGCAACAGAAAAGGGAACGGCTGTGTACGACTACGGGTCCGCCTAGCGTGGCGCAAAATAAGGAGGGCGTGGGGGAACAATGCCGCCCACGACCAATCAACTGCCACGCAGCGCCTAAGGCCGCAGGCTGTTAGGGCCCGCGGCGCTTCGCTCTTGCCTTTCCGCCTCCTTGCACGGCCAAGTCCGGACGCGCCTTGGGCCCGGGGGCTACTGTCGGCGTTCTGGGAACGGGGGTCCCCAGACTTGCCTGCCTGCGGCCTGCGGCGTGGCTCAAAGGGGGGCCCAGCACGGCCCATCTTCACCAACACAAACCGAAGACCCTCGCGAGGGGCCAAGCCTCGCGGGGCGGACGACGCGGAGCTTCCTCAGGCACGGCCTCGTCAGGCTGGCTCACGAGGAGGCGGAGAGATCAAGGCGGGGTACCTCACGAGGTGCCCTTGACGCAAGCCATGACGACTCAGGGCGCCGGGCGGGTGCCAGCCCGCGCAGCGTCCTCCTTTCCTCTTTGGTGCAAAGGGGGCAAGCGCAGCCGCGGAGTACCGAGGCATCAGGCAAAGGTTGCCATTTCGGTGCAACGAGACCAAGACCAGGAGGACTACGAGACGGAGGTCACCGTGGAGCCCAAGACGGCGTCATCACCAGAGCTTTGCGCAGGCGAAGACTACTTTTGTCAGGATAGCTGAAACTTGCTGTCCCCCTTCAAATTAGCCCGCCATTGTTGGCTCCCTTCCCGCTCGATATTTGGGAAGAGGACCAGGGCCTCTATAAACAGGACTAGCCACCCACATAGCAAGGGACCGGTTGGAGGAAGCAGAGAAAGAGAAAGAGAGAGAGAGAGAGGAAGGTGACTGAACTCCTCCGAGCAGTTCATCGTCCTAGCCAAGAACAGACCCTCGCGAGGCTGTTCTTCCTTGTATTGTTCATCATCATCAGCCCAAGAGGCAATCCATCACACCACACACTGGAGTAGGGTATTACACCACAACGGTGGCCCAAACCAGTATAAACCCTGTGTCTCTTGTGTTGTTCTTTCCGTAGTTTTAGATCCTAGCATGTCGGAGGGGTGCAGGTAGGTAGGAGGCGAAATCTCCGGTGTCAAAACGGAAATGGTGAGGTGGGGGAGAGGAAAATGAGAGGCAAATGGAAAATAATGTAATGCGAGGGATAAGAGTTTGTGATGGGTACTCGGTATGTCTTAACTTGTGCGTAGACTCCCCAGCAACGGCGCCAGAAATGGCTCGTTATCGGGAGTCAAATCTTGACTTGACTTGGCGCAAATCTCCCCGGCAACGGCGCCAGAAATCCTTCTTGCTACCTCTTGAGCACTGTGTTGGTTTTCCCTTCAAGAGGAAAGGGTGATGAAGTAAAGTAGCATAAGTATTTCCCTCAGTTTTTGAGAACCAAGGTATCAATCCAGTAGGAGATCACGTTCGAGTCCCATGCATCTACACGAACAAATAAGAACCTCGCAACCAACGCGATAAAGGTATTGTCGATCCCTTCACGGTCACTTACGAGAGTGAGATCTGATAGATATGATAAGATAATATTTTTTGGTATTTTTATGATAAAGAGAAATAAAGATGCAAAGTAAAATAAACGGCAATAGAAATAGCTAAGTGTTGGAAGATTAATATGATGGAAGATAGACCCGGGGGCCATAGGTTTCACTAGTGGCTTCTCTCGAGAGCATAAGTATTACGACGGGTAAACGAATTACTGTCGAGCAATTGATATAATTGAGCATAGTTATGAGAATATCTAGGTATAATCATGTATATAGGCATCACGTCCGTGACAAGTAGACCAAAACGATTCTGCATCTACTACTATTACTCCACACATCGACCGCTATCCAGCATGCATCTAGAGTATTAAGTTCATAAGAACAGAGTAATGCTTTAAGTAAGATGACATGATGTAGAGGGATAAACTCATGCAATATGATATAAACACCATCTTTTTATCCTCGATGGAAACAATACAATACGTGCCTTGCTGCCCCTGCTGTCACTGGGAAAGGACACCGCAAGATTGAACCCAAAGCTAAGCACTTCTCCCATTGCATGAAAGATCAATCTAGTAGGCCAAACCAAACTAATAATTTGAAGAGACTTAAAAAGATAACCAATCATACATAAAATAATTCAGAGGAGATTCAAATATTGTTCATAGATAAACTTGATACCCACAATTCATCAGATCTCGACAAACACACTGCAAAAGAAGATTACATCGAATAGATCTCCAAGAAAATCAAGGAGAACTTTGTATTGAGATCCAAAGAGAGAGAAGAAGCCATCTAGCTAATAACTATGGACCCGAAGGTCTAAGGTAAACTACTCACACATCATCGGAGAGGCTATGGTGTTGATGTAGAAGCCCTCCGTGATCAATGGCCCCTCCGGCGGAGCGCCGAAAAAGGCCCCAAGATGGGATCTCACGGGTACAGAAGGTTGCGGCGGTGGAAATAGGGTTTTTGCTCCCTATCTGATGTTTCTAGGGTATATGGGTATATATAGGAGGAAGAAGTACGTCGGTGGAGCAACGAGGGGCCCACGAGGATGGAGGGCATGCCTGGGGGAGGTGGGCGTGCTCCCCTACCTCGTGCCTTCCTCATTGATTGCTTTACGTAGACTCCAAGTCCTCTGGATCACGTTTGTTCCGAAAATCAGGTTCCTAAAAGTTTCATTCCGTGTGGACTCCGTATGATATCTTTTTCCTTCAAAACACTAAAATGGGCAAAAAAACAACAATTTGGGTTGGGCCTCCGGTTAATAGGTTAGTCCCAAAAATAATATAAAAGTGAATAATAAAGCCCATTAAACATCCAAAATAGAATATAATATAGCATGGAACAATCAAAAATTATAGATACGTTGGAGACGTATCACCCACCCACCACCGACTTCATCGTCGCAGTAGAGGACTTAACTGACATGCTCGATTACGGCTCCGAAGACATTGACGGTATGGACGACGATGCCGGAGAGGAGCAAGCCGACAACCCGCCGTTTACCGGATGCTAGACAGCCACCTCTTCGTATGAAGTGTACATGGTGGATGCACCCAAGGAGGGTGACAGCGATAAAGAGAAGAATCTAGTAGAGGACAAACCTCTCGAGATACAACAAATGTGCCGACGACGCCGCTCTAAATCACGCCGTAGCAAAGATAGCAATACTGGCACGAGAGACAACAACACCCTGGATGATGTCGAAGACCAAGAAAACCCCGTCGAGCAAAACTCTGAACAAGATAATTGGGAGGATGGGCGAGTTAACCCAGATGAACAGGCTGCAAACGAAGACTCGGAGGACAGTAATTATCTTCCACCCTCCGAGGATGAGGTGAGCCTCGGCGAAGAAGACTTTATCGTGCCTGATGAACCTCTCGAGCTGGAACACTTTAAGCAACGACTAATAGCCACTGCAGGGAGCCTGAAAAAGAAGCAGTAGTAGCTTCAAGCTGATCAAGATCTGCTCAACGATAGATGGACTGATGTCCTGGCAGCAGAAGAATATGGCCTTGAGTGCCCAACCAAAAGTTACCCGAAGCGTAAACAACTACCTCAATTCAATGACGAAGCACTTGAGCCCGTAACATCAGCGCATAATGCGGCTGATCGACCACCACATGGCCGGGACAAAACGACAGCTCAAGCCGAACATCGGCCCGCCCTACCTCGCCGTAAAGGCAGAGACAAAGCTGCTCAAGGATACACGTATTACCTGCAGCAGGACCTGAAGAATAAAGAAGTTCCGGCCAGATCGATCTAGGGATCGCGGGGGCGTGCCCCGACGCGCGACGATGGCTATCAAGCCGAACATGGCAAGCACAATTACGTCCGAGCCGAAAATCGCAGACAGACTCCATTCGAATTACGTCACGATCTGGCCCGATATAGAGGCGCCGCACCACCCCCCCTCTGCTTCACTGATGAAGTAATGGAACATGAATTCCCAGAAGGGTTCAAACCCATGAATATCGAATCATACGATGGAACCGCAGAGCCGCGGTATGGATTGAAGACTTTATTCTCCATATTCATATGGCCTGCGGCGATGATCTTCATGCCATCAAATACCTTCCCCTAAAACTCAAGGGGCCAGCCGGCACTGGCTGAACAGCCTGCCTGAAAACTCCATTGGCAGCTGGGAGGACTTGGAAGAAGCCTTCCTTGACAACTTCCAAGGTACATATGTTTGACCTCCGGACGCCGACGACTTAAGTCACATAATTCAATAGCCCGGAGAGTCAGCCAGGAAATTTGGGACTAGGTTCTTAACCAAAAAGAACCAGATCGTCGACTGTCCGGATGCTGAAGCCCTAGCGGCATTTAAACACAGCATCCGGGACGAATGGCTCACCCGGCACCTCGGCCAAGAAAAGCCGAAGTCCATGGCAGCCCTCACGGCACTTATGACCCGCTTTTGTGCGGGCGAAGATAGCTGGCTAGCCCGTAGAAATAACAATGCAATTGAACCTGGCACTTCGGAAGCCAGAAATAGCAACGGCAAGCCCTGGCGCAATAGGCACAAGCGTCGAAACAATGGTGACAATACCGATGACACAGCGGGCAATGCTAGATTTAGTGGCTCCAAATCCGGTCAGCGGAAGAAGCCATATAAAAGAAATAATCAAGGCCCTTCTAGCCTGGAACGCATACTCGATCGTCCATGTCAGATCCATGGCACCCCTGATAAACCAGCCAATCATACTCACCGGAGTTGTTGGGTCTTTAAATAGGTCGGCAAGTTAAATGCCGAAGACAAGGAGAAGGGGTCGCAAAGCGATAATGACGATGAGGAGCCCCATCCATCAAATGCATGGGGACAGAAGAAGTTTCCCCCTCAAATTAAAACGGTGAACATGATATACGCTACCCATATCCCCAAGAGGGAGCGCAAGCGCGCGCTCAAGGACGTCTATGCGATAGGGCGAGTCGCCCCAAAATTCAACCCATGGTCGTCATGCCCGATCATCTTTGATCACAGGGACGATCCGACCAGTATCCGTCATGGCGGTTCAGCCGCATTAGTCCTCGACCCAATAATTGATGGATTCCACCTCACACGAGTCCTCATGGACGGTGGCAGCAGCCTCAACCTACTTTATCAAGATACAGTGCACAAAATGGGCATCGATCCATCAAGGATCAAGCCCACCAAAACTACCTTTAAAGGAGTTATACCAGGTGTAGAGGCCCGCTGCTCGGGCTCAATCACATTGGAGGTCGTCTTCGGATCTCTGGGCAACTTTCGAAGCGAAGAGCTAATCTTCGATATCGTCCCCTTCCGCAGCGGCTATCACACACTGCTCGGACAAACCGTGTTTGCCTGATTCAATGCGGTGCCGCACTATGCTTATCTCAAGCTTAATATGCCCAGACCACGCGGTGTCATAACAGTCAATGGAAACACGGACCGTTCACTCCATACCGAGGAGCGCACCGCTGCCCTGGCAGCAGAGGTATAGAGCGGCCTTCACAAGCAGAACCATAATTCAGCGGCCACGCTCCCGGACACCGTCAAACGAGTTCGGACTACTCTGCGGCAGGACAGTCCAGCTCGTCAGGAGCTAGATTAGCAAATTCGACCTCCTTCTTAGTCTCGACCAAGTGGCGGCATACATACCGCCCGTACATAACTACGTGCTAAAAATACCATGGGCAGAGATGGAGGCATAACCAGACTGTGGTCCACAATATGGCTGGACTTTCCTTGGATACACATACTTTTACCTTTCTTTTTATCCTTTTCATGTTTCTTCTCTGTAGGCCCCTCTCGACGGCCTCATAATTGGTCCTTTCGAAGGACGGATATACCAAGGTGGCAAGTAGCACACGTGTGGGGGAATCTCTAGATGTTCTTCTGGATGATCCTTCTACCTGCTTTCAGGACCCGTACACAGCTCCTCCTTGGTCTTGGCATGCTAAATAGCCATTGTTGCTTATCACACTATTTGTACAAAAAACGCTTTGACGTATTAATCAAACTATAATGGAAACAGTTTGCGGCCCAACTTTTGAGGCACTAGCTTGCTACTTCATTTTTTCTTGATAATCTTATCAATTGCGCTCGTACACTTTGGTACGCCTTAAATCGCCAGGAGCTTTACTACGCTCCATTCTATGGCAACAAAGTCCGAACACTTTACAGTACAGTTCGGCACCTCGAATTTCAGCATTATATGCATTGGCTCTGAATCATGTCTTTGGTCAATAGTTGGGTTGCCCGGCTCCTGTGCTTACTACCTTACGTTCCGCTCTATCGGCTAGGGTAGTAAAGGGAGAACTACTGTGATTGTGTCCTGGTTTATCCGGATGAGCACCTCAGTAGAGAAAGTCGAAAACTGACTGCCATGATACGGCGTGAGCCGGTCAGCTGTTCGGAGGTTAGAAATCTTTTGCGATTTTCTCTGCATTATGCGACGAATCGGTCTTTACCCGATCAGGTGTTTACAACACCCTAGTTTGGACTCACGAATACTAGGGGCTGCGCCTAAAAAAATATTTTGTCAAACTCCTATGGCTAAGTGAGGGTGATAAAGCCACATAGCCTGATTGACTGGTTCGTTGCGCTAAACACCTCCTTCAAGGACCAAAATTTTGGATAAAGAGTGTTTTAGATTCATCCCGAACACCCTCGTACTACTTACGTGGGTGCTGAAGCCGACAATTGGTCAACTCACAGACTTAATAAAACAGCCGCACAGGAGGTAAAATTTTAAATAATAAACAGCAAAGCATTATATTACATATCAGACTTGTTTTCATCATACAGGAAGGGACAATATGAATGATTTCATTCAAAGATAATGTCTTTTGAACACTGCCCTTCTACAATACGGGATCCCTTCAAGACATCTTCAAAATACCGCTCGGGTGTGCGGTGCTCCTTGCCCGCGGGCTTCGGTTGCAAGCTTGACAGCATCCATCTTCGCCCATTGTATCTTGACACGGGCGAAGGCCATCCGCACACGTTCTATGCAGACCGATCGCTTCATGGCATCAAGCCGAGGGCAGGCATCGACCAGCCGCTTCACGAGGCCGAGGTAGCTGCTGGGTACGGCTTCGGCATGCCATAGCCGGATTATCAAATCCTTCATGGCTAGTTCGGCCACCCTATGCATCTCGACCAGCTGTATAAGATGATCACTAAAGGGCACCGGATGTTCCAGCACAAGGTATTGCGACCAGAACAGCTTCTCCGTTGAGCTCCCCTCTTCGACTTGGAAGAATTCCGTGGCGTCAGAAACACTACGCGGCAGATGCACAAACGCCCCTGGAGAACTCCAAATCTGGGTCAGTAAGGGATACCTCTTCTTCACATACTTGCTTTGCATAATGAAAGCCTTACCCGCCGCAATTTTCTTGGCCTCTTGGATTTCCTGGAGGGTGCCTTGGGCTTCGGTCCAAGCCTCTTGTGCGCTTTGGCAGGCCTTAGCGAGTTTGGAATCTTGGTCTGCATTCTGGCGCTCCAAGGACTAGCATTTCTTCACGGCATCCTGGAGCTCCTGTTGGACCTCACCAACCCTAGCCTCATGCCTTTCACGGGCGGCTTGTTCCTTTTCCGCTCTCTCCTCTGCCTCGGCCAGCGCCTTCTTGAGGGCCTCCACCTCAGTTGCCTCCCCTAATAAATATCACAGAACTGTGGTAAGCACAAAATATCCACCCTTTTTCGGACACGCACAACGTCATTGCATACCTTGGGTGTCATCCAGCTGCTTTTTCGCACGACCGAGCTCTTCCTCGGTCCGCTCTAGCCTCTGCTTCAATCCAGAGACTTCGGCAGCATGAGAAGTCATGGCTAGCAGCGACGCCTTCTTATTCACATAGACATATATAGTTTGTCTCCCACGAAAAACTATTTGATCCTCTGTTCGGCTCTTCTTTCCGAACACCGGACAGAGTCTCAGGGGCTACTGTCTATACTGTAACTTTCTTTTCACATAAATGCAGTGCGTACCTCAAAGCCTGTTAGAAGGCTTGTGCGTGCTTCGGTCAGTCCGCTCTTCACAGACTGAATCTTCTCAATCACCGCACCCATGAGGGTACGGTGTTCCTCGACAATGGAAGCACTTCGTAGCGCTTCCAATAGAGTATCTGGTGCCTGTGGTTGGACAAAGGTCCTCGGCGGAATAAGCATACCTCCTTCTTTCGAACGAGGCTGCTTGCAGGATTCCAGAGCCGTATAGGTCTCCGGGGCCGTATTCGGCTGAGGGCCGAGTTGGATATGGCCCCCATCACCGGTCTCCATGTTGATTCGCTCTCCCATGTGTCCGGCTGCCGAGATTTCACCCTCTGGCGCCACCCTGACAGCCTCTTGCATCTCTCCCTAGCCCGATGTCCTTCGGGACAGTACCTCGGTGTCATCCATGGCCCTGGGAGAGGAGGCCACTGGAAGGGACCTGCTGTCCATCACCTTCGGGTCCAGCGAATTCCCCAAAGATGAGGATCGCTCAAGTTCGGAATGAGCTGGACTGCAAGTGCGTGATTCAACATGTTAAAGCTATAAAGTAAAGGAGCTGATATTTGAGTGCGTCTTTGAGTACTTACGATTCGGCCAGGGGCTTATCCCTGGGGCGCCACTCGGAGCTGCTGTCGATATCACACGCGGGGTTGTCCGCGGCGGAGGCCTTCCCCTTCTTGGACGCCTCTGCCTCCAGTTGCGTGGAGGCCGCCCTTTTCTTCCCTCCCCCTTAAGAGGGAGAATCGCTTTCCTCCTCTTCCTCATCATCGGTGGCGGGAGGGGAGTGGGTGTCGGCGTCTGTGGACGTCACGTCTGAAGTGCCCTTGCGGCGGAGACCACCCCTAGTCCCCTTGGACTTCTTCTTGGCCTTATTTTCCGGTGCCTGATAGGGCGCTGGAACCAGCATCTTCGTGAGAAGCGAGATTCCTGGTTCTTCGGGCAGCAGAGCCGGACACTGAATCCACTCCGCCTTCTTTGTCCAGCCCTGAAAAAACAAAACAAGGAAGTTTAGACATCTTCCTTGAGTATACCGGTAAAGGGTACACCTTGAAATATGGAACACTTACCGCACTAGCGGGATGGGCCAGGTCGTGCCCACGGTCCTCGATTGTCGTCGGCCACGTCTCATTGGCCTTGAAGAGTACCTTCCAGATGTCTTCGTGCGTAGTGCTGAAGAACTGTTGCAAGGTCCGGTGCTTGGCCGGGTCCAACTCCCACAAGTGGCAACTCTGGCTTTGGCACGGCAGGATCCGGCGAGCGAGCATCCCCTGAATCACGTTGACAAGCTTGACGTCCTTGTCCACCATGCGCTTGATGCACGTTTGGAGTGCGGTTAGCTTGTACGATGAAGACCAGTCCAGGCCCTTCTCTAGACAGGAGGTGAGCCGCATTGGGGTGCCAGACTGGAATTGGGGAGCTGCGACCCAGGTGGTATCGCGGAGCTTTGTGACATAGAACCACTATTGTTGCCACCCCTTGATGGTCTCCATAAAGGTACCTTTGGTCCATGTGATATTGGGCAGCTTGCTCACCATGGCGCCTCCGCACTGTGCATGTTGGCCATCCACCACCTTCGGCTTCACGTTGAAGACCTTCAGCCACAGTCCAAAGTCGGGAGGGATACGGAGGAAGGCCTCGCACACGACAATGAATGCCGAGACGTTGAGGAAGGAATTGGGGGCCAGATCATGAAAATCTAGCCTGTAGTAGAACATGAGACCGCGGACAAAGGGGTGGAGAGGAAATCCCATCCCATGGATGAAGTGGGGGATGAACATGACCCTCTCATGGGGCTCTGGGGTGGGGACGATCTGTCCCTTGGCCGGAAGCTGGTGGGCGATTTCTTTGGCTAGATACCCGGCCTCCCGGAGTCTGGTGATGTCCTTCTCCTTGACATAGGACTCCATCCACTTGCCTTGCGCTCCAGATCCGGACATGACTGGAGTGCTGTTTGGAGGCAGAAAGGATGGGAGCTTGGGCGCTGGAGCTCGAGAACTGATGAGCAGAGAGAGAGAAGGTGTGGGTGCAAGGGGATGAGTCCTTATCCCTTTATAAAGGCAGCGAATATCAACCGCCTCCCCACTAGCCTTAAAACTCGCCTGTTTCCCAAGGGCCGTGTAGACGGCACGGTTGGGTTACCCACGCCTGTATTGATGAGAATCCCATAATAAGGGGACATGTTCTCTGCTTTGACAGGACGTGCCAATAAAACTGCATCTCCAAATATGAAGCGACAGGCTGGAAAACGGTTCGAAATAATGACCGGGTGGTGCTGTGGTGTCATGCTACAAAAAGTTGTCAGTGGATTGGACTCGTAAAATATTATACTCTCTGTGGTTGTGTGTGGTGCTTGTTTTGCAGAGCCGGACACGTTCTTTATGTTCGAAAGCTATTCTGAAGTATTCGGAGGAGGAACCCGCCTTGCAATGCTGAAGACAATCTGCATGCCGGACAGGTCGTCATTGAAGCCTGGTTCAGGGGCTACTGAGGGAGTCCTGGACTAAGGGTCCTCGGGTGTCCGGCCTGTTGGACATGGGCCGGACTGTTGGGACATGAAGATATAAGACTAAAGATTCTCTCACCCGTGTCCGAATGGGACTCTCCTTGGCGTGGATGGCAAGCTTGGCGTTCGGATATGAAGATTCCTTTCTCTATAACCGACTTTGTACAACCCTAATCCCCTTGAGTGTCTATATAAACCGGAGGGTTTAGTCCGTGAAGACAATCATAATCATATAGGCTAGGCTTCTAGGGTTTTAGCCATTACGATCTCATGGTAGAACAACTCTTGTAACCCCCATACTCATCAATATTAATCAAGAAGGACATAGGGTATTACCTCCATCATGAGGGCCTAGACCTGGGTAAAACTTCATGTCACCAGTCTCCTGTTACCATCAACCTCAGACGCACAGTTCGGGACCCCCTACCCGAGATCTGCCGGTTTTGACACCGACAGGAATCCCGCCGCGTCGAGTTCCTCACTGTCCACGATCGCACACAGAATGGTAGGGAAGCGATGGCATCCCGCCATGCCCAGTTCATCGCCGCTCGCAACCTCACACCTACGTGGGTGGAATTTGAAGCTACCAAGGCCGAATGGGAGGTAGAGAAAGAGGCGGCCAAAGCCGCACAGAGGGAGCGGAAAAGTTAGAAAAAGCACTCAAGAAAAGAGAGGTCCGCTGAGGGAGTCCTGGACTAAGAGGTCCTCGGACGTCCGGCCTGATATCCATGGGCCGGACTGATGGGCTGTGAAGATCGAAGACCATACTCGTGTCCGGATTGGACTCTGCTTGGCATGAAAGGCAAGCTTGGCGACCGAAGATTCCTTTTTATGTAACCGATTCCATGTAAACCCTAGATCCCCTAGGTGTCTATATAAACCGAAGGGGATAGTCCGGAAAGGACAACACATATACTCATTACCATATTCATAGGCTAGACTTCTAGGGTTTAGCCATTACGATCTTGTGGTAGATCAACTCTTGTAACACTCATATTCATCAAGATCAATCAAGCAGGAAGTAGGGTATTACCTCAATAGAGAGGGCCCGAACCTGGGTAAACATCGTGTCCCCTGTCTCCTGTTACCATCGATCCTAAACGCACAGTTCGAGACCCCCTACCCCAGATCTGCCGGTTTTGACACCGACATTGGTGCTTTCATTGAGAGTTCCACTATGCCGTCGGCAGAAGGCTCGATGGCCCCTTCGATCGTCAATAATGAAGTTGTCCAAGGAGGAACCTTCCTCCCTGGACAGATCTTCGTATTCGGTGGCTTCGTACTATGGGCCAACTCGGTTGGCCATCTAGAGCATATCGACAGCTACGCCCCTGACCATCAGGTCAGATTAGGAAGCCTGAATTACATTGCGGACGTCCGTGGAGGCTTGATCTTCAACAGACATGAGACCGTGGCAACCGCTCCCCATCGCCTCGATGAACATGGCCTAAACCTGTCATCAGGCCGCATCCAGGAGATAGCTCCTGTAACAGCTCTGGCCTTAAATCTGGAGCAGATCAAGTCGCCCGAAGACGGGAAGCTCGACCCCGTCATGAGGGCTACCGATTCCGCGGTGCTGGAGCTGCACACAGATTCCACTACATGCGGTGTCCACATCAACAGAACCTCGGACTCGCCTCTGATGTCGAACTTCGAACCCTGCGAGGTCGCGTATACCGAACTCGATCGGTTATCAATCCTAAAGTTCAGCGCCGCAGATGTCTTCCAACACTCTCCCATGGGTGACATACTAAACTCGCTAAAAAACCTATCACTGGCAAGCGACCCGTTGCCGAACTATGTTTGGTTCGAACTTTCTGAGGACGATGGAGAATTTTGTTTCCCACCCGCCGCCCACTTCGTAGCCAGTGTTGTAGACCTAACCAACACGCCCAACCCCTGCCCCGAAGACATCGACGGTTTGGATGATGATGAGGGGCAAGGCCAGAGATTATTACCCGTTCGACACGGGAAGACCACTTTCTGGTATGACATGTGTATGAAAGACACACCTCACGGCGCTCTTGAGGATGACAAGAAGGATCCGGTCGAGAACAAACCACTTGGTACATAGCCCGGAAACTGGCACCTTAGGCCACATCGCCCAAGAGAAAACACTGCCAACACCAGAGAAAGATGAAACCCTGGACAACAAAGACCCTGCTGAGGTAGAATCCGAGCAGGATGAACAGGAAGGCGGGCAGGACATCTCTGATGAACAGACCACATATGGGGACTCAGAGGATAGCAATTATCTCCCACCCTCCGAGGAAGAGGAGATCCTCAGCGACGAAGACTTTATCATGCCCGAGGACCTCTCGAGCAGGAGCGCTTTAAACACCAGCTTATAGCCACTGCAAGGAGCCTAAGAAAGAAGCAGCTGCAGCTTCAAGCAAGCCAAGATTTGCTTAATGATAGATGGACCGAGGTCTTGACCGCTGAATAACACGGCCTTAGTAGCCCAGTCAAAAGCCACCCATAGAATAGGTGGCCCTCTCAATACGATGGCAGGGCGATGGAGCCCATAGCACCATCGAATAATGCGGCAGGCCGACCACAGTTCGGTCCAGTCAAAGCAGCAGCCCAAGCAGAGCACCATACCAACCCATCCGGCTGTCAAAACAAAATAGCTCGGAGGAATACCCGCGATATCAACCAATACACTGAGGGTAGAGCAGGACGTACACGATCAACGTACAGACCACGAAGATATATCCCGACCGACGATGATGGTCGCCTATTCGGACATTATAAAGCCGACCATGCCCGGTCCGTACACCGTAAATGGAACCCGCCGGGGGTGCTTCATAGTGTGGCCCAACATAGAGGAGCCGCACACCCTCTCTGCTTCACTAACGAAGTAATGGAGCATGAATTTACCAGACGGGTTTAAACCCATCAACATCGAATCATACGATGGAACAACAGATCCCGCAGTATGGATCGAGGATTACCTCCTTCATATTCACATGGCCCGTGGAGACGACCTCCACGCCATTAAATACCTACCTCTCAAGCTTAAAGGGCCACCTCGGTACTATCTAAAGAGTTTGCCAGAAAATTCCATTGGCAACTGGGAAGACTTGGAAGACGCCTTTCGAGGAAATTTCCAGGGAACATATATCCAACCATTGTACGTCGATGACTTAAGTCACATTGTCCAGGAGCCCGACGAGTCAGCCAGGGAGCTCTGGACCAGGTTCTTAGTCAAAAAGAACCAAATTGTCGACTGTCCGGACGTAGAAGCCCTTGTGGCCTTCAGACACAGCGTCCGGGACGAATGGCTAGCGCGTCACCTCGGCCAGGAAGGACTCAGATCCAAGTCAGCCCTTACCACTCTAATGACCCGCTTCTGCACGGGAGAAGACAACTGGCTGGCTTGTAAAAGCAACGACGCCAGCAGCCCGGGCACCTCCGAAATCCGAGATGGCAACGGCAAGCCACGACAAGCCGAACACAACAGTCGTAGTAATATACGCGACACAGCGGTGAACGTCGGATTTCACAATCCTAAGCCCGGTCAACGGAAGAAGCCACTAAAGGCAAACCAGGATGGACCATCCACCCTCGACGGGATATTGGACCGACCTTGTCAGATTCATGGTCAACCTGATATGCCAGCTAATCATACCAACCGAAACTTTTGGGTCTTCAAGCAGGCATGCAAGCTTAATGCTGATCACAAGGGGAGGAGGCCACCATACGATAAAGAAAACGGATCGGCTCGCCAGCAAAATGCCAGGGGCCAGAAACAGTTTCCCTCCGATGTTCGACTACTCCGGGAACGCGAATAGCAGTCTGTCTTCCGCCACCCACATACTATACTAGAAAAATTTGCACCACACGCACATCACTATGCACTCAGATACCATGGGCATCGGCGGAAGCATAATATGGACACCCTGCAAGCATTCCCGTAACATTTTATATCTGCTTACTTTATTTTTATGTATCATTCCTAAATAATAGGTGACCAGCCGGTCAGCATCTACAACGGACTCTATCGGAATCCGGATCCGTACGCTCACCTAAGGGGCTACTTCTGTTAAGGATTCCTTCCCCTCCCCGAGGATGGGCTACGCAGACGTGCGACAGGAGGTCCAAAAATAACTTTTTGTGGACCGCACTCTTTATTCCGAGCCTATACTATGCTCTTTCCTCTCATCCCGACCCCGTGCATATCAAATAGCTGGGTCCGCGATCTTTTCTTTATTATTATTATTATTATTATTATTATTATTATTATTATTATATATACAAATTTATCATTGGCACATAACTCCGTTCTTAGTAAGTCTCATCCGAACTGATCTTCCATACTCTTTTAAGTACGGCCTTAATGGCTGCTCTGTAGATACACCTCGGCATACCCTGCCAGGGGCTCGGCATGGGAACGAATGAGCTAACAGTAAAAGTCCGAATAGCTCTATAGCGTACTTCGGCATTGCAAGTTTGGCCTTATATGCATCAGCTCCGAATCATTATCTTGGGTCAATAGTTGGGTTGCCCGGCTCCTGTGTTTGCTACCCTACGTTCCGCCCTATCGCCTAGGGTAGTAAAGGGAGAACTACTGTGATTGTGCCCTGGCCTAGACCGGATGAGCACCTTAGTAGAGAAAGCCGAAAATTGACTGTCATGATGCAGCGAGAGCTGGTCAACCACTTGACGACTTATTGGAATCCTTAGCGATTCTTCGTGTAACACGAAGGATCTTTTTCAGATCAGATATGCAAGGCACCACACGCCACATACACACCAGGGGCTATGTCGCAGCCCCACCATAAAACTCCCAAGGTTAAGTGAAAGTGTTAATGCCTTATAGTCTGATTGCCTGGTTCGCCGCATTATTACCTCCTTCACGGACCAAGACGTTGAATAAAGAGTGATTAAATGCTTTGGCGAACACCCCCGTACTTCCTACGAGGGGGCTAAAGCCGACGAGTTGAAAACTTTCAGATTATATTCAAACAACCGCACAGGAGGAATTCAAGCTTTCGAGCAAAACACAAATAGATTAACTATAAAGTTGTATTTTACAATCATCATACACCTCACTCGAACATAATGTTTTTCGAACATTGACCCTCTATCAAGCGGGCGGCCTCAAGGACGTTTCTAAAGTAACTCTCCGGTTCCGAACGGTCCCTACCCCCGGGCGGACCCTTCGTAGCAATGTCGACGGCCTTCATCTTTCCCCAAAATGTCTTGACTTGGGCAAGGGCCATCCGTCCACCTTCAATGCACGCCGATCGCTTCGCATCATCGATTCGCGACACCACATCGACAAGCTTGTGCACCAAACCGAAATAACTACTCGACGCAGGCTCGGTTGGCCACAGCCGGATTATAACATCCTTCATGGCAGCGCCAGATACCCTATGAAGTTCGGCCCATTGGGACATCTGCTCATTAAGCAGCAGCGGGCGCTTAGACGCACCGAACTATGACCAAAAAAGCTTCTCCGTTGCATATCCAGCTCGCGCTTGGTAATACCGCACTGCATCGGAAGAACTCTTCGGCATGTCCAAATACTTGTCCGGAGAACTCCACACTTGGTTCAGCTGAGCATAGTCCGGGTCGCCGAACTTAGTCTGCAGCAGAAAAGGCTTTCCAGCCACTATCTCTTTCGCCTGCCGAACTTCCTCACAAAGTTCTCTGGACTCTGATTGCGCTTCTTTGGCCTCCTGCCGGGCCTTGTCCAGTTCAGCTGTTAAGGATTCATTCTCCTTATCAAGAAATTCGCAGCGCTCAGTGGCATTCTCCAAAGCGAGTGTCATCGTGGATACCTTCTCCTCGCCCTGGCGTCGCGCAGCTTGTTCGG
Organism: Triticum urartu; assembly: GCF_003073215.2. Lineage (NCBI taxonomy): Eukaryota > Viridiplantae > Streptophyta > Magnoliopsida > Poales > Poaceae > Triticum > Triticum urartu. The sequence continues at coordinate 98,415,430 of NC_053026.1, forward strand.
CCTTTAGTTGAACCGATGCCTCTTTAGCAGTAGCATCACTAAGACAGACCCGCTCCTTAGCCCGGACTAGCTCCGGCCAAAGAACCTCAACGGCGGCAGGACCATCTGCATTTCATGCGCATTTCATATAAAGCTCTTTCCTGTGTCAAGCACACTGCTGTAAAGAATGCTTGAAATACATACCTTGCGAGTCATCAAGACGCCTGTTGATCAATGCAATGTCATCCTCCACAATATCCAGCTTTTGCTGGAGTTCGGCCACTTCCGTATTCCGAGCAGCCACAGGAGGGACAACAGCCTGTATTTCAAATTAAACCAAGGTTACTACCTGAGCATATCTCTTTGATCCTCCGATTGCTTCCTTCGGAAGACAACCCGAGTCTCAGGGGCTACTGCATATACAACAGGTCCATTCTGTCAATAAAATTTAATTGACAAAACTACATCACAAACCTCAAAACCTTGTAGAAGGCTCGTAAAAGCCTCGTTTAATCCACTCTTCGTGGATAGAATCCTTCTAACCACCATAGCCATCAAAGTATGGTGCTCTTTTGAAAGGGATGCTCATCGTAGCAAGTCCATCAGTGGCCCCGGCACCCTTGGATCTTCGGAAACCACCGCCGAAGTACGGCCTTCCCGTGAAGGATCCCGCTTACTTATCTCTAGAATCATCTCCGGCTGTAAACCTGACGGTTCGAGGACTCAAGTCTTGATCCCGGAACCCCAAGTGACAGAGGCGCCGCCTTCAGGTAACGCCTTCTCCGTTTCTTGTACCACTTGGTGCTCAGGAGGAGCCCTTCGGGACGATACCTCGGTATGATCCCCCTATCGGGTGATGGGGCCGGAGATGGAGTATCACTCTCCATCATCTCCGGAAGAAGATCTCCTGAGGAGGAGAACGATTGAGAAGCACCAGGCATTAACCTGCGTGGATGAACATATATCGGATGATTACTTCACTAATAGGAAAAGAATGAGGTGCCCTAACCATGCTTACGTTTTGCCGTGATGTTCGTCCTCGTCATCGTTCGCCCATCCCAAGCCGCTCCATGACGGCATTTTTTCCTTCTTGGAAGGCTTCCCCTCCTGACCTTCGGAGGCGGCCCTCTTCTTGCCCTGGAAGGCTCCCTCTGCACTTTTGCCCTTGGTTAAAAGGGTTTCGGTTTCCCTGAACGCGGCCACATGGTACGGTGTCGGAACCAGCATCCTCGTCAGCAGGTCGGTCGCAGGGCCTTCGGGAAGAGGCGACGGACACTGGATCAACACCACTTTCTTTATCCAGTCCTGTAGAGGGATGGATTGTTCAATATCTTGTTAAGAGATACTTGAATGGAAGGTGCTTGGACACCGAATACTTACCGAAGTGTCCGGATGATTGCATTCAAGGCCAATGTCTTCGGTGGTGTCCGGCCATTGCTCTCGTTCCCCGAAATATAATTTCCACATTCCTTCGTGCGTGGTGCCGAAGAAGTGTTGTAGGGTCCGCCGCCCTTCTGGGTTAAACTCTCACATACAAAGAGGTCGCCGCTGCCATGGCAGGATCCGGCGGACTAGCATTATTTGAACGATGTTCACAAGATCGATGCCCTTCTCAATAAGGCCTCGGATGCGACTTTGCAGAGTCTGCACTTCATTGACGGATCCCCAATCCAATCCCTTATTGACCCATGAAGCAAGCTGAACTGGAGGGCCGGGTCGGAACACAGGTGTAGCCGCCCACTTGGAGCTCCGCGGCTCATTGACATAAAACCACCCCTGCTGCCACAGGTATGAAGATTTGGCGAAAGATCCTTCGGGACAAACCGCGCCGGCCAGTTTGCCTATTATGTCATCGCCTCACTCTGCCTTCTCCTCCTCTGCCACCTACGGCCTCACATCAAAGGTCTTGAGCCACAAACCGAAGTGTGGAGGGGTCCAGAGTAAGGCCTCACACGTGACGATAAATGTCGAGATGAGGAGAATAGAGTCCGGGGTCAGATCATGAAAATCTTTCCCATAGTAGAACATGAGCCCCCGGAAGAAGGGGTTAAGCGCGAACCCTAGCCCGTGAAGAAAGTGAGACACAAATACAACCCTCTCGCCAGATCTAGGGGTCGGTATGACTTTCCCTCGCGTCGAAAGCCGATGAAAGATTTCTAAGGTCAGGTAACTCGCTACGCGAAGCTCCGCAATGTCCTCCTCTGTGACAGAAGAAGCCACCCACCGGCCCTGACGGTTGGATCCGGACATAACTAAGGCTGGTGGTGATTGGAACCCGAGGGTTGGAACTTGGGGTGGCTGGGGTTGAGGGAGGAGCAAGCGCAAGGGAAGAAGAAGGCAAGCTCTCTATATAAAGGCCCCGAATACTGGGCGTCTCCCCCGGGGTCTCTAAACTTACCTGTTACCAAGGAGTTGTACCCAGGGGACGGTTGGGTTACCCATGCCTGCATTAATGAAAATCTCATAAATAAAGGGACACGATCTCTGTCCTGACGAGACGTGCCAGTAAAATCGCACCCCGAGACGTGGGGCGGCTCGCTAGCTGATGGTTGGAAATAGCAACCAGGTAGGCATGATATGATGTCATGTACAGTTATTATATTCTCTGCCAAATACTTCGGACGAATCAACCGGGGTCCTCAGACGTCCGGCTTGATATCCATGGGCTAGACTGATGGACTAAGGGGTCCTCGGACGTCCGGCCTGATATCCATGGGCCGGACTAATGGGCTGTGAAGATTGAATACCATACTCGTGTCCGGATTGGACTATGCTTGGCGTGGAAGGCAAGCCTGGCGACCAAAGATTCCTTTTTAGGTAACCGACTCCATGTAAACCCTAGACCCCCTCGGTGTCTATATAAACCGAAGGGGATAGTCCGGAAAGGACAACACATATACTCATTACCATATTCATAGGCTAGACTTCTAGGGTTTAGCCAGTACGATCTCATGGTAGATCAACTCTTGTAACACTCATATTCATCAAGATCAATCAAGCAGGAAGTAGGCTATTACCTCCATAGAGAGGGCCCGAACCTGGGTAAACATCGTGTCCCCTGTCTCCTGTTACCATCGATCCTAGACGCACAATTCGAGACCCCCTACCCGAGATCCGCCGGTTTTGACACCGACATCCGCCGCTTCAAGAAATAAGAGGACGCATGCGCTGCTACGGAGAGGTCGGCGGAGACCCAAGCACGGTGGGGTGTCGCCGACAAAGCCGGGAAGGAGAACGACGGCTTCTGGCCAGCATGTGAGAAGTAGTAGTACTAGTATTTAGTGTGTGTGTGTGTGTGTGTCGCCTATACATTTGTTTAATTAATTACGAGCATGTACCAGTACTAGTAACTACTGTAGTTTTTAGAGCAAATTACTAGTACATTAGCCTAGACTCAATGGAAAAATTCCTATCCTATGCATCAAATGGCATCTCTTTCTCTATAGGAATTGAGATGCATGTCATCTCACTTCCTATGATTTTCATATTCCTATAAAATTATTATCATGTGAACCAAAGGAGGCCTCTGTTAGAGTAACTACCGTAGCTAGAAGTACTGCTGGTACAGTAGTTTTCTTCAAGAAGCGGAATTCAAAGAAGTCATGATGGTTCCTTCGTCCGAGCAACTTCACAGTGGGAAAGGTTGGGCCTGTGATTTGACGGCTCATTAGTAATTACTGTGGCGCGACGACCGGGGTGACTCTTCCTTGGAGTTCTGTAGGAATGGCAAGTGGACCAGGATGGTCGACGTCCCACATGTCGGCGAATGGAAGTATTCTTTCCGATATCCAGGAGCAAGGAAACCACGTGGTATAGTATCACTGCTGATTTATATTTATTTTTTATTTCTGATGAATGCTAGAATTTCAAGTCTTACAACGAAGGAGTGCCAAACACGGCACGTGTTGGATGTCCCACATGTCAGCGAAAGGAGTGGGACATGAACAACGTGGCAGAGCATCTCCACTTCTGGGTCGGAGACCACACGTAGTAGTACTAGTGGTATGAACAATACAAAGTGCGACCCGGAGAGAAAGACATGACAAGTTGGAAGGTCTCGGGGCATACACGTAAACAAATATAAAACCTAATATGTGCCTCCAATTACTATAGTAGTACTCCATAACATCACCGGGCATTGCACGTACAACATTTAGTGGTAGTAAGAGACAAATGCCTATATGCCATGCATGTTCATACTATTTGTGCCTTTCTACTTCACTTAGTGGGCTACATTACTCAGGTTCGTACGTCCACTCCTGGGTACATGTCTGTCTCGTAGTTCCAGTCCCACGTGTTCTTCATAGATGGAATGATCCATAACTGTGGGCAACGGGAATCCATATCATCGCAGTTAGTGTGGCTCCCCACGATGGAGGCTCATCCAAACTATGGCTAGCCTCGACACGGAGCAGTCGCGTGCATCGAGAAGCGGCGCTCTCTCGGCTGTCGCGCTGCTTCAAAGCCGGCGCCACTGAGAGATCGCCTCCGCTCTGGCCAGGCATTAATGTGGCACTCATGTTCTGGGGCGACGCTGACCGTTTCACATGGGAAGCGCGCGCCGGCAAGGGAGGGGGGTTGGGTCAGCCAGGGCGGTCAGACGCAGGCATGGTGGTGGTATTGGTTTTGAACCTTTTCAGGTGTAGTACTGGTAGTTTGCAAAACTACTCAATTATTGCACTCAGTTTCCTAAGAAAATGTGGTAAAAACATTACTCCACAGCCCGCTTCCCTTCTTCCTCTTCCGCCGCCCGTGCACGTCCGTGGGAAGCGACCGGTCAGCCCTTATATACGAGTGCTAGCACAAAAAGATGTTGCATGACCAATAAAATTTCCAAATTAAAGCACCTCTCCGGCGGGAGTATGCCGTATGTCGTTACCTTCGGCCGGGCCATGGCTAGCTACCGGGATACGGCAACCAGAGAAGAGGCGGTGGGAGGGGAATGAATGCAGCTACTGTTTGGGTTCGCCGTCCGGCTTAAATAAATGCGCACCATCACGTGTACCCTCGGGTGCACAAATTCTAAAATACGTGTCTGCTTAAGTGGGAATCACATAACTGGTGTGCGTGAGAGATTCTAAGCGACAGAGCGCGTGTGTGCGACTCTACTCTTCGGACATGTACTCAACTTTTTGTATCGGGATATAAGTATAATGGTATTACACTTTACGTGGCCATGTTAACGTGGTTGTGTAAAAAAATGTCACTTCCTGCTCGTGATTTGCGTTATATAATTACTAGCAAGATGCTCGTGCATTGCATGGAACATCAATATGAATTTTTTTTTACAAAACACCTGTTGTGATTGACCCATCAGGAGTAATCCCATGTGTAAAAACTAATGATATCTCAAGAATTTTATCGGAAAACTGGTATCTCGACAATTTCATCGAAAAAAATGAAAGATGAGAAATAAGGTGAGGAGGAGTGGAGCGAGGTGGTGACTGGTGGTCGGACTGGGCAGAGACATGGGGATGGACGACACCGGCAGGCGGCAGCGGCCACCATGCTATATTGTTCCAGAGACTTCCTTTTTTAATTGCTCAGCAATGAGGTTGTGGGAGATAAGGACGATGAACGAGGCAAGGCCTTGTTTGTAAATGTGGAGAGAGGTGCGGGTATCTTTTGAAAATTGTCATAGTTTGCTTTCTATCCATCAGATATAGATCAGATGGTCTATATTACAAGATGGCAGGACACCATCATTACCAACTCGTTTTTTTATAAGAGTAGAGATGATAAGTTTGCTAACTACTAAAGTAAAGTGGAATTTGTCCATGTTATACAAGTAAATTAAGGTGATTCCTTATCATACGGGTAAGGTCGGACGAAGGGTGGTAGGAACAAATGCTCCACCTAGAGCATGTGTGTGTGAGATGGAGTCTTAGTGTGTGGGGGGATGGGGGGTGGGTGTGTGTGTGTGTGTGACGCGGGTTTCTCGATGGCAGATGTAATTTAAGTGTGCGTGGATTCATCATAGTGTATGACAGAGGCCACCAACGAGGGGGTGCGAGAGAGAAAAGGCCCGTAGAGAGGGAAGAGAAGGCGTGTGCGCGTGAGTGGAGTCGACATCGAGAGAACGTGTTTCTTCGAGAGACACCGAGGAAGACTACTATATATCGATGGTGCATGTATGCGGGAATTAAAAGAAGGGATGGTCTTATTGGTTTCGGGGATATAGGGGAAGAGTGAGAGAGGGGGGTAGCTAGAAGGAGATTGTTAAGTGTGAGTGTGTGTTTTACCCATCCAGGCGGAAGTTATGTACACACAAGAAGATAACGATTCGATGTGGCGTTAGGGTTGAGGGTAATTAACTATGTATGGAGACATAGGAGACCTTGAACGTGCATGTGCGAAAGGTATACATGTATACGTGGAAAATGTGTGTGTGTGTGTGCGTGCGAGCATGATCGAGATAAAAGAAAGAAGACATAAGTCATAAGGTCAATGATATGGGAGAGATCAGTATGAAAATATGCATGCATGTGAGAGTGCAGGGAAGAAGGCTCGATAATTGAGCATGTGTTTTTGTCTTTAAGAGATAGTGGCGTGGGCTGGAGCATGCATCTATGGCGAGCAGAGGGAGCGAGACACAACGATTGTGCAAAAGAGATCAACCTATAAATGCATGTATGGAGAGACATATATAGTGTGGGTGATAGGAAACAAGAGTGCGTGCGAGAAAGAAATGTTGACGGAGAAACTATAGATAGATACAGAGATAAAGATGCTAGCTAGAGGGACATCGGCTAGTTTGAGTGTTGGAGATGACCGCGGGGTGGTTCAGAGGGTGAAGTTATGTGTGTGTGAGAGAAAGATAAAAAAGAGGGCACTTGACTGCATGTAGAGACAAACATATATAGTGTGCGTGATAGGAAGCAAGATTGGGGGAGAGAAAGATGGTTGATGGAGAAACAGGTAAATAGAAAGATAAAGACGCTAGCTAGTGTGTGTTAGAGATAGGAGTCGAGTGGATCAGAAGGCTGAGTTATGTGTGTGGGTGTGAGAGAGATAGAGAGTGTGCATGTGAGTCACATACAAACAAATATCAGAGAGAAATGAGATCCCGAGAGATGGATTTTTGTGTCTGCGAGAGAGAAAGATATTTCACAATGAGAGTGATAGCTAGAGAGACATATGAGGGAACACAAGATATCTCTAGGGAGAGGGAGTGTGTGTGAGTGACATACAAGTGAATGGTGGGGAGATATGAGACCCTAGGAGACAGAGTTTGTGTTTGTGTGTGAGAAAGAGATATTTAAGAGGAAGAGTCGTAGCTTCTCATATCTAAGGAGCGATAGACATCTCTGTGTGATAGGGGGTGTCCGAGTGGCACACAGGGGAATAGTAGAGATAAATGAGACCCCGGGAGATGAAGTTCGTGTTTGTGTGAGAGTAAGAGATTTCACATGGAGAATCATAGTTAGAGACACATAGCAGGGAGCGAGATATACTTAGATAGAGATAGAGTGATGAAGGTCGAGGGAGAGAGTACCGTCAGTGTATTGCGCAGATAAAAGATCATTTTCGACATATAGGTAGCACGAGAGATACTCGAGAGACGATGAACACATATAGGTCTAGAGAGATACTCCTATATAAGCGTGAGTGATAGCTATATGAGACAAATATCTAGATTAAAGGGGATTCAAATATTTAAACTGGAGATCACAACATCGATAATATCATAATGCAAATTGGTGTATCAAACATGCATATTCATTTGAATTTGGGGACACGTGTAATGTTATATAGTTTATCAATATTAGTGATCCATAGATTCTTTAATCAGAGACAATGCATGATTTATATGCAATTAATGTCTAAACGGGATTACACTATATGTTACGTGTGTGATACACATTATACATATTTGAGAAGTACAAAAACCCGCATGAAACACACATTAATTGGAGACAGTTAGCGAGGAATGCATACATTGGATTTCAACATAAAGTGATTTCAAATATTTGGAAATCGAAATTATTATGGATATAGCCTTATGAATCTGAGATCATGCCATTTGTAAACTATATTTATGTATAAAGGGTGTTGTGCTTTTGAAAGTATATATAAAATGATGTATATAGAATTTTATTCCAATCGCAAATGGATCCTGCCCAAACAAGAATAGAATAAAAATTGGATTCGAATTGAGTTGGCATGGTAAACGTGCACTCTTGCTCTTCAAAAATTTGAACGAAGCGGAGAAAGTCGCAGTATCCGCTCGAAACCAAAATCTGCAAGATGGAAATTACTGCCTATCCCTGACACGCAAAGCCTATCGGGTCGATTTCTATAGGTTTCGATAGGGGTAGGTTTGTAATTTCACTCAAACATGACATAACCGCCTCTCACCCAGATTCATACACGGTGGACACCAAAACACAGTGTCTCCTCGGCCGAAATCGACTCCCTCCCCGATTCATACACGGTGGGCGCCAAAAACAAACTCTCGTCGGCAAATATTCAGTGTATGCGAGATTACCGTCCTATCCCCAACCAACTAATATTGTTGTGATGTAGGAAATTTTAAACGGGGGCTAAGTTTGTAAATTTCCTGGCATTTCAGACAAGCGCGCCCTAAAGACATGGTTCCCCCCTTCCTCTCTCCCTCCTTTTCCCCATTCGTACTCCGTGGGCACCAAAACACGCTTTCCACCCCAGCCTCCTCCGTCCGCCACCCCATCCACCGCTGTCCTCCTCCACCATGCTGGAGTTGATACCTCGACGTCGTCGTCCATTACAAGAGATCAACCTCTCTCATCCACGGCTTCGGACCGGGATCCTTGCATCACGTCCTCTCGCTTCATCCCCGCCACCATCCACCTTGCCGGCGCCCCTCCTACGACCATCTCGCCCACCGCGCCCCGCCGCCACCATCTACCCTCCTAGATCTGCTTCCACGCCACCGACAGCCATCGCTTCTGCAGCATCGTCAAATTCTCAGCAGATGCATACACGGCGCCGCACCAGAGGCGGTACTCTTTCATATCTGCTCAACTTATTTATCATAGTAAGAAAATAGGTCGCCACCGCTCTACTCTGATTTCTTGTCCATCACTTACTTTCTAGTTGAAAGCAAACATTGGTTGCAAAGTTGCCTTTGTCCGGTTGCACCTTCATATCTGCCATGGCATGCTCAACACTATACTCGCAATGTTTATGGTTTTCCGCTTTTATATTCCACACTAGTTAAATGATAGTAGACTAAATTTCAAAATTGAGTCAGTTGATTTTTCAGAGCGCGCCAGAGTTTGCCGGTGCGAAGGAAGGGGCTCGGGTGGGGATGGTGGTTGTGGGGCGGTGGAGGGGCCTCGCTAAACGAAGAAAACTCGACGCGGGTGCGGGGCGGGGTTGGTGGCGGAACACAGGTGGTGGGGCTCGGTGGTTCGGCCGGCGGGCCGTGCGGTGTTCTGTATGGGAAGAAGAAGGGTTAGGAGACGTAGGATCTTCATCCAACTTCCTGAAATGGTCGACTGACCCAAATGACAAAAGTCAAGCGACTTGCACGCAGACATGCAGAATATGCTTCCTCTTATTTCTTTAACAGGTTCCTCTTCTGTTCTTCTTTATTAAGCATAGTATGTTCCTTGTCAGGAAGGGGAGCAGGGACATCTGCAGTCGACACCTCTATTGGGCCGGTTCTGCTAAATGATTTTGCACTTCGAGTTGGTCTGCCATAATACCCCGGAAATGGTGGGAGCCGCACGGTCTTTAATAGACTAAACTGATAGTAATAGTTGTGCGCCTTCAGATGAATAGGGCTGGCCTGTAGGTGATCGATAGGCTGCATATTAGTAGCAGCAAAACCCTATGTTTTCCAGCAAGTTCCGCTTTTCCCGATTTATTTGTGGTGGTTATGGTGTACCCCTATTATCTACACTACGATCTGCCTACTGGTTCTACGCTCACATTATCATGGTTTGGCAATAAACTTTCTATACGGTATATTATGAACCTATCGTTTGGCAACTATCCTTACATGTGGGGCCCCAACAGGGAGCTTATTTTTTGTGTAGTTGTGCTAGATTATATTAATCTACTCACCATATTATAGCACACATGGGCTCTCTCATCAGAATCCAATGATAGCACACAAGGGCTTACTGGGAGCCTCTATTATATTACAATATCCTCTACATTACAAAGATAATCTCACAACTATTTGTGTTTTCATGCTTTACAGATATTGTATGTAATCACAATGAATATAAGAATACGCACATTAGAAGAATATTGCGGAACAGTTCAATGGGTAACAAACTTGGCATCAAGGGATTGAGGTCCATTGTGGATGCAATGAAACCCACATGCTCCCGACCTATAGATTCGTATTCAGAATATGATCCTAATGACTATTCTGAGCTCAAGGAGTGAAAGGCAGATGGCCTATCCTGTTCACCCAATAAGGTGCATGTTCTAATTTGGCAAGTTTTTATTGGTTGCACATATCTTGCATAAGGTGTATTGCATTTCTTTTGCTTCATTGCACCGCCATCTGCTTAGTTTAGTCATGATATATGTGAAGATGCCATGCCCATCCATTATCAACACCTATTCCATTTGTCGTCATACCATGTTTTTGCATTCAAATGTTGTTCTTGTGTTTCACACATCCAAAAGGAAGAGGGTGATTGCAGAACCTGAAGGAGTACAAGCAAAGTCCTTGAAAAAGGTGGTGCTACAGGAGAAATCGCATAGCACCCGACGTATATTGGCGATAGAACCAACGCCTCAAAACCTAGATATCACAACTATGCTGGTCGTTGCTTTGCTCTTGTGAGTACCTACTGTCCTATCATTGTCCTTATATTCATACCTGGTGGATTATGTGACATCATTGTGCATTATAGCTTGCTTATCCACTGTTTGCTCCAAATTATCAGATCTATACTAATGCTTAAATTAATGTAGAATAAACCCAATGCCTATGAATAAATTTAGTTCTGCATTGTTGTTGTAAGTATTTGTTGTCCTTCATCACTATACTTATATTTGTCAGCTAGTTCTTCATGTACACTTTGTAGCTTATTTTCCCTTGTCCTCCATTTTTCTACACATCAGATCAACATTTACTCTTGCCAAAATATTGAATAAAACCAATGTTACTGAAGAAGTTTAGCTCTGCATTGCTCTTGTCAGTGCCTTCTGTCTGTATGTTGTATTTACATTTGTACTCTGCATCTTAAGTTAAATAATCGCCATTTGTTCCTATATTTTCACTCTATATTTACTCTTAACAAAATGTAGAATAAAGGCAATACTCTTGAAGAAGAGTGTGCAGTAAACTTCTTGAATCCCCCCCCATCAATATGGACAAGGCCTTTATAGAGCCTGTCTTCACTACTAATGTAAGTTTGTCCTCCTCGAGCCTTCATACTTTGTTGTTTATATTTGGATAGATATGAGTGCAAATGCTGTTTATTTTTGTCCTCTCCATCAAATTGCTTGTTCAAAGTTTATAAAGTAGAAGTAGATAAACATAAGTTTGTCCTTCTCAATTTCAATCTTTAGTTGTACAATCTAGTTCCTTATTCGTACCATGTAAATTAAACTAAACATAGTAAGTTATCTTCTTTAGCACTATGTGTATGCTTGTGTTCTTGATCTGTAATCCAGTGGTGTGATGAGACTACCAACAATAGCACAATGTCATATCCTGCTATCTCTCAACTATGAACAATGCCATATTATATTAACCGTGTCTCTTCATTTACCAATCTGAAATGGTATAAATTGACAGCGCACTCACCATTCATGCTTATACGTTGTTTAGAACTACATCTAAGCTTGTGTTCTTGATTTGTAATCCAGTGATCTGGTGAAGCTGGTCACTCTTGCACAATGCCATTTCCTATCATCTTAACTATGAACAATGCCTATTATGTTAATGCTATTTAAACCGTGTCTTTTATTTCTGACAAAGAAATGAGATGAATTGACATTGCTGATGCTTATATGTGAAAAACCTGTTATCTACCTACTTGTTTCTCTTTCATGGTGACAACGCTGCTGCTAGGAAGAACTGCCACAATGATAGTGAGACGAACCCATTGTTTGTCCGTGTAACACATATTCCAGAGGAAAGGCAACACATATTGAGGGTAGGGATACAACCAGGAAGTCACATCTTGATGTAGTGTCAAACTTACTCAATGACTACAATCTCTATGCAATATTAACCGTAAGTACATGAGGTCTATTGATGCTATGCAGCTTAACTTGGTGGATATGAGCGCCAAAGAAGCGCAGTCTCATCAGGTTGCTAAGCTGCTTGTGCTGCAGCTCATGGGTCGGGCTAACCTTTCTTGAACTATGTTGAAGTGCTGTCAGTTCTGTCTATTATTTTGTTCACCTGTTAACTTCCACTGGTGGCGACCTGCCCAGTTTATGTATCTACTGTCTGGTTGGCCTTTATTATCACTGGTGGCGAACTTTGATGCCGAGGTGATGTATTATGCTGTAATTTCTTTGTTGTATAGTCTAGGTTTATTCTTGGTCAGTATGTTGTAATTTAGGCTAGAAGGTTCAGTGGATCTTAGTGTTGTCGGTCTTCAGGCCGGCCCGTTACTCATATGGGCCAAAACCTAGGCCTATAATCATCTTGGGCCATTAGCAGGTCTAAACCTATAGTTGTTTCCCGCCTTAAATAGGCCGAGTAAAGTTCTGTCCAGCTGGTCCAGAGAATACCATGGGCTTTTAACAGGCTAAAACCTAGATTGGGCTAGCGCTGAGCCAAAAAATTCATGGGCCAATATAGGCTGAAACTGCCTAAGGCCCATGTTTGGCCCAAATAGGACGAGCAGTTAACAGGCCAAAATATATCTCGGGCATGTTTGGCCCAATAAAATTATGGGCTTTAAGCAGGCCGGTATCTACGGGGGCCATAGGCCTAAAAGTGTCACGGGCCATTATCAGATGGGCTATAAGTAGGCCGGATTCAATGCGGGCAGTAATTAGGCCCAACTTTTACATGAGCCATTAACATGCCGATAGACCAGTTGGGCTGAAATTATCCACAAAGACTACGGGCCGTTAAGTGGCCTAAACTTACTACGGACAAGAAATAGCCCAGTTTCTACATGGGCCGTTAAATGGCCTAAAGTTAAACAGGCCGACAACATCCCAGATGCACCATGGGCCGCTAACAGGCCGAAACTATTATCGGGCCAAACTGGTAAACGGGCATTTAACAGGCTGAAATACAAACATGTCTTAGTATGGGCCCAAAAGAACAGTGGCATGTTAACCGGCCTGATCCGATATGAGCCATAATTTGGCCCGAAACACGGCAGGTTGTGAACGGGCCTGATCTGGTATGGGCCTCAATTTGACCCAAAACATGGCAGGCTGTTAACGGGCCAGCCCACTAGTGTCTGAAAAAACATGGTGGGCCTTTAGCTGGACCAGCCTTTTCACCGGAATGGGCTTCTGTTGGGCCGTGCCACGTGTCGATGTATCATAGGCGCCTCCTGTCCAATGAGTGGATGACATCTGTCCAAACGTTGAGCCAACACGTGTTTCCTCCGGCCAATGTGAATTTTACACATGGAAAATCCCCATTCGTCCGGGCTGTTAACGGGTTATCGGATCCAAAACCGGACCCGATAGCTCAACAACGACCCGTTACGGTCGATGCCACATGTCAGTCACCCTTGACGAAAGCACTTCTATGACACGCGATTTATCATCATGGAAGTGAACACTTCCATGATAATAATTTTGGTAATGTCATGGAACAGTTCTACAATAGCATAGGTATGACTATCTTGATTCTGTCATAAAATCATCATGGATGTACACGCATGACAGAAAACGTGACCTACTATGACAAACACATATCATCACGGAAGTGTCTTTTTTTGTAGTGCAAGTCCTTTGGATGTCTTCTGGTCCAAGAAAATCGTCGCGAAAGTTTCATTCCATTTGGACTTTGTTTGGTATTCCTTTTCTGTGAAACTCTAAAACAAGGAAAAAACAGGAACTGGCACTGGGCTCTAGGTTAATAGGATAGTCCCGAAAATAATATAAAATAGCATATTAATGCATATAAAACATCTAAAACAAATAATATAATAGCATGGAACAATCAAAAATTATAGATACATTGGAGACGTATCAAGCACCCCAAGCTTAATTCATGCTCGTCCCCGAGTAGGTAAATGATAAAAACAGAAATTTTGATGTGGAATGCTACCTAACATCTTTATCCATGTATCTTCTTTATTGTGGCATGAATGTTCAGATCCGTATGATTCAAAACAAAAGTTTAATATTGACATAAAAACAATAATACTTCAAGCATACTAACAAAATAATTATGTCTTCTCAAAATATCATGGCCAAAGAAAGCTTATCCCTAAAGAATCATATAGTCTGGCTATGCTCCATCTTCATCACACGATATATTCAAATCATGCACAACCCCGATGACAAGCCAAGCAATCGTTTCATACTTTTGATGTTCTCAAACTTTTTCAACATTCACGCAATACATGAGCGTGAGCCATGGATATAGCACTTAGGTGGAATAGAAGGCGGTTGTGGAGGAGACAAAAAGAAGGAGATAGTCTCACATCAACTAGGCATATCAACAGGCTATGGAAATGCCCATCAATAGGTATCAATGTGAGTGAGTAGGGATTGCCATGCAACAGATGCACTAGAGCTATAAGATTATGAAAGCTCAAAATGAAAACTAAGTGGGTGTGCATACAACTTGCATGCTCATGAAGACCTAGGGCAATTTGAGGAAGCCCACCGTTGGAATATAAAAGCCAAGTTCTATAATGAAAAATTCCCACTAGTATATGAAAGTGACAATATAGGAGACTCTCTATCATGAAGATCATGGTGCTACTTTGAAGCACAAGTGTGGCAAAAGGATAGTAACATTGTCCCTTCTCTCTTTTTCTCTCTTTTTTTGGGCCATCTTTTTTTATTTGTCCTTTTCTCTCTCTTTTTTTATTTCCTCACATGGGACAATGCTCTAATAATGAAGATCGTCACACTTTTATTTACTTACAACTCAAAAATTACAACTCGATACTTAGAAGAAAATATGACTCTATATGAATGCCTCCGGCGGTGTACCGGGATGTGCAATGAATCAAGAGTGACATGTATGAAATAATTATGAATGGTGGCTTTGCCACAAATACGATGTCAACTAGATGATCATGCAAAGAAATATGACAATAATGGAGCGTGTCATATAAATGAAACAGTGGAAAGTTGTATGGCAATATATCTTGGACTGGCTATGGAAATGCCATAATAGGTAGGTATGGTGTCTGTTTTGAGGAATGTATATGGTGGGTTTATGGTACTAGCGAAAGTTGCGCGGTACTAGAGAGGCTAGCAATGGCGGAAAGGTGAGAGTACGTATAATCCATGGACTCAACATTAGTCATAAAGAACTCACATACTTATTGCAAAAATGTATTAGTCATCGAAACAAAGTACTATGCGCATGCTCCTAGGGGGATAGATTGGTAGGAAAAGACCATCGCTCATCCTCAACCGCCACTCATAAGGAAGACAATCAAAAAATATCTCATGCTCCAACTTCGTTACATAACGGTTCACCATACGTGCATGCTACGGGACTCAAAAACCTTAACACAAGTATTTCTAAAATTCACAACTACTCACTAGCATGACTCTAATATCACCATCTTCATATCTCAAAACAATCATAAGGACTCAAACTTCTCATAGTATTCTATGCACTTTATATGAAAGTTTTTATTATATCCCTCTTAGATGCCTATCATATTAGGACTAAATTTATAACCAAAGAAAATTACCATTCCGTATTAAAGACTCTCAAAATGATATAAGTGAAGTGCGAGAGTTCATCAATATCTATAATAAAACCATTGCCATACTCTAAAAAGATTTAAGTGAAGTAGTAGAGCAAATTTGCCTAGCTCAAAAGATATAAGTGAAGCACATAGAGTATTCTAATAACTCATGATTCATGCATGTCTCTCTCAAAAAGTGTGTACATCAAGGATGATTGTGGAAAACTAAAAAGCAAAGACTCAAATCATACAAGACGCTCCAAGCAAAACACATATCATGTGGTGAATAAAAATATAGCCTCAAGTAAAGTTACCGATAGACGAAGACGAAAGAGGGGATGCCTTCCGGGGCATCCCCAAGCTTAGGCTCTTGGTTGTCCTTGAATATTACCTTGGGGTGCCTTGGGCATCCCCAAGCTTAGGCTCTTGCCACTCCTTATTCCATAGTCCATCAAATCCTTACCCAAAACTTGAAAACTTCACAACACAAAACTCAATAGAAAATCTCGTAAGCTCCTTTAGTATAAGAAAATAAATCAGCACTTTTTGTATTGTTGTGAACTCATTCTTTATTTATATTGGTGTAATATCTACTGTATTCCAAAATTTCCATGGTTCATACTCCGTGATACTAGACATAAATGCATCAAAATAAGCAAACAACACGCGAAAAACAGAATCTGGCAAAAACAGAATAGCCTATAGCAATATGGAGATTTAGAATACTTCTTTAACTCCAAAAATCCTTAAAACTTAGGACGACCTAAGAAATTTGTTTATAAATCCTTTTCAAAAAGAATCAGTATTTTATCGCGCTTCTAGTTAAAAGTAAAACTAATCTCCTGGGTGCAAAAGCTTCTGTTTTTCAGCAGGATCAAATCAAGTATCACCGTAAGCTATCCCAAAGGTCTTACTTGGCACAAACACTAATTGAAACATAAAAACCACATCTATGCAGAGGCTAGATGAATTTTTTAATGCAAAACAGAACCTAAAAAACAAAAAAATAAAATAAAATTGGGTTGCCTCCCAACAAGTGCTATTGTTTAACGCCCTTAGCTAGGCATAAACACAAATAGATCTAAGTATTATCATCTTTGGCATGCAATCTGTTAGTGGATCTCATAATATATTCATAAGGAAACTTAATTTTCTTTCTAGGAAAGTGTTCCATGCCTTTTCTTAACGGAAATTGAAATCTAATGTTTCCTTCTTTCATATCAACAATTACACCAATCGTTCTAAGAAAGGTCTACCAAGAATAATAGGACATGTAGGATTGCAATCTATATCAAGAACAATAAAATCTATGGGCACATAATTCCTATTTTCAAGAATAAGAACATCATTACTTCTTCCCATAGGTTTCTTAATAGTGGAATCCGCAAGATGCAAATTTAAGGAACAATCATCAAATTCACGGAAACCTAGCACATCACAAAGAGTTTTTGGAATCGTGGAAACACTAGCACCCAAATCACACAATGCTTGGCATTCATAATCTTTAATCTTAATCTTAATAGTAGGTTCCCACTCATCATAAAGTTTTCTAGGGATATAAATTTCCAATTCAAGCTTTTCTTCAAAAGATTGCATCATAGCATCAACGATATGTTTAGTAAAAGCTTTGTTTGGATTATAAGCATGAGGAGAATTCAACATGTATTGCAACAAGGAAATATAATGTATTAAATAATAATTATCATAATTAAATTCCTTGAAATCCAAAAGAGTGGGTTCATTGCTACTTAAAGTTTTGACCCCTCCAATCCCACTTTTATCAATTTTTTGCATTAAGATCTAAAAACTCTGAATCATTGGGACGCCTTTTGGCTAAAGTTGACTCATCTCCAAACCCATATTTATCAAGATTTATATTGGAAAACAAAGATTCAATAGGAGCCACATCAATCACTTTAAGATCTTCATCATTATTCTCACGAAAGCTAGAAGAACACGCTTTTATAAACCAATATTTTTTAGCACGCATCTTAGCAGTTCTTTCTTTGCACTAATCAATGGAAATTATCATGGCTTTGAGAGACTCATTGATACCATGCTTAGGTGGAATAGATCTAAGTCTCAATGAATCAACATCAAGAGAAATTCTATCCACGTTCCTAGCCAAATCATCAATCTTAAGCAATTTTTCTTCAATCAAAGCATTGAAATTATTTTGCAAACTTATAAATTCTTTAACACTATACTAAAAATCAGAGGTCATCTTATTATAATTTCCTTAAGAATTGTTGTAGGAATTACCATAATTATTAGAGGAATTAGTAGGAAATGGCCTAGGATTAAAATTACCTCTATAAGCGTTATTACCAAAATTGTTCCTACCAACAAAATTCACATCCATAGATTCATTATTATTTTCAATCAAAGTGGACAAAGGCGTATAATTAGTATCAGTAAGAGCAATCTTATTAGAAAATAATTTCATAAGTTCATCCATCTTTCCACTCAAAACATTAATCTCTTCAATCGCATGCACTTTTTTACTAGTGGAAGATCTTTCGGTATGCCATTGATAATAATTAACCATAATATTATCTAGGAGTTTAGTAGCTTCTCCTAAAGTAATTCCCTTAAAAGTACCTCCTGCGGCCGAATCTAAAAGATTTCTAGAAGCAAAACTCAATCCGGCAAAAAAGTTTTGTATAATCATCCACAATTTCAAACCATGAGTGGGGCAATTTCGTATCATCAATTTTATCCTCTCCCAAGATTGTGAAACATGTTCATGATCAAGTTGCTTAAAATCATAATATCATTCCTAAGGGAGATGATCTTAGCAGGAGGAAAATACTTGGAAATAAAATCATCTTCACACTTATTCCATGAATCAATACTATTTTTAGGCAAAGATGAAAACCAAGTTTTAGCACAACCTCGAAGTGAGAACGGAAATAGCTTAAATTTAACAATATCATTATCCACATCTTTTTTCTTTTGCATATCACACAAATCAATGAAATTGTTTATATGGGATGCGACATCTTCACTTGGAAGGCCGGAAAATTGATCTTTCATAACAAGATTCAGCAAAGCGACATTAATTTCACAAGATTCCACATTAGTAGAGGGAGCAATCCGAGTACTAATAAAATAATTGTTGTTGGTGTTGGAAAAGTCACACAATTTGGTATTATCTTGAGCCATCATGACAAAGCAAGCAATCCAACACACAAGAAGGAAATGAAGAAGACGAACGAAAGAGGGGCGAAGAAAAGGCAAATCTTTTCGAAAATCATTTTAGAAGTGGGGGGAGGAAAACGAGAGGTGAATGGCGAATAATGTAATGCAAGGGGATGATAGTATATGATGCGTACTTGGTATGTCTTGACTTGGCGTAGATCACCCCGGCAACAGCGCCAGAATTTCTTCCTGCTACCTCTTGAGCTTGTGTTGGGTTTTCCCTTGAAGAGGAAAGGGTGATGCAGCAAAGTAGAGAAAGTATTTCCCTCAGTTTTGAGAACCAAGGTATCAATCCAGTAGGAGACAACACACAAGCCACCGAATAGGTGCACAAACAAACACCAACTTGCACCCAATGCGACAAAAATGTTGTCAATCCCTTCACGGTTATTTGCAAAGTGAGATCTGATATAGATGAATAAACGGTAAAGTAATATTTTTGGTTTATGGAACGAAAAGTAAAAATTGCAAAAGAAAGTAAATAGGAAACTAAAATTGTAGATCGAAAACTTATATGATGGAAAATATAAGATTATATGATGGAAAATAGACCCGGGGGCCATAGGTTTCACTAGAGACTTCTCTCAAGATAGAAAATATTACAGTGGGTGAACAAATTACTGCCAAGCAATTGATAGAAAAGCGCAAAGTTATGACGATATCTAAGGCAATGATCATGAATATAGGCATCACGTCCGTACCAAGTAGACCGAAACGATTCTGCATCTACTACTATTACTGCACACATCGACCGACTCCTGCCTGCATCTAGAGTATTAAGTTCATAAGGACATAGTAACACATAAGTAAGATGACATGATGTAGCAGAATTAACTCAAGCAATATGATGAAAACCCCATCTTGTTATCCTCGATGGCAACAATACAATACGTGTCGGCTCCCCTTCTGTCACTAGGATCGAGCACTTCAAGATTGAACCCAAAGCTAAGAACTTCTCCCATTGCAAGAAAAACCAATCTAGTTGGCCAAACCAAACCAATAGTTTGAAGAGACTTGCAAAGATATCAAGTCATGCATAAAAGAAATTCAGAGAAGATTCAAATAATATTCATAGATAAGTTGATCATAAATCCACAATTCATCGGATCTCGGCAAACACACCGCAAAAGAGTATTACATCGAATAGATCTCTAAGAACATCGAGGAAAACATGGTATTGAGAATCAAAGAGAGAGAAGAAGCCATCTAGCTACTAGCTATGGACCCGTAGGTATGTGGTAAACTACTCATGCTTCATCGGAGAGGAAATGGTGTTGATGTAGAAGCCCTCCGTGATCGAATCCCCCTCTGGCAGGACACCCGAAAAGGCCCCTAGATGGGATCTCACGGGTATAGAAGGTTGTGGCAGTGGAAAAGTGGTTTCGTGGCTCCCCTGGAAGGTTTGGGGGTATCTGAGAATATATAGGGGGCAGAAATAGGCCGGTGGAGTCACGAGGGGCCCACAAGGGTGGGGGAGCCCTCCATCCTTGTGGGTGTCTCGTGGCTTCCCTGGCATGTACTCCAAGTCCTCTGGATGTCTTCTGGTCCAAGAAAAATCATCGCGAAAGTTTCATTCTGTTTGGACTCCGTTTGGTATTCATTTTCTGTGGAACTCCAAAACAAGGAAAAATTAGGAACTGGCACTGGGCTCTAGGTTAATAGGTTAGTCCCAAAAATAATATAAAATAGCATACTAATGCACATAAAACATCAAAAACATATAATATAATAGCATGGAACAATCAAAAATTATAGATGCGTTGGAGACGTATCACATGGCGATGTGAACTATAGGTGTTAACCACATAAAGATGTGAACTATTGGTGTTAAATCAGATGGCGATGTGAACTAGATTATTGTCTCTAGTGAAAGTGGGAGACTGAAAGAAATATGCCCTAGAGGCAATAATAAAGTTGTTATTTTCTATTTTTCCTTATATCATGATAAATGTTTATTATTCATACTAGAATTGTATTAACCGGAAACTTGATACATGTGTGGATACATAGAGAAAACACTGTGTCCCTGGTAAACCTCCACTAGACTAGCTCGTTAATAAAAGATGGTTAAGTTTGCTATCCATGGACATGAGTTGCAATTTGATAACGGGATCACATCATTAGGAGAATGATGTGATGGACAAGACCCATCTGTTAGCTTAGCATGTTGATCGTTCAGTTTTATTGCTATTGCTTTCTTCATGTCAAATACATATTCCTTCAACTATGAGATCATGCAACTCACGGATACCAGAGGAATAACTTGTGTGCTATCAAATGTCACAACGTAATTGGGTGATTGTAAAGATGCTCTATTGGTATGTCCAAAGATGTTTGTTGGGTTCGCATAGATCGAGATTAGGATTTGTCACTCCGAGTATCGGAGAGGTATCTCTGGGCCCTCTTGGTAATACACATCATAAGAAGCCTTACAAGCAAAGTGACTAATGAGATAGTTACAGGATGATGTATTACGGAACGAGTAAAGAGACTTTCCAGTAACGAGATTGAACTAGGTATGAAGATACCGACGATCGAATCTCGGGCAAGTAACATACAGATAGACAAACGGAATTGTGTATGTTGTCATAATGGTTCGACTAATAAAGATCTTCATAGAATATGTAGGAGACAATATGAGCATCCAGGTTCCGCTATTGGTTATTGACCGGAGAGGTGCCTGGGTCATGTCTACATAGTTCTCGAACCCGTAGGGTCCGCACACTTAAAGTTCGTTGATGATATAATATGATATGAGTTATGTGATTTGGTGACCGAATGTTGTTCGGAGTCCCAGATGAGATCACGGACATGATGAGGAGTCTCAAAATGGTCGAGAGGTAAAGATTTATATATAGGACGATGGTATTCGGACACCGGAAGTGTTCTGGAGGGTACCAGGTACTTATCGGGTCAGCAGAAAGGAGTTTCAGGCACCCCCGGCAATGATATGGGCCTTATGGGCCAAGTGTGGGAACACACCAGCCCTGGTGCACCCCTATAGAGGCCAGCCCTACGAGGAGGATAATGAAAGAGGGAAGGGCAAGGAAAGTGTGGATTAGGATTCCTACTTCCTTCCCTCTCCCCCCCCTCTTTCCTTCCCCCTCGGTTATATATGTCAGAGGGGGGGCTTGGGAGGGACTCCAAGTAGGATTTATCCTACTTGGGTGTCTCCTTTGGCTGATCCTCCCTCCCTCCCACCTATATATATGAGGAGGGGGGCGCCTAGCACACACCACACAATTGCCTAGCCGTGTGCGGCGCCACCCTCCACCGTTTACTCCCACGGTCAGTGCTTAGGCGAAGCCCTGCGTGGATCACTTCACCATCACCGTCACCATGCCATCATGCTGACGGAACTCATCTACTACCTCGACAACTTGCTGGATCAAGAATACAAGACATGTCATCGAGTTGAACGTGTGCAGAACTCGGAGGTGCCGTACGTTCGGTGCTTCATCGGTCGGAACGAGAAGAAGTTCGACTACATCAACCACATTGTCAAATGCTTCCGCTTTTGGTCTATGAGGGTACGTCGACACACTCTCTCCTTCTTGTTGCTATGCATCTCCTAGATAGATCTTGCATGAGCATAGGATTTTTTTGAAATTGCATTCTATGTTTCCGAACATTGCCACGACAAGCAAGAACTTGTTAATTTGAATGGTTCCATTTCTGCGAGAAATGCAGTACCTTGCAATCACTTTGGCGTTATTAGAAGGCACAAGTGTAATCGACCACGCCGGGAAATCAATCCAGGAATAGCTACAGTGGGCACTTTCTGTTGAAATGTAGAATAAAAACCAATTGTAACATATCATTGAAGATATATAGTTTATGAGCATCAACATAAAATAAGACTTTGTACTACTGTTTTGTGCACACAATTGGTTTTGTTCAATGTGTGCACCATAGGTATAATTGATCCCATCCAAAATCTAGCGTTGATACGTTGTGCTATCTCTGTCAGATTATCAACAAAGTTTATGACATGCTTCAAGTCATTCTAGTGAAATTTGGTACGCTTAGTGATATGTCTCCGTCGTATCTACTTTTCCTAATGCTTTTCCTCCTGTTTTGGACTCTAATTTGCATGATTTGAATGAAACTAACCCCGGACTGACGTTGTTTTCAACAGAACTACCATGGTGTTGTTTTTGTGCAGAAATAAAAGTTCTTGGAATGGAACAAAACTTTGCGAGGTTTTTTTAGACAATATATGAGAATTTCCGGAGCCAAGAACCACCGTATGGGGGCACCTGGATGGGCACAACCCACCAAGGCGCCCCCCTCCAGGCACACCCAGGTGGGTTGTCCCCACCTGGTGGCCCCGTAGACCCTGAAACCGATGCCATAAAATCACATATTTCCAAAAAAACAGGGAGAAAGAATTATCGCGTTCTCTCGGAGCCGCTGTCACCTCCTGTTCTTCATCGGGAGGCTATATCTGGAGTCCATTTGGGGCTCCGGAGAGGGGGATCTTTGATCTTCGTCATCACCAACCCTTCTCCGTCGCCAATTCCATGATGCTCCCCACCGGGAGTGAGTAATTCCTTCATAGGCTCGCTGGTCGGTGATGAGTTGGATGAGATTCATCATGTAATCTAGTTAGTTTTGTTAGGGCATGATCCCTAGTATCCACTATGTTCTGAGATTGATGTTGCTATGGCTTTGCCATGCTTAATGCTTGTCACTTCAGGCCCGGGTGCCATGATTTCAGATCTGAACCGTTTATGTTATCACCATTATATCTATGTTCTAGATCCGATCTTGCAAGTTATAGTCACCTACTACGTGTTATGATCCGACAACCCCGGAGTGACAATAGTCGGGACCACTCCCGGTGATGACCGTAGTTTGAGGAGTTCATGTATTCACCGTGTGTTAATGCTTTGTTCTGGTTCTCTATTAAAAGGAGGCCTTAATATCCCTTAGTTTCCAATAGGACCCCGCTGCCATGGGAGGGTAGGACAAAAGATGTCATGCAAGTTCTTTCCATAAGCATGTATGACTATTTATGGAATACATGACTACATTATATTTATGAACTGGAGCTAGTGCCATATCGCCCTAGGTTATGACTGCCACATGATGAATATCATCCAACAAATCATTGATCCAATGCCTATGAATTTCTCTTATATTGTTCTTGCTAATTTAGTACTGCTATCATTACTGTTGCACCCGCTACAAAATTACTGCTATCACTGTTACCATTACTGTTGCTGCTCCTACTATTATCAAAACTATCATACTACTTGCTACTGATCACTTTGCTGCAGATAATTAATCTCCAGGTGTGGTTGAATTGACAACTTAGCTGCTAATACTTACAAATATTCTTTGGCTCCCCTTGTGTCGAATCTATAAATCTGGGTTGAATACTCTACCCTCAAAAACTGTTGTGATCCCCTATACTTGTGGGTTATCGAGACCTTTTTTTGGCTCCGTTGCCGGGGACCATAGCTATATTTGTTGAATCACTTGGGATTATTATCAATCTATCACTATGAAGAATCTGAAGGATGCTAAGACTAAGATTTTTCCCTCTAAGACGAGGGGAGGTAAGGAATTGACATCTAGCTCTGCTTTAGATTCACCTTCTGTTATAAGTAAACTTGCAACACCACCACATGCTATCAATCATGATATGTTGCAAGTTATTCATGATGCTACATCTGCTATGAATGATACTTATGACGATGCTAGTACCTTGCTTGATGATGATGTGACACTAGGTGAATTTCTTGGTGAAAAAATTGCTAGATTAAGACAACATGATATTGTTTAAACTGATGATGAGCTTGAAACTGAAAATCTTGAAACACCTACTAGAACTAGCCCTCCTAGATATGAATTGCAAAAGTTACCAAAAGGTTATGCTATGGGTGAAGAGGCAACTAGAGATATTCTTGCTTGTAAGGATTATTATGCAAGTATAAAGAAAAATCTTTGAATGCTAGAAGGAAATGTGATCCTAAGTTTGCTACTTCACCTATCTTTATTGATGATGAGGATTATGAATTCTCTGTCGACCCAGAGTTAATTACTTTGGTTGAATCCGATCATTTCCATGGTTATGAAACTAAAACTATTGTGGCACATCTTACTAAGTTGAATGACATAGCCACCCTTTTTGCTCGTGATGAGAAAATTCGCTATTACTATATTGTCAAATTATTTCCATTCTCATTAAAGGGTGATGCTAAATCTTGGTACAATACTCTTGCTCCTGGTTATGTGCGTAGTCCCTAGGATATGATTTATTACATCTCTGAAAAATATCTCCCTGCTCATAAGAAACAAGTTGCCTTGCAGGAAATATTTAACTTTGCGCAAATTGAAGAAGAGAGTCTCCCACAAGCTTGGGGGAGGCTTCTGCAATTGCTTAATGCTTTGCCTGAACATCCTCTGAAGAAAAATGAAATACTTGATATCTTCTATAATGGACTAACCGATGCTTCAAGGGATTTCCTAGATAGTTGTGCTGGTTGTGTTTTCAGGGAACGAACTATTGGGAGAGCTGAAGAATTATTAATAACATATTGAAAAATTATGATGATTGGACTCTTCCTAAACCACCGCTTAAACCCACTCCGAAGAAGAGGGGTATCTTATATCTCAGTCCTGAAGATATGCAAGAGGCAAAGAAATCTATGAAGGAAAAAGGTATTAAAGATGAGGAAATACATGGGCTTGATACAACACCACTACCTAAGGTAGTGGAGGTAAATTCTTTGATGAAATTCAATGATAATGACAATCCTCACAATATGCACCCTAGCCAATGACTTTATGAGTTCGAAAATTATATTAGAAAACAAGATCACTTCAATGCAAATGTTATGAAACAATTGAAATACAATTTTGATATGATTGCTCGCTTGAATGCCTTGTTATTTAGAATCGCAAACGATGTTAGAGGTGTGGGAAATCATGCTTCTATGGTTCAAACTCAATTAGAACAAGTTCTAAATATCAAAGAGTGTTGCTTGATGAAATGAACAATAACATAAGTGACTTTGTTGTTAGAGTAGCAACTAGAGGAGGTAAAATGACACAGGAACTACTTTATCCTGAGGGACACCCAAAAAGAATTGAACAAGACTCTCAAAGAGCTACCACTGATACACGTAGTCCTCCTAAAAATAAAAATAAAAAGAAAAATGACAGGACTTTACATGCCTCTAGTGAACCTGAAATAGAAAAACCTCCTGATAATGAAGTCTCTATATCTGATGCTGAAACTCAACCCGGTAGTGAACACTTACCTTCCGATAATGAAAAAGATAATGATGAGGTTCATGAAGACACTCAAACAAATAATAAAGAACCAGGCAATGATGTTGAGATAGAACCAGCATCTTATCTTGATAACCCACAACATAAGAATAAAAGATATGATAAAAGAGACTTTGTTGCTAGAAAACATGGTAAGGAAAGAGAACTGTGGGTTCAAAAACCTAAGCCTTTTCCACCTAAGTCAACTAAAAAGAAAGATGATGAAGAATTTGAACGCTTTGCTGAAATGCTGAGGCTAGTCTTTTTGTGTACTCGCTTGACTGATATCCTTAGAATGCCTCCTTATGCAAAGTATATGAAAGACATCGTCACCAATAAGAGAAAAATACCGGAAGCTGAAATCTCCACCATGCTTGATAATTATACTTTTAGAGATGGATTACCTAAGAAACTTGGAGATCGGGGAATACCAACTATACCTATACCTTGCTCCATCAAAAGAAACTATGTGAAAACTGCCTTATGTGATTTGGGAGCTGGTGTTAGTATTATGCCTTTCTCTTTATATAAAAGACTTGATTTGAATAAACTCACACCTGCTAAAATATCTTTGCAAATGGCTGACAAATCAACTGCCATACCTATAGATATTTGTGAGGATGTGCCTGTTGTTGTTGCTAATGTTACTATTTTGACTGACTTTGTTATACTTGAGATGCCCGAGGACGACAACATGTCGATTATCCTTGGTAGACCCTTCTTGAATACTGCAGGGGCTGTTATCGATTGCAATAAAAGCAAGTCACTTTTCATATCAATGGTAATGAGCACATGGTGCACTTTCCGAAGAAACAATTCCAAGTGAATGTTATTAATGTTATTGAAAAATCTTCGACAATCACTATTGGAAGTTTTCAACTACCTCTACCTACTATTAAAAAGAAATATGAAATGCTTATTGTTGGGGACATTCATATACCTGTTGAGGTAACTTAGTGATTTGCGAGATTTCTTCGATTTCATGCTGATCAAAAGTGGTTGTTAATAAGACTTGATCAACCTTATTAATGGATCATTTTTGAGAGGTATGAAGTTGATGAATTTAGTAAGCACTACCTTCTGCCCCTACCTTTTGTTTTTTGTTTTTATTAGTTAAATAAAATTAAATGCCATGTTTTGTCTGTTTTCTGAATTTCCAGTGGAATAAAAAATGACCCAAAGATAAAAGTTCTCAAAATGCCCTAAAAATTTAATACTATTTTTTAATATTTATGAATTTTTGGTGCAAATAACATCAGAGGGAGGTGCACCAGGTGGGCACAACCCACCTGGGCGCGCCAGGATCCCCAGGCGTGCTCTGGTGGGTTGTGGTCCCCACATGGTCCCCCTCACTTATCTCTTCATACCACATCATCACCTACCTCCAGAAAAAAATCACCATTGCTCTCTCTCTCTCATGTTCTTGCTCTCAAACCCGCGGATTTAGATCTCTTTGCTCGAAGGTTAGAGTCTGAAACTGTTTCGAGGGATTGTTGCTTGGTATGTGACTCCTTCGTTTGTCCAATTAGTTTTTGCTTTAGTGGTTTATATTTTGAATAATTAGCTACTCTTGGTGCTATTGTAGATGAGCTTGCATGTCGAATTCTTACTAAGTAGTTTGAATGCTTGCTATGGCCTCTATGCATCCCTATGAGTAGTTGCTATTAATCTTGTAAATTTTTGTTCACAAAATTGTGTGGACTAAAATATTTCAGAATTTTGTTCATAGGAAAAAGATGAGTATCTTTAGGAAGTTTGCTTCCAAGAAGAACTCCAAAGGAGTTATTGGGGAGTCGTCTGACAGTGATCTCCACACCCGGAGAATGGCGGAAGTACGGCCGTGTGATACGTCTCTAATGTATCTATAATTTTTTATTGTTCCATGCTATTATATTATCAATCTTGGATGTTTTATAATCATTTTATAGTCATTTTATATCATTTTTTGGTGCTAACCTATTGACATAGTGCGAAGTGCCAGTTGTTGTTTTTTTTCCATGTTTTTTACATCGCAGAATATCAATACCAAACGGAGTCCAAATGCCACAAAACTTTACAAAGATTTTTTTATGGACCAGAAGACACCTAATGGGCCCTGGTTGCGCCTGGGGGTGCTCCGAGGAGAGCACAACCCACCAGGGCGCGCTAGGAGGCCCAGGCTGCCCACCTTGGGTGCCGCCCGGACTGCCTCTTTGCTCTATAAATACCCCAATATTCCGAAAACCCTAGGGGAGTTGACAAAATATTGATCCAGCCACCGCAGAGTCCAGAACCACCAGATCCAATCTAGACACCATCTCGGATGGGGTACACCACCTCCATTGGTGCCTCTCTGATGATGTGTGAGTAGTTCTTTGTAGACCTTCGGGTCCATAGGTAGTAGCTAGATGGCTTCCTCTCTCTCTCTCTCATTTGATTCTCAATACAATGGTCTCTTGGAGATCCATATGATGTAACTCTTTTGCGGTGTGTTTGTTGAGATCGATGAACTTTGAGTTTATGATCAGATCTATCTTTTTATATCCACGAAAGTATTTGAGTTTCTTTGATCTCTTTTATGCATAATTGCTTATAGCCTCGTATTTCTTCTCTGGTATTTGGGTTTTGTTTGGCCAACTTGATCTATTTATCTTGCAATGGGAAGAGGTGCTTTGTAGTGGGTTCGATCTTATGGTGCTTGATCCTAGTGACAGAAGGGGAACCGACACGTATGTATCATTGCTACTAAGGATAAAACAATGGGGAATATCTCTACATAGATAGATCTTGTCTACATCATGTCATCATTCTTATTGCATTACTCCATTTCTCCATGAACTTAATACACTAGATGCATGTTGGATAGCGGTCGATGTGTGGAGTAATAGTAGTAGATGCAGGCAAGAGTCGGTCTACTAATCTTGGATGTGTTGCCTATGTAATGATCATTGCCTAGATATCATCATAATTATTTGACATTCTATCAATTGACCAACAGTAATTTGTTTACCCACCGTTTGCTATTTTTCTCGAGAGAAGCCACTAGTGAAATCTACGGCCCCCGAGTCTCTTTCTCATATATTTGCCTTTGCGATCTACTTTTATTTGCCTTTTATTTTCAGATCTATTCAACCAAAAATACAAAAATACATTGCTGCAATTTATTTAATTTGGCGTTTGATCTATCATTATTTACAACTTTCTCCCGTCCACGCACCAATTTATGGCACTGTACCCGAAAGGGATTGACAACCCCTTTAACATGTCGGGTTGCGAGTATTTGTTATTTGTGTGCAGGGGCTGTTTACGTTGTGTTGCTTGGTTCTCCTACTAGTTCGATAAACTTGGTTTGATATCAGAGGGAAATACCTACCACTGCTGTGCTGCATCATCCCTTCCTCTTTAGGGAAATACCGACGTAGCTTCAAGCAACACCAAATGGAATTTCTGGCGCAATTGTCGGGGAGGATCTTCAACATATACCAGGTTCCTAATCAAAAATCCTATCTCCTTGCAATTTACATTATTTGTCATTTTCCTCTCGCCCACTTCACAAAAATTTGCCGTTTTATTTGCCCCTCTTTTTCCGTTCGCCGTTTTCTTGCCGGATCTGTTTTTGAGTGCAATCTTGTTGTGTGGTCATCATTACTCAAGAGAACACCAAGTTGTGTGATTTTTCAAATACCAACAACAATTATTTTATTGACACTCTGATTGCTCCTCCCGTCACTAGTGCAGAGTCTTGTCATATTAATACTGCTTTGCTGAATCTTGTTATGAAAGATCAATTTTCCGGTAATCCTAATGAGGATGTCATGTCCCATCTTAATACCTTCATGGAATTACGCGATATGCAAAAGAAAAAAGATGTGGACAATGACGTGGTGAAAATGAAATTATTTCTGTTTTGTTTGCGTGATTCTGCAAAAAATTAGTTCTCTTCTTTGCCTCGAAATAGTATCGATTCTTGGAATAAGTGCAAAGATGCTTTTATCACTACGTATTTTCCGCCCACAAAAATTATTTCCCTTAGAACCCAGATCATGAATTTCAAGCAACTTGAACATGAGCATGTTGCACAATCTTGGGAAAGGATGAAAATGATGCTAAGGAATTGCCCAACTCATGGGTTAAATCTTTGGATGATCATACAAATTTTTTATGCGGGATTGAATTTTGTTTCTCGTAATCTTTTAGATTCCGCCGCGGGTGGTATTTTTATGGAAATTACTTTGGGTGAAGCCACCAAATTTCTTGATAATATTATGGCAAATTATTCACAATGGCATACCAAAAGAGCTCCTACTAGTAAAAAAGTTAATTCGGTTGAAGAAATTTCTTCTTTGAGTGAAAAAGTTGATGCTCTTATGAAATTGGTTGCTAGTAAAAGTGCTACTATTGATTTTAATGATATGCCTTTGTCTACTTTGATTGGGCAAAATAGTGATGCCATAGATGTGAATTTTATTTCTCGAAATAATTTCAACAACAAAGTTTATAGAGGTAACTTTAATGCTAGGCCTTTTCGTAGTAATTCCTCTAATAATTATGGTAATTCCTATGGAAACCAATCTTATAATAATAATAGGAACACATCTAATATTAAGAATAATATTAAAGAATTTATCAACATGCAAAAAGTTTTCAACACTACCATAGAAGAAAAGTTGAATAAGATTGATGATTTGTCTAGAAGTGTTGATAGAATTTCTCATGATATAGAAAATCTCAAGATGAAATTTTTTGTGCCTAAGGTTGATGAATCAATTAAAGCTCTTTATGTTTCTATGGATGAAAGTAAGAAAAAAACCGCTATGCTTAGAGCTGAAAGAGAATTTTAAGAAAAAGCATTCTCTAGTGATTACTTTCGCAAAAGTGACAACGATCTTAAAATGATTGGTGTTTCTTCTATTGAATCCTTGTTTAGTAAAGTTAAGATGATGAAAAAGGTACTGGAGAAGAGTCAACTTTAGCTAGAAGGCGTCCTGGTAGTTCGGAGGGTGAAAATCTTGTTGAGAAAAATGATAAAAGTGGGTTTGAAGAGGTCAAAACTTTAGATAGTGATGTGCCCACTCTTTTGGATTACAAAGACTTTAATTATGATAGTTGCTCTTTGACTGATTGTATTTCTTTGTTGCAATCCATGATAAATTCACCCCATGCTTATGAACAAAATAAAGCTTTTACTAAACATATTGTTGATGCTATGATGAAAGCTTTAGAAGAAAAGTTGGAATTAGTGGTATCAATTCCTAGAAAATTGCATGATGAATGGGAACCTACTATCAAAGTCAAGATTAAAAATTATGAGTGTTTTGCTTTGTGTGACTTGGGTGCTAGTGTTTCCACAAATCCAAAATCTTCATGTGATGTGCTTGGTCTTACCGATCTTGAATTATGTTCTTTAAATTTCCACTTTGTCGGGGGAAACGACACCTATGGGATCACAGGGAATCCCTTCTATGGTTGGCGGGCGCAGGCTGTGGAAAGAGCGGGTTTAGAAGATCAACACGGGGGATTTATCCAGGTTCGAGCCGCAAGTGATGCGTAATGCCCTACTCCTGCTGGCTTGTGTTTATCTAGTGTTCTTGGACTAGCTACAAAGCATGCAGGGTCCAAAAATTCTGAATCCTTCTCCAGTACGCCTCAAGCCTCCTTTTATAGCCAAAGGGGTCGCCATAGTGGCACACAGGAGGTGGAAAGTTTGTACTATATACAAGTCTATCACTGGGACCATTGGACAAACACATTTAATGCGCTACCGACATGCCCCTCACTTTATAGGGGACGACAAAGAAGCTCGTCTCGTCTATCGCCGCCTTGTCTTGCACTGAGGCGTGTCCAAACTGACTAGGCGTGCAGTGCCACGCTGGCTGGCTCCTGAGTTGGTGCAGTGGAGGAGTCTTCACGAAGATCTGCATGCCACCACACAGGTGCTTGCCGAGTTGGCATGGAAGCTGCACGTCACCACGCAGGTGCCTGCCTTGTTGGCGGGTTAATTGCTGTGTTGGAATGGCGGTAGAGCCTTGGCAGCTGGGGGCCTGGCTGCAGCCCCGCAGATGTCCCCGGCAAGGGTCTTGCCGGGGGTCTTGTGAGTGCCCCGGCAAGGATCTTGCCGGGGGGTTTTCGTCTTCTGGTTCTCATCTAGTCTTGTATGTTCTTGGTCTTCACAAAGATCTGCATGCCACCATGCAGGCGCCTCCCAAGCCTTGGTTCCAATCTTGTCGATGGTGTCGGAACTCTTAGGCTCAAGGGTGGAGGCTCTGCTGGTGTTGGGTAAGTTGCCCCGGCAAGGCTCTTGTCAGGGCTACGTAAGCTTCCCCGGCAAGGCTCTTGCCGGGGAAAGCCCACCTTGTCCCTCTACTCCTCGCGCCTTTGGCTTGGCGCCGCTCTAGTAGTCTTGTGTCTTCGCTTCCTCTGCCCCGCCAAGCGTGGCCGCAGGCGTGTGGCTGCGACTGCCCGCGCACAAGTAAAGTGGTACAAAAAGGACCCCTACTTTTGTACACCGACAGGAGCCCCTGGGCCTAGGCCACATATAAGCATGTAGCGTTATTGGGCCAGGCCCTGAACGGTGCACGGGTACACGTGGCAGAATTTTACCGCAGTAACTCCCTCGCCAGTTGCGCTTCCCCACAACCTGCATTAAATGTGTGACGTGGGGGTCGTGCGTGGAGCGGTTGTTGCACGCTTGAGTCACACCATGGTAAATGGTAAAGAGGCGGCCCGCACCTTCCCCATAAAAAGGGAAAACCGCAGGCGCGCTGCTCATTTTACCCCCTGTGCCTTTCCCAATCTCGGAACCGTCGCGCCCTTCTTCTTCCTCAAGCTCTTGCCTTTGCCCGCCGCCGCCGCGCCCTCATTGCCCTTAATCCTACATACCCTCTCACTCTCTATGGCGCCCAAGACAGGTGAAGGCAAGGGGTAGCCAAGGATGCCGGGGACAAGGAGGCGCCGGAGAGCGAGCTGGCGGCGCTTCGGACGCAGCACGCCTACTTCCCCTCAACGGACAATGCGGTCCATCTCAAGGACTACTTCAGGCCCCTGTGGGGAAGGGAGACAACCAGGCACTGATGACCCACAAGTATAGGGTATCTATCGAGTGTCGAACCCAAGGAGGAGCAAAAGGAAATGATAAGAAGTTTTCAGTAAGGTATTCTCTGCAAGCACTGAAATTATCAGTAACAGGTAGTTTTGTGATAAGGTA
Source organism: Triticum urartu (assembly GCF_003073215.2). NCBI lineage: Eukaryota > Viridiplantae > Streptophyta > Magnoliopsida > Poales > Poaceae > Triticum > Triticum urartu. The sequence goes on from NC_053026.1 coordinate 98,448,883, forward strand.
ATTTGTAACGGGTAACAAGTAGTAAAAGTAAATAAGGTGCAGCAAGATGTCCCAATCCTTTTTGTAGCAAAGGAAAAGCCTGGACAAACTCTTATATAAAGGAAAGCGCTCCCGAGGACACATGGGAATTATCGTCAAGCTAGTTTTCATCACGCTCATATGATTCGCGTTCGGTACTTTGATAATTTGATATGTTGGTGGACCGATGCTTGGGTACTTCCCTTCCTTGGACAAGCATCCCACTTATGATTAACCCCTCTTGTAAGCATCTGTAACTACAAAACAAGTATTAAGGTAAACCTAACCATAGCATGAAACATATGGACCCAAATCGGCCCCTTACGAAGCAACTCATAAACTAGGGTTTAAGCTTCTATCACTCTAGCAACCCATCATCTACTTATTACTTCCCAATGCCTTCCCCTAGGCCCAACCAATGGTGAAGTGTCATGTAGTCGACGTTCACATGACACCACTAGAGGAGAGACAACATACATCTCATCAAAATATTGAACGAATACCAAATTCACATGACTAGTTATAGCAAGACTTCTCCCGTGTCCTCAGGAACAAACGTAACTACTCACAAATAATATTCATGTTCATAATCAGAGGGGTAGTAATATGCATAAAGGATCTGAACATATGATCTTCCACCGAATAAACCAACTAGCATCAACTACAAGGAGTAATCAACACTACTAGCAACCCACAGGTACCAATCTAAGGCTTTGGGACAAAGATTAAATACAAGAGATGACTAGGGTTTGAGATGAGATGGTGCTGGTGAAGACGTTGATGGAGATTGACCCCCTCCCGATGAGAGGATCGATGGTGATGATGATGGTGATTATTTCCCCCTCCCGGAGGGATGTTTCCCCGGCAGAACAGCTCCATCGGAGCCCTATATTGGTTCCGCCAAGGTTCCACCTCGTGGCGGCGGAGTCTCGTCCTGTGAGCTTGCTTATTATTTTTTCTCGGAAGAAAGACCTCATATAGCAGAAGATGGGCACCAGAGGCCTACCAGGGGGCCCATGAGGCAGGGGGCGCCCCCACCCTCGAGGATGGTGGGTGGCCCCCCTCTGGTGCTTCCTCTGCCCAATATTTTTTATTTATTCTGAAAATAACTCCCGTGGAGTTTCAGGACTTTTAGAGCTGTGCAGAATAGGTCTCTAATATTTGCTCCTTTTCCAGCCCAGAATTCCAGCTACTGGCATTCTCCCTCTTCATGTAAACATTGTAAAATAAGATAGAATAGTCATAAGTATTGGGACATAATGTGTAATAACAGCCCATAATGCAATAAATATAGATATGAAAGCATGATGCAAAATGGACGTATCAACTCCCCCAAGCTTAGACCTCGCTTGTCCTCAACGGAAGCCGATATCGAAAAATATGTCCACATGTTTAGAGATAGAGGTGTCGATAAAATAAAATACGGACATGAGGGCATCATGATCATTCTTAGAACAACAACATATATATATATTGTCATATGATTTATGCTAAAGTAACAATTCATTCACAATTTCAAGTATGAATCAGAAACTTCATTGAAAACTAACAAACTATAATCTCAGTCACTGAAGCAATTGCAATTTGTCATAACATCAAAAAGAGTCAATATAAGAGCTTTTCAGCAAGTCCACATACTCAACTATCATTTAGTCTTTCACAATTGCAAACACTCACGCAATATTTATGGGTACGAAGTTTTAGTCGGACACAGAGAAAGATAGGGGCTTATAGTTTTTCCTCCCAACCTTTTACCTCAAGGGTAATGTCAACAGTAATAGTTCAAGAAAACTCACATCCAATTAGCTATATATATCAAGATCTTTCCAACACATTGTGCTTGCCAAAGGATAAAATGTAAAAAAGGAAAGGTGAAGATCACCATGACTCTTATATGAAGTATAAGACAAGAATGAAAGATAGGCCCTTCGCAGAGGGAAGCAGAGGTTGTCATGTACTTTTATGGTTGGATGCACAAAATCTTAATGCGAAAGAATGTCACTTTATATTGCCACTTGTGATATGGACCTTTATTATGCAGTCCATCACTTTTATTTGTTCCACATCACAAGATTGTATAAAGCTTATTTTCTCCACACTAATAAATCATACATATTTAGAGAGCAATTTTTATTGCTTGCAACAATGACAACTTACTTGAAGGATCTTACTCAATCCATAGGTAGATATGGTGGACTCTCATGGCAAAACTAGGTTTAAGGATATTTGGAAGCACAAGTAGTATCTCTACTTGGTGCAAAGAATTTGGCTAGCATGAGAGGGAAGGGCAAGCTCAACATGTTGGATGATCCATGACAATATAATTTATTTCAGATGTAAGAAAACATAACCCATTATGTTGTCTTCCTTGTCCAACATCAACTCTTTAGCATGTCATATTTTAATGAGTGCTCACAATCATAAAAGATGTCAAAGATAGTATATTTATATGTGAAAACCTCCCTTTCTTTATTACTTCCTATTAATTGCAATGATGGCCAAAACTATGTATGTCAACTCTCAACAACTTTTATTCATCACACTCTTTATATGTGAAGTCATTACTCTCCATAAGATCCATATGATCTCTCTATTTCTTTTTAATCTTTCTCTTCTCTTTTATTTTTATTCCCTCTAGATCATGGCAAAATAATCAGGCCCTTGACTCATAACTAATCTTTATTATATATAGCTCACGAACTCGATTACATAGAAGGATCATAAAGCAAAACTCAAAACTAAATCATACTAAAACTTTATTCTACTAGATCAAGATATAACCAAAAGGATCGAACTGAGAAAAACAGTAAAGATAAAAGTGTGATGGTGATACGATAATGGGGCACTCCCCCAAGCTTGGCAGTTTCCAAGGGGAGTGCCCATACCCATGTGTTTATGTCTCTTTGTTCGGGGTGGAGGAGATGGTGCTGATGATGAAAAGTGTGCCTTCAGCTTTTTCATGTTGTAATTGAGAAGAGCGATCTCCTCCTTTAAATCATCGGCCTCCTATTCGAGCTTCAAGATCTTGTCACATAAATCTCCTTTGCTTTTCTGCCGAAAACGAGAAGGAATAGATCGGTTGTTAGACAGTTTAGCCCTCTTGAGGAGACTAGACTTCTTGAAATTCATGTGCATATCCCTAGGTTGAGGTAGAGGGACATCCTCCTCCTCCGAACTTGAATCATTGATCATCCTCAAGTGAGCGTCCTCCTCATCATCCGTAGTTCGACCACAAGGAGATAGGTCCCCATATGTCTTTGGGTCAGCAATGAGATGTGAGACATAGCTCTCTCTGTCGGAGTCTTGAGAAGACATCCTGATCTAAATCTGCAACAGAACAACTCAAAACAAAAACAGAGGATCTTTGTGTGGTACGGTGGTCAAAACCTTCGGGAGATTATATAATGAATTTTTACCGACCAAAAGAAGTATCGTGTAAGAAAACGGAGTCCGGAGAGCACACGAGGTGCCCACGAGGCAGCGGGCGCGCCCTCCACCCTCGTGGATGCCTCGTGTCCTTCTCGGACTACTTCTTATTTTCCTATTTTCTTAAATATTCCAAAATGGAGAAAAATTGCTATTAGAACTGTTTTGCAGTCGTTTTGCTTACCGTACCACATACCTCTTCCTTTTCGGAGTCTGAAATGTTCTGGAAAGTGTCCCTTATGTATTCCTCCAGGGTTATGGTTCCAATAACATTAGTTTCAACATTTATGGGATTACCTGAGATATAATGTTTGACTCTTTGACCGTTCACCACCCTCGGATTTGTGCCTTCGAAGTTGTTTTTTATGGCACCGGAACGACAGACCTCCTCAATGATGTAAGGCCCTTCCCATTTAGAGATGAGTTTGCCTACAAAAAATCTTAAACGAGAGTTGTATAACAATACATAATCACCTACATTAAACTCACGTTTTTGTATCCTTTTGTCATGCCATCTTTTAATTTTTTTCTTCAAACAGTTTGCCATTCTCATAGGCCTGAGTTCTCCATTCATCAAGTGAGCTAATGTCAAAAAGCCTCTTCTCACTGGCAAGTTTAAAATCATAATTGAGCTCTTTAATGGCCAAATATGTCTTATGTTCTAGTTCAAGAGGTAAGTGATATGCTTTTCCATAAACCATTCTATACGGAGACATACCCATATGATTTTTATATGCAGTTCTATATGCCCATAATGCATCATCAAGTTTCTTGGACCAATTCTTTCTAGATCTATTAACAGTATTTTGCAAAATTAATTTAAGCTCTATATTACTTAATTCTACTTGACCACTAGACTGCGGGTGATACAGAGATGCAATTCTATGATTAACATCATACTTAGCAATCATCTTACGAAAAGCACCATGAATAAAATGTGAACCACCATCAGTCATTAAATATTTAGGGACTCCAAACCTCGGAAAAATAACTTCTTTAAGCATCTTAATAGAGGTATTATGATCAGCACTACTAGTTGGAATAGCTACTACCCACTTAGTAACGTAATCAACAACTAAAATATATGTATACCCATTAGAGGAAGGAAACGGTCCCATATAATCAAATCCCCAATTATCAAATGGTTCAATAACAAGTGAATAATTCATAGGCATTTCTTGACGTCTACTACTATTACCAATTCTTTGACATTCATCACAAGACAAGGCAAACTTACGGGCATCTTTGAAGAGAGTAGGCCAATAAAAACCCGATTGCAATACCTTATGTGCAGTTCTATTCTCCAGCATGTTGTCCTCCATAAGCCTCAGAGTGACACTTGCGTAGGATCTGTTCCTGTTCATGCTCAGGTACACAATGTCTAATAACACCTTCTACTCCTTCGTAAAGGTGTGGGTCATCCCAAAAGTAATGTCTTAAATCATAGAAGAACTTTTTCTTTTGCTGGTATGTGAAACTAGGTGGTATAAATTTAGCAACTATGTAATTAGCATAATCAACATACCATGGAGCAGTACGAGAAGCATTTATGATAGCTAGTTGTTCATCAGGAAAGCTATCATCAATAGGTAGTGGGTCATCAAGAACATTCTCTAACGTAGACAAGTTGTCTACAATGGGGTTCTCAGCTCCCTTTCTATCAATAATATGCAAATCAAATTCTTGTAGCAAGAGAACCCATCTAATAAGTCTAGGTTTAGCATCTTTCTTTATCATAAGATATATAATAGTAGCATGATCAGTGTGAACAGTTAATTTAGAATCAACAATATAAGGTATGAACTTATCACAAGCAAATACAACTTCTAAAAATTCTTTTTCAGTAGTAGCATAATTTCTTTGGGCACTGTCTAGAGTTTTACTAGTGTATTGGATAACATTTAATTTCTTATCAATTCTTTGTCCTCGAACAGCACCTACAGCATAATCACTAGCATCACACATAATTTCAAAGGGTAAATTCCAATCAGGAGGCTGAACAATATGTGCAGAAATCAAAGCTTTCTTAAGTATTTCAAATGCTTCTACACAATCATCATCAAAGACAAAAGGAACATCTTTTTGTAAGAGATTAGTCAGAGGCCTAGAAATTTTGGAGAATGGTTTTTGGCGGCCTCGGTGTACGAATGGGGGGACGAAGGGGAAGGTAGGGGGAGCCATGGCTTAGGGACGCGCTTGCCCAAAATGTAGGGTAAGTTACCAGCGTACCCCCACCAGTTTTCACACCGCGATGTCGAGCTGGCATTTCCGGCTGAGGGGTAGAAGGGGGATTTCGCGTGTCTGGGCTGCGGGACCGATTTCGGATGAGGAGGGAGTTTTCGCGCGGGTCGAAATTTCGGGATAATAAGGCGCGACGCGGGTTGAAGAGGCGGGAGTTTCAAAGCAGACGAGACAAAAGATATTCGAGCTTGAAAATTTCGGGATAACAAGGTGCGGATTCCTTGTTCGGCAGAACAAACTTAACGTCTACAAAAAAACAATTCATACAAGACACAAGAGAGTCATGTCCCCTTTTACTATATTGCTATAGATGTCATTGAAAAAACTACAAGAAAAATGTATAAAAAATCGGGAGAACAAGATTACCCTGTACAGTACCAAATTGATTCGCACTTCCCTCAACAACAACAAAAAACAAATCAATTCCCACCAAAAGAAAGAGTCATGTCCCTTTTTACATGATTACAAATGCCAGGATCTCGAATTTCAATTTTTGGATCCACGTTATGTTGAATTCGAATATATCATTAGGTGACCTTGCGGTTTATAATGGATGTAGTCTAACATTTTGATCTTCCATCATATATGAACATTTTACTCCACCCTATGAACATATATATTGTCGTCTACCATATGGACTAAATTTGACTCAATTTTCCTTATTTGAATACGATTGTTGTCAAGGTATACAATAATTTAAATATTATCTTGATAACAAAAAACATGCATATTGAAGTAATCATATTTCACTATGAACAACATGTACCATATGATCTCCAATTAAAATATTTGTATCCATTTTATGTTGAATTCAAATCAGAGTACATTGGTCTAGGTAGCGAGATGTTCGGGATAATCTAAACCCTGTTTTCATATGTATATTTGTTGGCTGAATTGGACAAGTTTTGGTATAAGCTTCTTGCAAAACCGGAGATTCTCTCAACAAGCCTCGTGGTTTCGAGAGGGAACGCGTCACCTTTGTGTGCGAAACGATATACGCTGCCTCCCCCCTGATTTTCTTTACACAGGCAACATAGAACTATATGAGTGCCCTGTTAAATTTTGGAATTATTCTGGGTTCATTTGGCCTTTTTATACATTAATTGAGTTTTTGGACATTTAATGTGCATAATCCAAATTTGAACTGCAAGCACATGCTCCGGTGCACCAAAGTTGGTTGAAAAATCACATGTGTGTCCTTGCATGAATTTCTAGGTCCCATGCAAGAAATGGGAATGAAATTCAAAGATCTCGGCGTCGTGACTCGGCCAAGAACATTGAGAAACTTGATTTTAAAATTCATGTAAATCCAAAACACGCCTAAAAATCGTGAAACTTGGCATGGTGTCATGTCATGGTACTACCATGCTGTGGTAAAAAAGTTGTCCGAATTGGAACAAATGTTGGTATAAGCTTATTACAAACCGGAGCTTTGTCTCAAGAAGGCTTGTGGTTCTGAGAGGGAACGTGTCACCTTTGAGTGTGAAACAATATACGTTCTCCCCCTTGAGTTTCTTTACAGAGGTAACATAGAACTACATGAGTGCCCTGTTAAATTTTGGAATTATTCCGGGTTCGTTTGGCCTTTTTTATAGATTAGTTGAGTTTCTGGTCATTTAATGTGCATAATTCAAATTTGAACTACAAGCACATGCTCCCGTGCACCAAAGTTGGTTGAAAAATCACATGTGTGTCCTCGGGTGAATTTCTAGGTCCCATGCAAGAAATGGGAATGAAATTCAAACATCTGGGCATCATGGCTCGGCCGAGAACATTGAGAAACTTGGTTTTAACATTCTTGTAAATCCAAAACACGCCTGAAAATCATGAAACTTGGCACGGTGTCATGTCATGGTACTACCATGCGGTGGTAAAAAAATTGGCCAAATAGGAACAAGTTTTGGTATAAGCTTCTTGCAAATCGGAGCTTTTCTCAAGAAGGCTCGTGGTTCTGAGAGGGAACGTGACACCTTTGATTGCGAAACAATATACGCTGCCCCCCTTGAGTTTCTTTATAGAGACAACATAGAACTACATGAGTGCCCTGTTAAATTTTGGAATTATTCCGGGTTCGTTTGGCCTTTTTTATACATTAATTGAGTTTCTGGTCATTTAATGTGCATAATTCAAATTTGAACTACAAGCACATGCTCCCGTGCACCAAAGTTGGTTGAAAAATCACATGTGTGTCCTCAGGTGAATTTCTAGGTCCCATGCAAGAAATGGGAATGGAATTCAAACATCTGGGCATCGTGGCTCGACCGAGAACATTGAGAAACTTGGTTTTAAAATTCTTGTAAATCCAAAACACGCCTGAAAATCATGAAACTTGGCATGGTGTCATGTGATGGTACTACCATGCCGTGGTAAAAAAATTGGCAAAATAGGAACAAGTTTTGGTATAAGTTTCTTGCAAACCGGAGCTTCTGTCAAGAAGGCTCGTGGTTCTGAGAGGGAACGTGTCACCTTTGTGTGCATAATTCAAATTTGGAATAAAAGCACATGCTCCAGTGCACCAAAGCTAGTTGAAAAATCACATGTGTGTCCTTGGGTAAATTTCTAGGTCCCATGCAGGAAATGGGAATGAAATTCAAACATCTGGGCGTCGTGGCTCGACTGGAAACATTGAGAAACTTGGTTTTTTAATTCCTGTAAATCCAAAACATGCATGAAAATCATGAAACTTGGCTTGGTGTCATGACATGGCACCAACATGTTGTGGTAATTTTGCTGTTCGATTTGCGAAGGCGCACACATTAACAATCAACAAAGTCATTTTGGAACAAGTGCTGTCACGTTACAATCGGAAACACAAGTATTATTGAAACCGTGGGCGTTCTATTTACCATTTACGTGCCGCCACACATCCCTTTTTTTATTAGCTAGGAGGCGCCGTGCAGGGTAGCTATTTGAGTACGGGAGGCGTGCGATCAGACCCCTACGCGTGCTTATCGAGAGGAGAGCCCTTTGACCTCCATCTGCTGTCCACCTCTCTCCCAAGGTCTCCGTTAATGGCGCCCGAGCCTTTGTTTAATGGCGTGGCTATGTCTCGATTGAGATTTAAGAGAGAAAAAAGAAAATATGAAAAGAAAATTTTGCACGGATCTTGATGTAAGATCCGATGGACCTATATAGCATCTACTGCGACTTATAGCAAGACTGATGAATATATATATATGGACGACAAGAGTGGATAATAATTATCTTATATAATTAGGAAGGTAATTAAAAATTCCACATGCAGCTACGCCAGAAATACACAAGGGCAAAAGAAGAAGGAAGACGCATACAACGATCTGGCTCGCTGACCTCTACTTTCTTTATGCGCTGCAGGTCACGGAGACTAGTTCTCACGGCGAGCGGCGATGATCTCTTTCATTAGTTTCATGTCCTTAATACGCTGCTTGGCAGCATCCCGTGCTTCCTCCACCAGGCTTTCGCGCTTGATGAAGAGCATGGCATTCTCGTCCATAAGTTTCTTGATGATGACACCCGTCCTATGCAAGAAGGTAGCGGTCTCCTCCGCCTATTTCGCCCTTCCAGGGATCTTCGCCCTCACCAGGTCATGCTCGGCTCGGAGCTTCGCGTTGCCCTCCCCTAGTTGCCGGATGACGCTGGTAGCCTCGTCCTGCAACCTCGCCCAGCCGGAGATCTGATCCATATGGCTATGGACGATAGCATGCATGTGCCTGTAAGAGTCCTTGCCTACACGCGAGAAATTTTCCCAGGCCACCGCGGCACGGCAGGACCTTCGTGCTGCTTTGGCGGCACGGCGGGACATCTCTACTGCTTCCGCGGCGCGGCCAGACCAGTCTACTACATCGACGATGTGACGGGACCTCCGTGCTACTTCGGTGGCGCGGCGGGACCTCTATGCTGCTACTGCTGTGCGGCTAGACATGTCAGCTGCTTTTGTGGCAAGGCGGGACATCTCTCATGCTTCCTCTTCCATGCTCGCCTCTCCCTGGTGGAAATCTCTCCACCCAGAACTCACGCTGTCCATGGCAGACGCAAAGGAACGATGCTGAATGACTTAATTGTTTTTTGTGGATGAGGAGTTGAGGAGGAATGTGCAGTCATCTTGGCATAGTAGTATTTATAACTGAGTACTACTAATACGCTCCTAAGTGGGAAACCGTTTAGGTTGTGATCGGTGTGAACAGGTTTGCAATTAAATATAGCGTGGTAGTAGTTTGGAATGTGACGAGACGCAAGCTCAAAATTTATTGACGGTTCTAGTTTCGAAGTGCGGCACTATTCCCGAATGGCGTAACGTGGGCACGTGTTCTCCGGCCGTGGTGTAGCATATGCCATGGTACTACTTCTTTTTCTACTGCTGTGTACGTGCAATAACTGGCATAGTCAGATACATATCTTACGGTTATTGGGGTGTTCGACAGCAATAGCCTCGTGGCAAGCTATAGACTAGTCTTTTTTTCACACGCATTACATCAACACATATCATCTCTCTCCCTCTTTCCCACGCACACACCTATCTCTCGGGACTTCTCACACGCACCATATCTAGCTCCCTAGGTCGATGCCACCCACATACACTTGTACTCTGAGTTTAGTATGTTATACAGGAAGAGAAGAGGTGCACGCACGCACTCGTCCTCTCTCACACACGCATCTGTAGCTACGAATTTTAGTGTTCTCAACCATCCGATTGGCTCTATCATAGGTTTCACGTTGCTCCTTGGCCTTGAGATTGAGAAGTTTAAAACGCGAAGGCTAAGATGGAGGCGCGAGGTTTTGGTTAATGTGCGGGCCGCACGCGACACCAACACGACACGAGCTTCGTCTCCTGGTGCGCTTGCAGTCGGGTGAGTTGTCCAAGTATAGACACAACCAGGCCCTCCTTGGTATCCGCGCCTCGACTTAGACTAGTCACAGTGTGGAGTAACTTAGAGTAGTAACATGCACATGTTACTAGTCTATGTTACTACCTCCACAGTGGGTTGTAACATATGTGTTGTTTCATGTTCCATTTATTAGGTTGTAGACTCCTCTTTTTTTGATACGTGTGCTGTTATAGTAACTAGCTATGTTACCACATGCCTCTCTTTCTTCATTAATTACATGCCACATTGTCTATTTTGTCTAGATAAGTGTGATGTTATCACCTATGTTACTCCCACTATGACCAGCCTTATGCGCATAGAAATTAGGATCGGAGGGAGTACTACTACTAGTAGTACTACTTTGATGTGTCGCGTCAATTCACACAAGTATGCAACACTTCCTGAACAAACAAGCATATAAGATGTTATACTTACTTCTTATAAGCTGTTATACTTCTTACCCAAAGGATCTTTATATCCAACAGACACAAAATATCCGTTCGACTGTTAAAAATTACTTTAACTGCTGATCTGATGTCGAAGTAATTGTTGCATCGCCACCAAAGCCCACCATCTCTTAAGCTAAAGTAGACCAAGCTAACCCCTATATTAGCATATTACTAAGATAAACAGAAGGCACTGTAGAATCATTTAGGACGTGAGCTTGTCAATCTGAATGTGGAGGGACACCAGCATAGCCCCAGCCAACAGCTTGTGCGGAACTGTGAAGAAGGTAATTAGCTCCTGCACGGCAACGTCGCCGCGATCCTTGCTGCTTGTCACCTCCATTTCCACCCTTACGGCGTCGGTCCTGCCTTTCGGCTCCCCCGGTGAGCCGTTCGCCCACAGCTTGGCCACGTAGTGCGATAGTGGGGACGACCCCGCTCTGATGCAGACGACTGACATAGTGATAGGCGCGCAGATGTTGAGCATGCTGCCGACCAAGAAAAACGCGCGACCGTCCTCCTCCGCGAACAGCAAGAGCCGTGGCTCTGACAGTGGCACTTGCAGCTGGAGCACCTTGCCGTACTGGATCCTGTGCACATGCATGGGATGCACGGGGCTGATGTGGTGGGAGAGCGCCGGCGGTGGGCCTTCGTAGCCGTAGATGGCACAGGGCATTTGCAAGGGTGAGTGGACACACGCTCTGGTGATCCGCGAGCTTGTGGTAAGTGACGTAGAGCCCACAGCCTCCATGCGGGCACTCCACCCTCATCGAGGAGAGGATGGCGTCCAACGCCATGTTCCGCACATCGAAGCCACCGCCGCGCTCGCACTTCTGGCACTACCGCTGGTTCCCGGGGCGCTCGACGCGACAGTCCATGCAAGCCAGGTGCCCCCCTTGCACTGCACAAATCAACCAAACAACACATCAATCAAGAAACCTGCACCTTGCTCTATCAGCCGAACGGATGAGGTGTATTCAGACCTCATGCACTGGAGGCTTCAAGGGGTGGAGGCACAAGGGGCAGTGTTGCAAGGTGAGGTCCATCGAGAGCTCCATCATCGGGTCCTGTTCCGCCTGCATGATCTCGCCCTCCTCGTGCACAACCATCTCTCGGTTTATTAGGGCCGGGGCATTACAGAGCTTTACCGTCACATATTCATACTACTTCAAGGTGCATTAAATCAACACATGCAAGTATCAAAATGATAGTCACGGCATGCATGCATGCGATTGTAATTAATGCATCGCTAAACGCAAATTATTGAAATATATCGAGTGCAGTGCTTTGATGTGTCGCATCAACTCGTACATCAACGAGAAGTTTGATTATCCTCTCCCTCGCGCACCAGCCTTTGGCTGTATGACAGGTTGGCCACCACCTGTCGGGCCCACCTGTCATACACGCAAAGGCAGGAGCAGTAAGTCAGTGAAGCTGCGTCCCTCCCTCGCCCATGAGCGTGGTGGCTGGCAGGACTAGGAGAAGCTTTCGTTCACTACATGCTCTCCCTCCCGCACGCGGTGGACATGCAGCAGTTCAATCGGTGCCAGATGGCCAGAAGCATACTGTAGTACTCCTCCACTGCAGTAGTACTCCATCATTGTTCGACTTCTCGAAGAGGCGAAGAGCCAAGCGCAGCCCGGACGCTCGTGTGGGAGTTTCATGTGTAGAGTAGTCTAGGACAGTGGCGGAGCCACCTCCCGGCGACCCCGGGCAGCTGCCCGGGCTAGCCCAAAAAATTACTACTAAGCACTAGTGATAATCTATGGTTAGAAGAATTATTTCTTAGGGAAGGTGGCATCTCACTCTGTCACAGTTCAGTCATGCCCGGGATGCATTTATGGGCTGGCTCCGCCACTGGTCTAGGATAGCGTGTACCGTGCCTATAAGCTTAAAATCGTTGGGGTCGACTCCATGCTTTTTTTATTAAAATAATCTTCTAGCCCTATCTGTCATCCTGGTGATTGTAGTTTGCACGCTCATCTGGTCAAGACAGGAATATATATTTTAATTTGTGGTGGGGTAAATGTTAGAGGTTGCAACAAATGGAGTATTGTACACTGTGGGTCTTTCAGCCAAGCTTAGAGGCAACCATGTGGGGCCAGTGCTATGATGTGTCGCGTCAACTCGTACAACAAGGAGAAGCTTGATTTTACTACTACACACCTTCTCCCTTTCCCATGCGCGCTGTGGCTCGCAGACAAGGACATGCTTTTGCTTAGGCTGGTCATAATGGAATACTAGTATCATGAATATGATACTAGGGATCCGGCTTGCCTGCTCCCTCCCCATGCTCCCATCCGTGCTCCCACTCCATCCTACGGCTGTCTTTTTCTTTTTTCCCTTTCTAATCTAATCATCTCCCCCCTGATTTTAAGGGGGTGGGGCCCGGGCCTTATTTTGTTCCAATCAAATCATGCCACGTATGCGGGAGCATGGATTGGCGCACGCTTGGGGAGCAGGAAAGTCTCGTCCATGATACTAGTGTATGATACTACACATCCTTAGTTCATAGTATCATATGTTAGTATCATCGATGACTTAATTTATTAGCATGCATGACACATAGTAGCACAACATTTAATATGATACGATATCATGATATGATACTCAACCCTCTCTTTATTCATTTACTTCTATGCCACGTCATCAAATTTGCCTAGTTGGCATGCATGATACTCCCTCCGTTCCTAAATATTTGTCTTTTTAGATATTTCAAATGGACTACCACATATGGAAGTATATATACATATTTTAGAGTGTAGATTCACTCATTTTGCTCCCTATGTAGTCACTTGTTGAAATCCCAAGAAAGACAACAAGTGCCTAGACTACACCGAGACGGAGTACATATGGAGCCCTGTAAACCAGAAAGGAGTATTTGCCTTTCTAGAGATTTCAACAAGTGACTAGACTACACCGAGACGGAGTACATAGCAAAATGAGTGAATCTACACCGTAAATAAATATGTAGTTCTCTCGTTTTCCTCTCTGCCTTGGTCGTGGTGCACAATATTGAGTATACTAGTACTATCATCTTGAAATTTACGAAGTCACCATAGGCACCTCATCGTCGACGGGAATCTCCTGACATGCGATAGAAGCGAGCGGCAGTTGCCTCCATAGGTGCTTGAATGCCATGCCAAGGAGGGAGAGGGTAGCGGTTCCCGAGACGTTGAACGGTCAATGATGCATCCTCAATTACATGCAGAGGGAATTAATTGGAGAAGCAGAATAGAGCCAGCACGATGTGAATGCAACAGAGTTTGGATTCTCATAATTGCGCCCCACCACTCCAATCCATCTACTCCTAGTCTTTGCGCAACACTGCTCACTCCAATCCAAGACAAAGTGACCAGAAGCCACAAGCACCTATGGAGGCGATGGACGTGAGGGGCAGCCGGCTGTGCCAAATCATCCAAGGCGCCGGCCTGCGGCCCCGCACTGTGCAGCATTTCCAGACGGTGCTAGCGACTGCCAGCATCATAGCCCTCGCCAATGTCGGCTTCACCTCTCGCATGGATGACATGATGGTCAACTCCATCCGGAAGTGCACCTCCGTCAAGAAGCGCGCAGACGGCCTTGTCGTACTGCTCCAGCCCGCACGCCCAGGCTCCTCATTGCCGGCCACCCTCATCGGCCTCCATGGTGACGAACTCTTTCAAGCCCTAGTGGCCTTGGAGCTGGAGGTCGCGACGAAGAATGTGCACCTCGAGGCCGCACTCGCCACGCAACGCCACGCCATGCAAGAAACCGTCGACCTGCACATCCATGTCTACTAGGAAATCATCTACATAGGCCACTACAGGGCCAGCGAGGACAGAAAGACGTTGGCCTTCTTCCAGCGGCTGGAATCTTTGGTTGCCATTATTTAGAAGCACGTTGACCTGGCCACGAAAGCCGCTGCTTACTAGCCACATTCGGCCGGCTGAAAGTGCAACTATCCCTAGGTGGTTTTGGTAATTCATAACAACATATAGCTCATTGAGCTAATGCTATTCCAAGATGATTATTTCAGGAAAGCTCAATGATTGGCATGGTATGGATGTGAAAGTGGAACCCTCAAAATGCTAAGGACAAAGGATTGGCTCAAGCTCAAAAGCTCAAGACTCTTCATTTTATATTTTAGTGATCCAAGATCACATTGAGTCTTTAGGAAAAGCCAATACTATCAAGGAGGGATGAGGTGTTGCTTAATGAGCCTCTTGCTTCATGTGCTTAGTGATATGCTCCAAAACCCTCAACTACTTTCCCATATCCACATATGACCTAAACCCTAAGCCAAACTCGGTCATACCGATTCTTTCTATCCGGCGCCACCGAGTTTCACTTGTCATAAGCCACTGCCAAACCCTAGCAATTCGGTTCTACCGATAGGGATCTCGGTCTCACCGAGATGGGATTGCAAACTCTCTGTTTCCCTTTCGTAACTTTTCGGTCTCACCGAAAGAGCGAATCGGTCCCACCGAGATTGCAATGTAAATTCAGTGTTTCCTTTTTGTAACTTTTCGGTCTCACCGAAAGAGCAAATCGGTCCCACCGAGTTTGCCTGACCAACTCTCTGGTTAGCTAATTACCAAAATCGGTCTCACCGAGTTTGTGTAATCGGTCTCACCGAGATTACGTTATGCCCAAACCCTAACCATATCGGCCCTACCGAGTTGCATGTCAGTCCCATCGAAAATCTCTAACGGTCACTAGGTTTACATTTTCGGTCCGACCGAGTTTATTGATTCGGTCCAACCGAGATTGGAAAACTGTGTGTAACGGTTGGATTTTGTGTGGAGGCTATATATACCCCTCCACCTCCTCTTCATTCATGGAGAGAGCCATCAAAACACATACACCATTCCAACTCATATGTTCTGAGAGAGAACCACCTACTCATGTGTTGAGACCAAGATATTCCATTCCTACCATATGAATCTTGATCTCTAGCCTTCCCAAGTTGCTTTCCACTCAAATCTTCTTTCCACCAAATCCAAATCCTATGAGAGAGAGTTGAGTGTTGGGGAGACTATCATTTGAAGCACAAGAGCAAGGAGTTCATCATCAACACACCATTTGTTACTTCTTGGAGAGTGGTTTCTCCTAGATTGGCTAGGTGTCACTTGGGAGCCTCCGACAAGGTTGTGGAGTTGAACCAAGGAGTATGTAAGGGCAAGGAGATCGCCTAATTGGTGAAGATCTACCGCTAGTGAGGCAAGTCCTTCGTGGGCGATGGCCATGATGGGATAGACAAGGTTGCTTCTTCACGGACCCTTCATGGGTGGAGCCCTCTGTGGACTCGCGCAACCGTTGCCCTTCGTGGGTTGAAGTCTCCATCAACGTGGATGTACGATAGCACCACCTATCGGAACCATGACAATAACATCCTTGTCTCCAATTGCGTTTGAATTCTCCAAACCCTTCCCTTTACATTCTTGCAAGTTGCATGCTTTACTTTCCGCTGCTCATAGACTCTTTGCATGCTTGCTTGAATTGTGTTAAGATTGCTTGACTTGTGCAAAGTTGCTAAAATCTTCCAAGAACTAAAATTGGGAAAAGGCTAGATTTTTATTTGGTTAAGTAGTCTAATCACCCCCCTCTAGACATACTTTCGATCCTACAAGTGGTATCAGAGCTTTGGTCTCCATTTTCTTTGATTTCCATAGCTTTTGGTGGTCATAGCCTTGGTTTTACAACCTAGGAGAGTATGGCGTCTAGCGAGGGAAATTATCACCGTAGAGGTCCTTACTTTGATGGTACTAATTTTGCTAGTTGGAAGCATAAGATGAAAATGCATATTATTGGACATAACCCCGCCGTTTGGGCTATTGTGTGTGTTGGCTTGCAAGGTGAATTCTTTGATGGGAGAGAACTGAATCGTGAAGCTACCGCGGAAGAGTTGAAGATGCTACAATACAATGCTTAAGCTTGTGATATCCTCTTCAACGGATTGTGCCCCAAAGAATTCAACAAAATTAGCCGTCTTGAGAATGCGAAGGAAATTTGGGACACTTTGATTGATATGCATGAAGGTACCGACTCCGTCAAGGAATCCAAGTTGGATGTGCTTCAAAGTCAACTTGACAAGTTCAAGATGAAGGATGGTGAAGGTGTCGCTGAAATGTACTCTAGGCTTGCTCTCATCACAAATGAGATTGCCGGCTTAGGAAGTGAAGAGATGACCGACAGATTCATCATCAAGAAGATTCTAAGAGCCTTGGATGGAAAATATGATACCGTGTGCACATTGATCCAAATGATGCCCAATTACAAAGATCTCAAGCCAACGGAGGTGATTGGAAGAATTGTTGCTCATGAGATGTCACTTAAGGATAAAGAGGAACTTCACAACAAATCAAGTGGTGCCTATAAAGCCTCATGTGAAGCCCCTACATCATCAAGTGAGAAACAAGACTTCAATGAAGAATTGAGCTTAATGGTGAAGAACTTCAACAAGTTCTACAAGAGTAGAAGCAAAGATAGAAGCTTCAAGTCAAGGTCCTACAATGACAAAAGATCTTCTAGTCGAGAGCGAAACTGTTACAACTGTGGAAGACCCGGACACTATTCCAATGAGTGTACGGCTCCCTACAAGAGAAGAGAAGATTCTCCAAAAAGAAGAAGCAAAGAATCACCACCAAGAGAGAGGAGGAGTAGAGATGATCGTTATGAACAAAGATACTCACGGAGAAGCAAGGATTCGAAAAGGAAGGAAAAATCATCAAGGAGCTATACAAGACGAAGACATCAAGCTCATGTTGGTGAATGGGTATCCGGCTCCGACTCCGACAGCCACTCCGAGAGAAGTTATCACTCCGACTCCGAAGATACTCAAGATGAAGGTGTTGCCGGTCTAGCACTTGTGTCAACCAACTCCTACGACATATTTGACTCACCAAATGAAGGAATTGGAAGATGCTTCATGGCCAAAGGTCCTAAGGTAACACACCCCGAGTATGTTGATTTCAATAGTGATGAAGATGACTTGTTAGGTGATGATTTGCTTGTTGACAACTCTAGTGATGAATACTATGATGAAACGTCAATTAAACATGCTAATCAAGATAAGACGAATGACAATGATAAGGAGAAGATTGAGGCTCTAACTAAAGAACTAAACACTCTTAAGTTAGCTCATGAAACTATCTTCGAAGATCATCGAGAACTTTTAAGAGCTCATGAGAAATTACGCTTTGAAAAGCTCAATCTTGAGCAAGAGCATGAGTTCTTAAAAGCAATCAATGATGATCTCCGCAAGAAAAGTTCTTCTCACATTTCCAAGCATTTACTCTTATCCACTTACATGCCTCAAGTCAAGTCTAGTAACTAGAACAAGAAAGATTCTTCCTCTAGCAGTAACAATGATCATGCTAAATCCAACATTGTTGCTTCTAGTAGTTCTCTTGATTCCACTAATGATTCTCTTAGCCAAGTTACACTTGAGCAAGAAAATAGTTTATTGAAGGGAATTATAGAGAAAGGAGTGTACAAAAGCCTTGCCGGGAGTAAGCAATTCGAGGAAATTGTGCACAAGCAAGGAATGCACCGGAAGAATCAAGGTGTTGGTTTTGAACGAAAATTCAATGCCAATGGAGTTGAGTGGGAAGAAGATCAATACCACAAGACAAAGTTTGTTCCTCAACAAGAGAAGTATGATACTTCTTTCAAGGGGACACAAGCTCAAGATGATCTTCCACCACAAGACTACAAGCAAAAAGGCAAGGACAAGCTTCAAGAGGAAATTGATGCATTTGAAGAAGCTCCTAAGACCTTAGTCAAGTGGATTCCCAAGACTACTTCAAGTTCCACTTCATCAAGTACGACTACAACTCCAAGGATTCCCATCAAGATGGTGTGGATCCAAAAGAAGAACTAGAGAGTTCTTGAGGGTGACTCCGCCAACATACTTCACTCTTATCATTTTGGCAAGAACAAGTGCAATCAACTTCCACATCTTGCACTAGTTCAAGGAGTCACAAACCCTCTTGTTGGTAAGACAAGGGACAAGGTAACCTAAAAGTTTTCATGGACATCATCTTGTGTGTGCATCACTCTATGTCTATGGATATCCTTGTTTGTTCCTTGTGGGACTAACCCATGTAGGTATTGAAAGTGCAATTCACTCAAATGGATAGCTCCAAGTGATCTACATCAACATTGAGCGTCCACATCTTCAGCATCTACATGAAGTCATCATCGACAAAACCCAAGGTTAGTTCATCCCTCTTAAGGGGGGATATCACATCTAGGGGGAGCTTTACTCTAAGACTGAGCTAAAGCAACTCTAAAGATGTGAACACAACAATGCCTTATGTAAAAGTGGTAGCCCCACTTGAGCTTAAACGATGAGTATGACCTATGATCAAGTGTTCTCACTTGACTCCTAAGTCAATATACTCATATATAGATGACCTTGTCATCGCAAATTGCTTGATAGATGCTAGAATTGGTTGTGCATGCCTTGCCACATATTTCATTTGCCATCTTATTGTGTGAGCATGCTGGTTGCATATTTTACTCATTCGAGGACATCCACTTGTTGTTTTGATTGTTTGGTTTTATTTTCTTTTGCCAAGTGGATGGACAAGAATGCCTAAGAACCTCCTCTAGCTATCTATGCTTTTCTCGTCTCAAACTCTATTCATGCTGCATCACAAAATTTGATCAAGTCAGATTCGAACCACTCGGTGTGAGGAGCGCTCGGAGTCCCCGATTCGTCATAGACTTAAACTTCCAAAACCTCTTTATGATTCTCGGTCTGACCGATACCCCACTTTCGGTCCTACCGAGATCATTAAGTTGATGTAGGTTTTTGATCTCGGTGCAACCGATTTGAACATTTCGGTCCCACCGAGTTTCAGTAACTGCCTGCAGTTATGAATCTCGGTGCCACCGAGTTGTTCCACTCGGTCACACCGACAGGGTCGGGCTATATATAGTCATGGGCAAAATTTGGAAATTCCTCCAAACCCCTTCGCCCGCACGATAGCCTGCTCTGCCAACATGGTCTTCGGATCGTCTTCTCGCCACCAGCCGCCTCCAGTCGCTGGTCTCCGTCGCCGTCAACGGGAATTCTGCCCCGCCGTTGCCGCCGTAGCGAGTCTCTGCCGAACTAGGGTATGGACTCGATCACAGTGCTATTCCCCGTCCGATTCCTAGCACATTGTGTTCTTCATGATTCTTGCCACGATTGAAACACTCCTATCCAGTCAATACGCCCGTAGATTAGCTTTGATTCGAAAATTTTAGGGTTAGGTTTCCGCCGAAACCATCTCGGACCCACCGAGTTGAAAAACTCGGTCCCACCGATTTGGCTTATGCCATTGCACAAGTGAGACTCGGTCTGACCGAGAATTACTTATCGGTTTGACCGATTTTGGAACTCTGTGAAACCCTAGCAGTCTCGGTGCCACCGAACTGTGACTCGGTCCAACCGAGTTCACTAGTTTAGGTTCCAAAACTGCTTCGGTATCACCGAGTTTGAAAATCGGTAGATCCGAGATGATTTCATTGGGAAACTAAAACTAAGTTTTTGGATCATTCTTTTGCAAAAATCTCTGCATTTTGTGATGACTCATCTTTTCTACCTCATCTATAAACTGTTCACAGGGACAGCAGTCAGAGCTTGCAGCATGTCTGATCAGAGTGACAGCCAGAACTTGTCAGAGCAGCAAGTGCAGATGAGTGAGGGCACTAGTCCCTCCAGCTCTTCAGATGATGGCAACAGAAGTACCCCAAGCAATCTGCCAAAAGCTGCCACCAGACAGAAGAAGAAGAGAAATTCAGACTCCGAAGATGAAGATTATGTGGCAGAGGAAGAGGCCACATCAAAGAGAGTTGAGCCAGCTCAAGGCACAAAGCCAGGTCTAAAGATCAAAAGGCCAGCAGGCAGGCAGCCTATGTCAAAGGCTAGACCTTCAACTGAGAAGCCTGCACCCAAAGAGCCAGTTGCTGCTGAGGGAAAGAAAAGAAAGGAAAGGGTCAAGAAGACCGTAGCCAGAGTGCTAGGAAAGGCTTCCATCATGGAAGAGGAAGAGGAAGAAGAGGTAGCTGCACCAGCACCCAAGGCACCCAAGCTGATGGGTGATGCCATAAGATCAGGGGCTACTGCATCTAAGCCCAAAGCTGCCTCCAAGCCAAAACCAAAGAGGAATACAAGGAGCATTCCTGCAGCTGAGAAGAACAAGGCCCCAGTGCCTGAGACTGTTGCTGAAGAAGAGGATGAAGAGCAAGTTCTGAGAAAGCTCAAGCCCAAGATCCCAGACCACAACGATGCGCATCCTGTGGCTGAGGACATGAAGCTCAGGAGAGATTCAGGGCTGAGGAAGTGGAGAGAAGCAGACCCGTATGCTTCAAGGAGGAGGACTGCTGTGGATTACAGATTTCACACCAAGGAATAGTAGGACTTCTATGAGACAGTACTGCTTGATAAGAAGCCAATAGTCTGTGATATGAGATGGGTTGACTGGCAGTACATCAAGGACAATGAGGAGCACTATCCTGGAGTGCAAGACAGCTTCATAGCTTGTGGAGTAGCTGACTTTGTTGGGCAGAAGCTCACAAAGTGGAATGAGGAGCTTATAATGCAGTTCTACTCCACAGCACATTTTTATTCAGATGGGAGGATCACATGGATGTCTGAGGGTACAAGGTACCAATCCATAGTTGTTGAGTGGGCACAAATCATTAATGCCCCAGAGGAGCATGATGATGATTTGGACATATATGCCAAGAAGAAGATGGACCATAACTCTATGTCCAATATGTACAAGGAAATTCCAAATGAAGCACTTGACACGTTCAAATTTGGCTCAGTGCATTATCTTCTGTCAGGGCTGCCAACTATCAATTGGATCTTGAGGCACACCTTATTGACCAAGTCTGGAGATCACAAGATGATCAGAGGCTATGCTATCAACTTGCTACATGTATTTGATGTGCCTCAGAAGTTCAAGGTGATGAGCCTCATAGTGGAAACTATCAAAAGGACTGCAGCAGATCAGAAGAGGAGTTGCGGATATGCCCCTCAGATCCAGGAGCTCATTAACTCCAAGATGTGCATGGGCATATATTTATTGGACAAGGAACACCTGCCCATCCGTCCAGATTTTGAGGACAATCAAGTTGTCATGACTGAGAACGAGCCATCATCTGCCCAAGCATACGCCAAGAAGGAGAAGGAAAGGAAGGAGAAGGCTGCCAAGATGCCAACTCAAGAGGAGGCATCTGAGTATTTCTTGAAGACCAAACAAGAGCAGCTTGGTTACCTGATTGCATCCACCCTGCGGATTGAGCAAGGACTAGCCACCCTAACTCAAAACCAGGCAAGCCTAGAGAGAATCATGGAACAAAAGTTCTATGACTTGGATGTCAAGGTAACGGAGATTCAGTCTGCAGTGGAGCAGCTCCAAGATGATATGCAGCAGAGGAGAGGCAGGACTACCACTCATGCCTTTGCCAGAGTGCCACGAGGTCCGAGGTCGTCTGCCGTGCCAGTTGCTGACACAAGAGCCACCACCTCAGCACCAGCTACAGCCTCAGTTCCACCAGCTCCAGCATCTACTTCAGCTCCAACTCCAGCGTCTACTTCAGCGTCTACAGAAGCCTTCGTCCTTGGAGTGATCCGGACTCCACCACCACCAGAAGATCAAGCCTGAGCGTCGATCTAGTACTATGCATTTTCTAGGAACTTTTTGGTAACTTGTTGCCAAAGGGGGAGAAAAATGTATAGATCATAGGCTTCGAGAGAGAGAGTGTTGCTTTTCTCTCTTGCTTTATTTGGTGGTTTTTCAAACTTGTTTGCTTTTGAGTGCTTGAGATACTATGTCATTATTTGTGAGACATTGATGATCATGTGTTTGATCATAAGCTACACTTAATGCTTGCTTAATGATATTATCTTATCTATCTTATGTGATCTTTCACTATTCTTGGTGATGAGTGCATGTATTTCATTCTTATCATTTTAAGCGCTCCACCAAGATGTATGTGACATGGAAGAGTAACCCATGACTCTAACTCCTTGTGCATTTGCAGTCCAAAGCAAATTTTAAATATGCACAAATTTAGGGGGAGCTCTTACTTATCACATACTTCTCAAAGTGACGATATATTTCATGCTTATTATCATTTGTTGAAGCTTTGATCTATATGTTGTCATCAATTACCAAAAAGGGGGAGATTGAAAGTGCAACTATCCCTAGGTGGTTTTGGTAATTCATAACAACATATAGCTCATTGAGCTAATGCTATTCCAAGATGATTATTTCAGGAAAGCTCAATGATTGGCATGGCATGGATGTGAAAGTGGAACCCTCAAAATGCTAAGGAAAAAGGATTGGCTCAAGCTCAAAAGCTCAAGACTCTTCATTTTATATTTTAGTGATCCAAGATCACATTGAGTCTTTAGGAAAAGCCAATACTATCAAGGAGGGATGAGGTGTTGCTTAATGAGCCTCTTGCTTCATGTGCTTAGTGATATGCTCCAAAACCCTCAACTACTTTCCCATATCCACTTATGACCTAAACCCTAAGCCAAACTTGGTCCTACCGATTCTTCCTATCCGGCGCCACCGAGTTTCACTTGTCATTAGCCACTGCCAAACCCTAGCAATTCGGTTCTACCGATAGGGATCTCGGTCTCACCGAGATGGGATTGCAAACTCTCTGTTTCCCTTTCATAACTTTTCGGTCTCACCGAAAGAGCGAATTGGTCCCACCGAGATTGCAATGTAAATTCAGTGTTTCCCCTTTGTAACTTTTCGGTCTCACCGAAAGAGCAAATCAGTCCCACCGAGTTTGCCTGACCAACTCTCTGGTTAGCTAATTACCAAATTCGGTCTCACCGAGTTTGTGTAATCGGTCTCACCGAGATTACGTTATGCCCAAACCCTAACCATATCGGTCCTACCGAGTTGCATGTCAGTCCCACCGAAAATCTCTAACGGTCACTAGGTTTACATTTTCGTTCCAACCGAGTTTGTTGATTCGGTCCCACCGAGATTGGAAAACTGTGTAACGGTTGGATTTTGTGTGGAGGCTATATATACCCCTCCACCCCCTCTTCATTCGAGGAGAGAGCCATCAGAACACATACACCATTCCAACTCATATGTTCTGAGAGAGAACCACCTACTCATGTGTTGAGACCAAGATATTCCATTCCTACCATATGAATCTTGATCTCTAGCCTCTCCAAGTTGCTTTCCACTCAAATCTTCTTTCCACCAAATCCAAATCCTATGAGAGAGAGTTGAGTGTTGGGGAGACTATC
Source organism: Triticum urartu (assembly GCF_003073215.2). Classification (NCBI taxonomy): domain Eukaryota; kingdom Viridiplantae; phylum Streptophyta; class Magnoliopsida; order Poales; family Poaceae; genus Triticum; species Triticum urartu. The sequence continues at coordinate 98,473,119 of NC_053026.1, forward strand.
ATTTGAAGCACAAGAGCAAGGAGTTCATTACCTACACACCATTTGTTACTTCTTGGAGAGTGGTGTCTCCTAGATTGGATAGGTGTCACTTGGGAGCCTCCGACAAGATTGTGGAGTTGAACCAAGAAGTTTGTAAGGGCAAGGAGATCGCCTACTTCGTGAAGATCTACCGCTAGTGAGGCAAGTCCTGTGTGGGCGATGGCCATGGTGGGATAGACAAGGTTGCTTCTTCGTGGACCCTTCGTTGGTGGAGCCCTGTGTGGACTCGCGCAACCATTACCCTTTGTGGGTGGAGCCCTGTGTGGACTCTCGCAACCGTTACCCTTTGTGGGTTGAAGTCTCCATCAACGTGGATGTAGGATAGCACCACCTATCCGAACCACGGGAAAAACATCCGTGTCTCCAATTGCGTTTGAATTCTCCAAACCCTTCCCTTTACATTCTTGCAAGTTGCATGCTTTACTTTCCGCTGCCAATATACTCTTTGCATGCTTGCTTAAATTATGTGATGATTGCTTGACTTGTTCTAAAATAGCTAAAATCTGCCAAGAACTAAAATTTGGAAAAGGTTAAGCTTTTATTTGGTCAAGTAGTCTAATCACCCCCCCTCTAGACATACTTTCGATCCTACAGATGCTCAGCTCGATTTTAGTGGAACTGCACAAAAGCATCGTATGATCTGAGGGTTCCAGCCATCTTTCCTTTGACAGGTTCTACCTGGCCAGGAAATTAAATCCGGTTTAGGGTTTAGGGTATAAGTCATAGTGACCCCATCAATATTTTTTTTATTTCGTACACGCTCTCACAACTTTTTTCTTTAGTTGTGAAGTAAATATTGGCTATGATCTGTGAATCATTGAGATGCATCAGCATGCGTGTTAGTTTTCCTTTGTATTTGATGGAATGTTGTAACGGGGCAACCTTGGAGTAGGAATGAAAATGGATTGGAAACTTTTCGTTTTTCCGGAGAAAAAAATGGAAACGGAGAGAAACCAACATTTTGTTTCGTTGGATCCCGCCATCGAGCAAAACCAACGTTTAAATCACGAAAATTCTAAACTCACACGCTTCTACAGGGATCTTTTATGGGGTCATTCACAACTAATCTTCTCTCCCCCCTGATTTTAAGTGGGAGTGGGCCCCTTACCTTATTTCCATCCATTGAAAACCTTCCAGCTAAACCACCCCGTGAATCCCGTAAAAACTTGTCCGTGTGTGTAGCATTGCTCTTTAAATCACGTCTGTCGCATTCGTGTCTCACCCTCCTCCACGGCTCGACCTCACACGGTCGCTCGGCATGCCACTCATCGCAAACCGAGTATACGATAACATTCCCACCTGCTTGTCGATGGATCACGCCATGGAGTACTAGTACTACTGGAAGAGATTGACGAGTTGGGGGAGGACAGCTAGCTGTAGCACGGACTCCCAAGAACTTTTTACATGCATGTTGTGGCAGGCTATTGTGACCTTTGAACGCGGAGCAGTCGTGTGCACCAGGAAGCGGCTCAGGCGACACTCTCTCGGACGGCGCGCCGCTTCAATGCCGGTGCCAGTGAGAGGTCGCGTCCGCTCTGGCCGTGCATGAATGCGGCACTGACCGTTTCGGGTGGGAAGCACGCGCGGGTGATGAAGAGGGTTCGTCTTGGTCAGGAGCGGCCGTGCCAGCGGTCCGGACGCCCGCAAACAAGAGATGTTGTACGTTAATATTGCCAAGTATATAATTAACAATGTAAATAATGTGCCAATTGGACAAATATGATTGGAGATGGAGATGGAAATGGAATTTTACGTAAACATGGATATGCATGTCTATGTCTATGTGTGTGTGCGTGACGACTCTCGCGACCTAGAAGCGGGGGCGTGTTTTTGATCGAGTTTTCTTTCTTGGTACGTTAAAAAATGGTTCACCAGTTTTCGTTTCTTTTTTTCGGGAACGCGCGTATTATATTTAAAACCACTGCTATCGAGAGATTTTTTTACTCCATTATAGCCTCTTGTTTGATAGAGTTTCTCGCGTCCCGCTCTCTCACCCTCTCCATATCAAAACAAGATGACAGTGTCCACACTATCTCTCTCCTCACCGGTGGTCACAGATCCGGCCGAATCTCGTCCGCGGCGGGAGGTGAGGAGGTGCAGCATTGACATTGTCGCCGTCGGCGATGGAGGAAGCCGATGCGCATCGTCCTCTCAGAGCTAGCGCTGGCGCGGATGAAAGTCCTCCGCGCCCTTGTTCGCTGCCGTCGTGTGGGCAGATCCCGCCCACCTAAGAGACAACTCGCCTACCTGAGGTATAACTTCTTGTACTGGTCCAGCTCCCTAGGTCACTGCATGCGGGTTTTCTTTTATGCGACTACTCCCCAGCTCCCCATGTATAGTAGCTAGGGTTCGTCGGTTGGTCCAGCATCACCTACTATTATAGAGGAAATGCCACTCAAAAAGTTGTCATGATTTATGCCTCGGTGGAGGTATAGATGTTGTTTCGACAAAAAAGTACACGGTGGTTGTGCGGTCATTGTCCATATGCTCCTATTGCTGCTGCTAATCTAATACTATCACTGGTTAAATGAAGAAATGTTTTTTTCTCGGGTATCCTGGTTTAGTTCCCATCAAGATAATCATGATGCTTCTATTTGTTGGTGTACTTTTCATAATTCTTATTGATAATTGAGATGTCGTTGTTATTCTTGTAAAACAAAGTAACAACACTATATCCCTTTTTTATATTTTTGGAAATAGCGATGCGTATCTCCATACCCGGGCATGTCTTCCTCAATTTTAGTGGAACTACACAAAATTGGATGGCCATTGTTGTTCCGCCTCACTGTCCTCTGCCATGTGGTTCTTCCTTCCTCGAGCTTGATTACTGAGAAGAAACATACCATAGTGAGGATTTGTCGAACTTCATTGGTGCCTCACCCAAACTTGATGCCAAATGGATGATGCATCACCACGATGACCTATCGATGCTCATGGTTGCGCCTCATGGTTGCGTCGGCTGGTGAAGCTGATCGATTTTCAATGAAAAACAAGATGTCTTCCATCCGTGCTCTTTGTTTGTTGCCCACAAAGATGATATCCTTCGTCAGTTCACCTTGGTTGCGTTGGAGACACAGTCGTCTTTCACGTTGGTGCAATTTTATCACACAATTGGCTATGAACCAAATGTTTCCTCGAAGAAGGGTCGACGTTGGTACTAAGAGCATAAGTTTTGTATTGATTTCTAAGCCTTCTCACAACTTTGTCTCCAGCTCCCCTGTAATTTTATTTGTCCAGCTATTAACTTTGATTAAAAAAATGGTGTGGACTAAAAATCCCGATGGACATAGTAGCCCTCCATTTTTATTTACTCCGCATATTAGATTTGATTGAAGTCAAACTTCGTAAAGTTTGACCAAGTTTAGGCCAAACACAACAAACCATAATTATTAGAGAGGGTAAACTGTACATACTCTCAAACCTTTCCGATATTTGAAATTGAAATTCTTTATTTGTACACACTCTCACACGTTTCCAATAATTTGGCGCACGTGTGATGGTTCACTTAAGGGAGGGTAGTGTATCGCACGTGAAGGACAGGAAGTGCGACCAGGACATGTGGATCGTTAGTTCATCGGAAGTACTCCCTCCGTTCCTAAATATTTGTCTTTCAAGTGGTTTGAAATGGACTACCACATACAGATGTATATAGACATTTTTTACAGTGTAGATTCACTCATTTTGCTCTGTATGTTGTCATTCATTGAAATCTCTAGAAAGACAAATATTTAGGAACAATGGGAGTAGTAGTTTTCTTCACTGGTATGTTAAATAAAGAGTTTCGTTTCATACTTACATAATTTAAAACGATTGTTATGGAGAGAATAAGAAAACCACTCCACTATATATTAGTCATATACACGAGTACTATATGGACGCAACTTCATTGACTTTAGTGCACCTGCCCTTGGGTTTATGACAGGTGGGCCCAAAATGTGGCTGGCCCACCTGTCATACAGCCAAAAGCAGGTGCAGTTAAGGCACCGGAGCTCAGTCCGTACTACAATATATATATAAGCTGGAGCCTCAACGCTTGTTCGCTAGGGTTTGCACTCTCCACACTCTCGCCGCACTACATATATATATACACGCTGGAGGCTCAGTGTTCCTTTGCTAGGGTTTGCTATATTCACAATCTCTCACCCTCTTCACCAGATCTAAACAAGACTGTGTTGTGGCCTCTGTCTCTCTCACCCCCCTCACAGCTGGCGAAGGAGGCGTCCGGATCCCGTCGCGCCGAGAAGGGGAGGAGATGCAGCGTTCACTCTATCGCCTTCGGCGAGGGAGGCAATCCACTGCCGGCTGCACTTTTCTCTTTCACCCAACACCCTTGCGGGAGGGCCACCGACCCCTTCTTCCTCGCTGCCGTACGTAGTGTGGGCAGATCCGACCACCCGTCGCATGCCTTTCCACATCCCGACGACCCTAAGGTATAAGTTTCTTTGAAGCCGTCATTGGTCTAGTTGCATGCAGGTCTTTTTCGATTCTGTAGTTGAATCTAGGCCTTGGTTCAAAGAGGAAAGAAGCGTGCGGTGGGGTGGAGCATGAATCTAGGACGTGGTTCAATGAGGAAAGGAGGGAGGGAAAGTAGTATAGACTAGCTATCCAGCCGCTTTGTTGGTCGAAAAGGGAAAAGGGGGTATGCCAGTACACACATCTATAGGGAACCAAACTCTTTGTTGAAAAGGGAAAGAAACTAGGGGGTCGGGTAGTTTGTGCAGGACTATATTTTCTGCCCTCACATAGGAAAAAGTTTCAAAGAGAACAAATATGGGACCAACGCAGATATGCTGCTTGGCTACATACTCTGCATCACCCATTTATACGTGTGGATGCACATGGTGCTGGCATGTCCCATCCACATGATCGTGCAGTGTGTTTTGAGATGTTGTGCTACTTGTATTGGTACTATTTTAAATAAATGTTGAATTGAAGCTATTGTATTGCTCTCTTTTCCCATTAAGTAGTGAACAAAAATGGTACCAACCCAGACATGATGCTTGTTGCTTTGTTACAACAAACTCTGCATCACCCCCTTTATAAGTAGATGGAAGCACATGGTGTTAGGGATCAGCGGGAGTACCATTTCTGTTAGGGATTGGTCGGAGTACATGTTTAAGAAATGTATTGTTCAGATAATGTCTCTGTTATTGTATATCAGTTATAGTGCTTTACAAATGGTACTATCCTGCTTTGTAGTTCTTTCTACATGTTTAACTAAGGTATTGTTAAGATAATGTCTCTGTTAAAATGATTCAGTCGCATTGTTTTAGGAATGATACTTTTCTGCTTTGTCGTTCTTTATACATGTTGAAACAAGGCATTGTTAAGATAATGTCTCAGTTATATGAATGAATCACACTGATTGAGAATTGCTACTCTCCTGCTTTGTTTCCCATTAAGATAAGGTAGATCAGTAGATGTTTTTCTTCTGGGAGTACAAGTCATCAACCGTATTTCTTAGTAATTGTTTCCCTTATACCTATTGTTGCTTACAGGGATATCAAAATTAAAGCTCGGTTTTATTCCGACTTTGATTTTAGTTGAATTGCACAAAAGGAGCCAATGTGTCTAAGGCAAACTGCTACATTAGTGGGTCCAGTTGGTCTGACCACTTTGCAGAAAGAAGCAGTCACTGTTTGCGCTACATTACACAAGGAATGATCGAGAAGCTTTACAGAGTATTAGTAGACGCTGGTGACATGACTAGTCTGCAGAGAGCATAGGAAACTCTACAACACATGGAGTGCACTGGGCAAAAAGTGCCCAAACAAGTACAAGAAGCCAGGACAGGACTCCAAATCCGTCAATGTCATTCTAAGCAACAATGATGGGGCATCTGGGTATGGTAATTTGTTTACCATACTTTCAGTTTGTTAGTCCACCGATTGGTGGGTTGACACTAGGGCCAATATTCATGTGTGTGCTGCTGTGTCTTTGTTTTCTTGCAGCATATAAATACGATATCCACAGGGATGCTCACCTTGATTTTAGTGTAACTGCACAAAATGTCCAGATGGTTTGTGTCCTCCATAATACTTCATCATGCACAATACATCGAATGGTTCTCTAATCATTCGTCATCACCTTGAGCCACCGAACTATATGTTTGAATGGTGTTGCAGGCGTCGGCCATTAAGAAGGGTAAGAAGAAAGACAAAAAGAGAGATGGATGCTTTACTTGTGGTTCGGAGGAACACTGGGCAAACAAGTGCCCAAGCAAGTACCAAGAAGCCAGGAGAGGACTCCAAGTCTGTCAATGTCACTCTAAGCAACAATGATGGGGCTTCTGGGTATGGTAATCAGTTTACCGTACTTTCAGTTTGTTAGTCCACCGATTGGTGGGTTGACACTGGGGCCAATATTCATGTGTGTACTGATGTGTCTTTGTTTTCTGGCAGCATATAAATACGAAATCCACAGGGATGCTCAACTTGATTTTAGTGGAACTGCACAAAATGTTCAGATGGTTCGTGTCCTCCATAATACTTCATCATGCACAATATATCGAATGGTTCTCTAATCATTCGTCGTCACCTTGAGCCACCAGACTATTAGATGACAAACTGATGACAAACCCTGCCCGTTCCACAATCATAGGCATTACATATTTTGAATGGGAAAAGCTTGTCAAAGTTGACATTAGTTTAATATATTGGAATGGAATTGGAAAACCTTGTCAATTTTTGCTCATTGATGTTAGCCAGAAGACATGCATTTGATATTTTGAGTGGGACGCCCTTTGCTGTGAGCAACGTCGATCGTTTTTTTCCTATTCCTGTCTTACGTTCAGAAGTAAATATTTACTCTACTGAGATGCATAGTCACATGAATGTTGACTTATGTAAGATATTTTAAGAGTTTGTTCTGAATATTGTCTATGTAATTCCAGGCCTTGTGTTTGATTGCAAAGTTGAGCTTGGAATGTTGTGGCATGCAGCATCATGAGCTATTCACCGTGCCTCCTGAGAATAATGCTTCGTATTGTTTTGCATGTCGACCTAATGCCAGTGATTTGCTTGTTAAGAAAATCATCCTCTTCTGTTGTTTCCGTGCTTAAGAAGTTCATCGTCTTATGTTTCATTCATAGCCTATACGACAAGTTGGGTAGGTTAGACGTGAAACCATATGATCTTCCGACCAACTCATCATCTTAGGCCGTGATTGGATCGTTGTTTTCCAACCAAAACCACTTGTAAAACTAACGCTTGTAAATAAAAGGAGATGGTCTCGGGCGAAGCGCTTGGTTGGTCGATTTCGACTAGTAAAATATACACTTGTCTCTCAAATTACACGCGTAACCCGCCGGTTTTACTTATAGACCTCGGGCCCTCGGTTTCATTACGCCTGTATTTTATGCGTTGTTTCCAATGACAAGTAAATTACACTTGTATCTTAATACAGGTGTGAAATAAATCAAAGCTCCCAAGCGCGGCCTTACCGTTTCATGCCGTCTCAGTCTCTCAAAGGTGCTCATTGGTGTCCGATGATCCTGGCTTCCTGAATGAGCAGCGGGCGCTGTATCAGACCATCAGTAGGGCCCGCAAGGCCCTCTCCGTCGTCCTTCAAGTTGTTACGCTTGCCGTGGCACTGAGCATTGTTAACATGGTCAGGAGATGACTTTATTTTGACTGGATGACGGTAGGGACCCACTAGGGCCATAGTCGTACATACGCAAGTGCCTCCTTATTATGTACAACTATCTTTTTTTGCTTCCTCCTGGTTTCCTGACATCACGGTCTCACACCATTGTCAACCTATGTCGTCAATATAAATGAGAGAATTGCACAAGGTGCGGCCGACAGCTGGGACCAAGCAGCTCAAGCAGTATTTTTGTTTTTGAGGCATGAGCACTGCAGAGTTTTTCTTGGCGATGTTTTCATTGTTGTTCAGAGGAGAGCAGGGTATTAACTGAGCGGGCTGTGGCCCGTCTAGCCCAAGACAGATATCCAGCCTAGATATTAATTTTTTTCAAGATGAAAATTGCTAGCCCAGCTATACGTTTTTTGAGGAATACCCAGGCAAGGTCAACTTGTTATTCTTCGCCCCGCTATGCTAGAAATCTTTCCTAGGAGGGATGCATTAGGCTTAACAGGAAAATGGGCTTTAAAAATAATAAATGGGATGTAATTATAGAAACTAGGCAATAACTATAAAAAAATGCAGCAAACATGAAATTAGTTTATAAAATATTATTTATAGATTTTGAAAATCTTAATTTTTAATTGTTGTGCTCGCAATGTTTCGTTAAATTTTTACATAATACAAATTTATATTTAATCTGACTAGAAATTTCGGGATAAAATATTTCGGATCCCATCAAATTGTGGGAAATTCTATTGAATTCTGTCTTGAACGGATTTTTTTGAATAAATCTTGAACGGTTGGTTGAAATTATTAATCGTTGTCCTAGCTAGAAAATGGGTTGTACTTTTAACAAACTGTAAATGGGCTGTAGTAAATTCCATTAGAATTCAAAAATGGGCTGTACATTCTTACAAATCACAAATGGGCTATAAGTTCTCTGCCACACACTTGTGGGCCTACTAAGTTGACGCGTCCCCTAAAAAAAGAAGTTGACGTGTATGCAAGGCTTTGTCAACTTATTATAGTCAACACACGGTTCTAACTGCAATGGCCGTTGGATGTCTATCCAACGGATGTCGTGCTTCTTCTTCAATCTCGGATATTCTAGCTTCGACCGCCCAAAAAATGATTCCTCCCCCTGACATCTGGGCCGCACTGTTTCGGAGGCTGACCTGTGGGCCTACTAAGTTCACGCGTACCAAGAGTTTGTTCAACTTAGTCAATATAAACGATTCTAGCTGCAGTGGCCGTACGATGTCCATCCAACGGCCGTAGTGCTTCTACAACCTCTGGTCTTCTTGCTCCAGCCGCCCAAAGCAGCGCGGGTCATGCCGCCTGCTCCTGCCTCCCGTGGCCGGCTGTGCTGCCGCGGAGGCCTCACCGCCCCCTACTACTCCCACCACCGGCCAGGCCGTCCCTCCACTCACCCACACCCCCTGTTATTCTGCGGAGACGGCAGCCTCACACCGCAGCCGAACCAGTGAACCCTCATACTCCTCTCTGCACGGGCTTCCACTGCCGCGTATTCCCTGGCTCCGCGTTGTCCCCTTCCTAGGCCTCGCCGTCGTCCATCGCCCTGGTGCTCTCGGCACGGCGTAGTCAACGTGGTCAAGGAATGACTTCCATCGGAAGAATACTATACGTGGAGAGGCTGACAGCTGGGTCCACGGCGGCCGCAAGGAAGTGCCTCCTTATTACGCGCAAAATAATTATTCCTCCACCTGACAGCAGGGACCCACCAGACGGGCCACCGTATTTCACGAAACAAACGTTTCCCCCTGACTGCTGGGACCCACCAGCTACATCTTCGCACGCAAGGAAGTGCCTCCTTATTACGCACAAAAAAAATGAATACTCCCCCTGCTAGCTAGGACCCAGTATAGTGGCAGGCTCACTTGTGGGCCTACTAAGTTGACGGGGATGGAGGGCTTTGTCAACTTAGTCAATATGTACGATTCTAGCTCCAGTGACCGTACGATGTCCATCCAACGGCCACAGTGCTTCTTCAACCTCTGGTCTTCTTGCCCCAGCCGCCCAAACCAGTGCCGGTCGTGCCTCGTGCTCCTGCCTCCCGTGGCCGGCTGCAATGCGGCGGAGGCCTCACCGCCCCCTACTACTCCCACCGCTTGCCAGGCCATCCCTCTACACATCCACACCCCCTGTTATTCTGCGGCGACGACAGCCTCACACCGCAGTGAACCAGTGAACCCTCATACTCCTCTACGCGTGGGCATCCACTGCCGCGTCTTCCCCGGCTCCGCGTTGTCCCCTTCCTAGGCCTCACCGTCGTCCACCGCCCTAGTGCTCTAGACGCGGCATGGTCAATGTGGTCAAGGAACGACTTCCATTGGACGTGGACTGTACGTGGAGAGGCTGACAGCTGGGTCCACAGCCGCAGCAAGGAAGTGCCTCCTTATTATGCAGAAAATAATGATTCCTCCACCTGACAATAGGGACCCACCGGACGGGCAACCGTATTTCACGAAAAAACTTTTCCCCCTGACTGCTGGGACCTACCAGCTACATCTTCGCACGCAAGGAAGTGCGCCCGGGCAAAAAAAACGATTCGCCCCCCTGACTGCTGGGACCCACCAGCTACATCTTCGCACGAAAGGAAGTGCCTGACAGTCGGGACCCACCTAGTCGAAGCGTACATAGAGTTGTCATTTTGGTCGCGAATGTGTATGTAAATACTTGTCGATGTAGAGGCGCGCACGTAGCATGTACACATATGTATAGCGGCCAGTGTGCAAGAAAGAAAATACGACCACGTACGTACATACGGGCAGGGTCTCGAACACCTACTTGCGCATACGTACGGCCAGGGCTCGTGTACATGGCTGGGTCAGAACGGAGAAACTACGTCATCATCGTGTTCATGGGGAGCCAACCGGCTGGGTCGGAACGGAATGCGTCGTCGTGTTCATCGGGAGGGCTTGGACGGAACAGCCGATGGAAACGAGGCCTGGCGTATCGCAGAACGGAGGAGACGACCTTGTGTTCGACCAGCCACGGTCGAAACGGGATCCTGTTCATCGGGAGGGGTCTTGCGTACCGCAAAACGGAGGAAACGGACGTCCTACGGTCGAAACGGGGGTCCTGTTCATCGAGAGGGGTGTGGTATACCGTAAAACAAAGGAAACGGAATTGTGTTGGAGCGCTACGGTCGAAATGGGGGTCATGTTCATCAGGAGGGGTGTGGCGTACCACAAAACGGGACTCCACGGGATACTGTTCATCTCCACCGTGGACCCCCTCAAGCCTTCACGGGCTACTGTTCATCCACCGTCGACCTCCTCCAGCCTCCACCTGCGACTGTTCATCCACGGGCTCCTGTTCATCCAGCCTCCACCGCGCGCTACTCCACCTGCTACTGTTCAACCAGCCCTCTCCACGGGCTCCTATTCAACCACCCCTCCACGAGCTACTGTTCATCCAGCCCTCCACCGTTTACTGTTCATTCAGCCCTCCACGGGGTGGTCCTGTTCATCCAGCCCTCCACAGGGTCCTGTTCATCCAGCCCCAACCGGCTCGATCGATCGGGGTCCTGTTCATCCAGTGGCAACACCAATGGGGTCATGTTCATCCACCCCACCAGGAACTGTTCATCCAACCCTCGCCCCCCAGCAATGCTCACTGTTCATCCAGAGGCAGCATCGATCGGCTTCAGTTAGCAGCAGTAGCGAAGGAATCGCTTGATCGGGTTCAGTTAACAGCCATCGATCGATCGCTCAGGTTTAGTAACGCGTAGCCTACAGTGCAATCCCTCGGGTTCAGTTAGAGCCCAACGCCTCGCTTGGGTTCAGTTAGAGCCCAACGACTCGCACCCACGCGCGTGCATGTATGAGAGAAACGTGCATCGCTCGGGCCCGACCACCCACCGTAACCAGGAACACCCCGATATTTTCCTCGCCCTCGCTTCTACCATGGGTTTTTCCGTCATGGACGGCCCAAAGAATGTCATGCAGTTGCGTCTCCGGCCCGCCCAGGACGAAAAGCCCATTTTTTGTCATGATTTTTAGTCATAGAAGTAGGAGCCCACCACATCTATGATGATACCGGGTTTTATCACAATTATTGTCATAGAAGTGTCATAAGTATGACAGAAAAAAATTTCGTTCGGCCCAAAATGTCACGGATGTGTCCTTTTTTGTAGTGAGAGCAATTGCCAATTGATGTAGGAGACAAAGACCCTTCGGAAGCAATCCAAGACTTGTCTATTGGCAAGATTCGTCCAACGAAGGTGAAGGAGAGTACCTCATCCGTCCAAGTGGAAGCTTCTACCTCATGACAAGGTGAACCAAGAGTTGACATGGATGCATCCACAAAGTGGAACATGCCATGATGAAGAAAACGAGGAAGTACACCAAGATGAACCTCATCAACCTCCTTCCCCACTTCGACAAGAGATTGATAACGTCAACAATGAAGAAGGCCAAGAAGAAGAACGAGACGATGATGAAGATGCTCCACCCCGACCCAAACAAAAGCTCCCACGAGTTCGAGCAAGAGTCTCAAGAGACCATCCTGTCGAACAAATCTTCAATGATATCCAAACCGGGAGAATCACTCGCACTAAAACTCCTTTGGCTAATTTTTGTGAAAATTATTCATTCATCTCTAGCATTGAACCTATGAAGGTTGAAGAAGCATTGGAAGATCCGGATTGGATAAATGCCATGCACGAAGAGCTACACAACTTTGAGAGAAACCAAGTGTGGACATTGGTCGAGATGCCCGACAACAACCACAACATCATTGGTACCAAATGGGTGTTTCGCAACAAGCAAGACGAAGATGGACAAGTCGTTCGCAACAAAGCATGTCTCGTTGCCCAAGGCTACACTCAAGTCGAAGGTATGGACTATGGTGAGACATATGCCCCCGTTGCTAGGCTTGAGTCCATCCGCATCTTACTTCCCTATTCTAATCACCATGATATCACCTTGTACCAAATGGACATTAAAAGTGCTTTTCTAAATGGAGAAATTGAGGAGGAAGTTTATGTTAAACAACCTCTCGGTTTTGTTAATCCTAAGAAACCCGATCATGTGTACAAACTTCACAAAGCTCTTTATGGTCTTAAACAAGCTCCTAGAGCGTGGTATAAATGCTTGACCAAGCTAGTTACATACTGAAAAAGGCTTTGAGATTGGGAAGATTGATTCTACTCTTTTCACAAAAAGGGTTAATGGTGAATTATTTGTGTGCCAAATTTATGTTGATGATATCATATTTGGTTCAACTAACCTTCATTTTAGTGTAAAGTTTGGAAACCTAATGTCGGAGAAGTTTGAGATGTCTATGATGAGTGAACTCAACTTCTTTCTTTGGTTGCAAATAAAGCAAACCAAGGAAGGCACCTTTGTTTCCCAAACAAAGTACACCAAGTACTTATTCAAGAAGTTCAACATGCAAGAAAGCAAAGGTATGAAAACTCCCATGCCTACTAGTGGACATCTTGACTTGACCAAAGATGGCAAACCGGTTGACCAAAAGGTTTATCACTCTATGATTGGTTCATTGTTATATCTATGTGCCTCCCATCTTGATATTACGCTAAGTGTGTGCATGTGTGCACGATATCAAGCGGCCCCCAAAGAATGTCATCTTAAGGCTGTGAAAAGGATAGTGAGATACTTAATCCATACACAAAAATTTGGCATTTGGTATCCTAAGAGGTCCTCTTTTGATCTGGTTGGCTACTTCGATTCAGACTACACTGGTGACAAGGTTGATAGAAAGTCCACTTCAGGTACTTGTCAATTTCTTGGTAGATCTCTTGTGTCTTGGTCCCCCAAGAAACCAAACTCGGTATCCTTATCCACCGCCGAAGCAGAATACATTGCCATGGGTTCATGTTGTGCTCAATTACTTTGGATGACCCAGACTCTTAAAGATTATTGGATCTACGTGAAACATGTTCCATTGCTTTGTGACAATTGATGTGCTATTAAGATCGCTCACAATCCCATGCAACATTCTCGAACTAAGCATATTGAAGTTCGTCATCATTTCATTCGAGATCATGTCGCCAAATGGGACATTGATCTTAAGCATGTTAGTACCAATAAGCAATTGGCGGATATATTCACCAAACCGCTTGATGAGAAAGTATTTTGCCGTTTGAGAGGTGAATTGAACATCATTGATGCTTCAAACTTGGAGTAGATACTACATTTGGATACATGCAAGGCATGAGCCTTTGACTAATCCTTGATATTTCTCTTATGATAATGATCATATGTCTTGGATATATATTTGCATCCTTGCATGCTATCTAACCCTTGTAGGTACTTGTATGAATCAAAATCTATGAGATTGCTAATCACTCACATCTTGAGCAATCTCTACATCACCAAGTCTCTACAATATGGTGGTTGAAGACAAGGAAGCATGAAATCCTTCAACATATCCTTTGACCATTTCTATATATCAAATTTCATTTGGTATCAAATTCATGACTGTCATTTTGGATACACAAGTGCTCTTCCTTGCAAGACTAACCCATGTAGGTAGATGAACTCAAACTACAAGTGGTGCTCCCAATCATTGATGAGCTACATCAACCTTGAGCATCCCACACAAGTTCAACTACATGATCAAGATCAACACCTCCACCCAAGGTATGTTATTTCATCTTAGAGAAGCTTTACCCCAAGTCATGGATCAAAGCAACTCAACAAGATGCGAATACATCAAATGCTTAAACGAAAAATGGTAACCCCATTTTGAGCTTGAACGATGAGTATAACCTACGATCAAGTGTTCTCACTTGACTCCTCAGTTAATATACTCTAACATAGGTGACTTTGTCGCCGACCAATTCTAGATGAAGTTCTCTAGTGTTTCTCTGTGTTCTTGCATACTTCATCTAGATTTATTTTCTTTGTTTTGTTCTACATTCCCTGCATCTAATTCATTACACATCTTTTAGTTAATTCCTTGCAAATCCTTGTGAGATCTTTTTGGCTAGTGAGCTGAGGTGACAAATGTTCTCTCTATGTTGAACTCGGTCACACCGGTCTGTCCCTTTCGGTCAAACCGGACCATTTCGGTGCCACCAAAGTAAACAACTCGGTGTCACCGATTTCACTACAGAGAAGACAATTTGCCACTTGCATCCTGCATTTTTACTCCAGCTCCACTCAATGATTCTTGTCCTCTACCAGCATCACACCCTATATGCTACTTTGCTCTGTGACTCAAGGACCAAACCTATTTTGACTCATAGTCTAGAAGATCCCTTCTTGGAAATTGATGTCAAAGGGGGAGAGAGATCACATCAAATCTTAATCACTTCAAAAGGGGTTGAGTACTTCAAAGGGGGTGAATGCTTAATCGCATCAAATGGAGAGAGAAACCCCAGATGCTTGGTTCTCAAGAGGAGAGAAGTCACATGTCTTTAGAGGGGAAAGACATGTTAGTTTGTTATGTTTTTGTGCTCTGTTTTGTTGTGCTCTGATTCTCTTTTCCCTATTTTCTCCCATTATCCTATATAAGATTTAGGGGGAGAAAGACTTCTAGGGAAGGAAATCTTTGAATTCATTGCATATCTTTACCTTTGGGGACATGTCTATATCCAATAGGAGTACCCAGTGCTCAGCCTCTACATGTCATCCCAGTCTTGGTACTCTTGTGGTTTGCAGTTCTTGCTATGTTTAGTAGATGTATTTGTGTTATCTAACCTTGTTTACTCAGGTTCATCTCTTCCTAAGCCAGCTTAAGACCACAAGGTAAGTATATGCATCACATTCATGTGCATGATGATCTCTTGCTGGTGTACATATTATTTGCAAGAAGGAATCATGAACATGAAGCTACGATTTCTATATTCACAACATTTTCTCTGATGCATATAGCCAAAGATACATGTAACACATTGCTAGCTCTGTCATGCTTATGTAGTCACATGCTCTTATATTCCATATTTACATGAGTGCATACATGTAGGGGGAGCCTATCCATGTTACATGTCTTTCCATGAAAGTTGTCTACACTCTGGTAGAACAATTATATACTGGTGCTCAACGGACCATTTCTGCTGCTCTGCACAAAAAACAGTCGCCTACTCTTATCAAGGAGACATTGGAAAGGTTGTCCGTAGTGCCTGAGAGGATTGAAGAGCTGAAACGAGCCTCTGCCAGAGCCGGTGCTTTAACTGCCCTAAGCCGGGCTAAAGCATGGCAACCAGATCTTGACCCGGAGGATCTGGCCAACGGTTGCCCAAGTGTAAAAGAAGATGGGACACCGTTCAGTGCAGATGATTTTGCAGA
The DNA here is from genome assembly GCF_003073215.2 of Triticum urartu. Classification (NCBI taxonomy): domain Eukaryota; kingdom Viridiplantae; phylum Streptophyta; class Magnoliopsida; order Poales; family Poaceae; genus Triticum; species Triticum urartu. The sequence continues at coordinate 98,489,021 of NC_053026.1, forward strand.
TATAGTAAGATCAATGGGTCCGTTGGCAACCCGGCTGGCTGAAGAAACCAAGCTATCACAATATCAGGCGGCTTATGACGCTGATAATAAGAAGGTGAAAGCGTCGATTCATCTAATGGATAAGCAAGGAGCTGAAGATGAAGAAGAGGCGCAGGATGACCCGGAGGCTTCAACCCGTCAATAGTCATGAGCCTGTTTATAAAGAAAAATACTTTGTCGTGTTGACATCTCCAAAAGACTTATTCTTATTGGGCCATCAGATGCCTTGTAATAGGCTAGTTAAACTCTTGATCTCCCATACCATCGTGCATGTTTTTATTTTACGTGATACTGCTGATCCGCCAGCTGAAGATATGCGACTTGTGTTTATGATATCATCATGTAGACCAGTTGTTTATCCCTTCTTCCTGCATATAAACAAATCGCTAGTGCTCTGGCGGTTTACCGCGGGGCGGGTCATGATGCCAGTATAAATCCACTGGTGACCATAGAAGTCCATAACCAGGTGAAAGCACAAGTGCTCCCTGGGTGGTTTTGGTAATTAATGTCAACATATCTCTTGTTGGACTAATACTTTTATATAGTATATTTTAGATGAGTTCAACAATGGAGCGGCTTGGAAAAGAGGATGTGGAACCCCTTCTAGATGCTAAGGAGAGAAGAGTGGAAAAAGCTCAAAAGCTCAAGACTCTGCATTTTTCATTTTAGTGATCCAAGATCACATTGAGTCCATAGGAAAGCCAATACTATTAAAAGGGGATGAGGTGTTGCTTAATGGCCTGCTTGCTCAAATTTCTTAGTGATATGCTCCAAAGCCCTCAACCACTTTCTCATATCCACATATGTGCCAAATCAAAAGTCAAACTCGGCCCCACCAATTTGATCTATCCGGCGCCACCGAGTTCACTTGACATAGCCACTACCAGAAACCCTAGTCACTTCGGTCTCACCGATCGGATCCCGGTCTCACCGAGATGTGCTTGCAAACTCTCTGTTGCCTGTTGCACTTATTTCGGCCCCACTGAGATAAGCAATCGGTCCCACCGAGTTTGTCTGACCAGCTCTCTATTTTGCTTATTAGCAAAATCGGTCCCACCGAGTTTGTGCAATCGGTCAAACCGAGATGAGGTTTTACCCTAACCCTAGCACATCGGTCCCACCGAAATGCCTAACAGTCACATTATGAACTAAGTCGGTCTGGCCGAGTTTTCTGATTCGGTCCCACCGAGTTTGGTGAGTTATGTGTAACGGTTAGATTTTGTGTGGAGGCTATATATACCCCTCCACCCTTCCTTCATTATGAAGGAGAGCCATCAGAACGTGCCTACACTTCAGCATTCATTCTTTGAGAGAGAACCACCTACTCATGTGTTGAGACCAAGATATTCCATTCCAACCATATGAATCTTGATCGCTAGCCTTCTCCAAGTTGCTTTCCACTCAAATCATCTTTCCACCAAATCCAAATCAGTGAGAGAGAGTTGAGTGTTGGGGAGACTATCATTTGAAGCACAAGAGCAAGGAGTTCATCATCAACACACCATCTATTACCTTTTGGAGAGTGGTGTCTCCTAGATTGGTTAGGTGTCACTTGGGAGCCTCCAACAAGATTGTCGAGTTGAACCAAGGAGTTTGTACGAGCAAGGAGATCGCCTAGTTCGTGAAGATCTACCCTAGTGAGGCAAGTCCTTAGTGGGCGATGGCCATGGTGGGATAGACAAGTTTGCTTCTTCGTGGACCCTTCATGGGTGGAGCCCTCCGTGGACTCGTGCAATCTTTACCCTTCATGGGTTGAAGTCTCCATCAACATGGATGTACGATAGCACCACCTATCGGAACCACGCCAAAAATCTTCGTGTCTCCAATTGCGTTTGCACACTCCAATCCCATCCCTTTACTTTCTTGCAACTTGCATGCTTTACTTTCCGCTGCTCATATACTCTTGTCATGCTTTCTTGAAATGTATTGTGAATGTTTAAACTTGTGCTAAATCTCTACCTTAACATGAAGAAAATAAAACTTACTACTTTTCTTTATTAAGAGTCTATTCACCCCTCCTCTAGACACCTTTTCTTGACCCATTCAATTGGTATCAGAGCATTGGTCTCCATTGCTTTGGTTTAAACACCTTTGGAGGAAGATGGATGAGTCTATCTTGGGGAGTCTTAGACGTAGAGTGCCTATACTTGATGGAGAGTTCTTTCATGAGTGGAAAATTGAGATGCTTGAGATTTTAATGAATATCATTTGAACAAGTACATTACTAGCCCTTGTGCAGCTCTTGTTGACCCCTTGCATCCTACCCTTGATGAGTCTATTGACATGATCCGTAATCTTAGAACTGTCAATTTAATCACTAGAGGATTACCTAGAAACTTGATTAGTAGCTTGCTTGCTCTTGATTGTGCCTACACCATATGGAGATTTCCCGAAGAACGATTTCCAAACTATTCCTTGCAAAATTTGGATGAAAGTCTTCATAAGTCTATTGCCTTGAGTAAGATGAGTTCCAACAATCCCAAATTTGGTGACTGTCTATTTGAGCTTACTAATCTTACGCGTGCCAAAGGAGATGTTGGTATCATTAGCAATATCATCTCTGAAGCCATTAGAATTCATAAAGATGACTATTATGATGACCATGTATCTAATGAATTACCCTCTCTAGGAATTGATCCATGACAAGACGATGTTGAACATGGATACTATGATGAGGATGATGATAGTGACTTTGATCTCGATGAGTCTATGAGACATTTTGGTCTTATTGCTAATCTTTGCGGCTACATGGTTGGAGGGAAGGAATGGGTTCTTGATAGTGGGCATACCGATCACATGACCGGAGACAAGGATATGTTTCGTGAGCTTGCTGAAAACGACGACCCTCGAAAGTATGTCACTTTTGGTGACAACTCTAAGGGTAAGGTGGTTTTCCTTGGTAAGGTGGCCATCTCACATGATAGCTCCATACAAAATGTTATGCTTGTTGAATCTCTTGGACATAATCTACTTTCCGTATCTAGACTTGTTGACTTTGGTTTCAATGTCCTATTTACTGAAGTAGATTGCCAAGTGTTTCATAGAGATAACCATAATATGGTATTTACCGGTTTATGTAGAGGTGATCTTTACATTATTTATTTCACTAAAAAGGCTCAACCTAGAACTTGCTTAATTGCTAAAACTTCTAAAGGTTGGTTGTGGCATAGAAGATTAGGTCATGTGGGCATGCAAAATCTTGATAAGCTAATTAAAGGTGATCATATCCTTGGAGTGAAAGATGTTATATTTGACAAGGATAGATTGGGCAGTGCTTGTCAAGCAGGAAAACAATTTGGAGGAAGTCATCCCGTAAATAACATTATGACCACGAGAAGACCGCTCGAGCTACTTCATATGGATCCCTTTGGTCCCAATGCCTACAAAAGTCTCGGTGGAAACTCATTTGGTCTAGTTATAGTTGATGATTTTTCAAGATTTATGTGGGTGTTCTTTCTTGATGATAAATCGCAGGTCCAAAAGATCTTCAAGAACTTTCCTAGGAAGGCCCAAAATCAATTTGAAGTGAAGATCAAGAAGGTTTGAAGCGACAACGGAACGGAGTTTAAGAAAGCAAATGTGGATACCTTTCTCGACGAAGAAGGGATTTCACATGAGTTCTCGGCTACGTACATGCCTCAACAAAATGGAGTTATTGAGAGGAAGAACCGGACTCTTATTGAGATGGCGAGAACGATGCTTGATGAGTACAAGACGCCAAAACAGTTTTGGGCAGAAGTGGTTGAGACAACTTGTCATGCAACAAATCACTTGTATCTTCACAAGCTACTCGGCAAAACGGCATATGAGCTTCTCACCGGTAACAAACCCCAAGTTGGATACTTTCGGGTATTCGCTCAAAGTGCTACATTCTTGATAAGCATCGTCGTTCTAAATTTGCTCCTAAATCTCATGAGGGTTTCCTACTTGGTTATGGCTCAAACTCTCACACTTACCGTGTCTGCAAGAATTTCACCCGAAAGGTTGAAGAGACAGCATATGTGAAGTTTGATGAATCTAACGGCTCGCAAGTAGAGTAATTGCCAATTGATGTAGGAGACAAAGACCCTTCAGAAGCAATCCAAGACTTGTATATTAGCAAGATTCGTCCAATGGAGGTGAAGGAGAGTACCTCGTCCATCCAAGTGGAAGCTTCTACCTCACGACAAGGTGAACCAAGAGTTAACATCAAAGCATCCACAACTGGAACACGCCAAGATGAAGAAAATGAGGAAGTACACCAAGATGAACCTCATCAACCTACTTCTCCACTTCGAAAAGAGAACAACAACGTCAACAACGAAGAAGGACAAGAAGGAGAACAAGATGATGAATAAGATGCTCCACCCCTACCCAAACAAAAGCTCCCACGAGTTCGAGCAAGAGTCTCAAGAGACCATCCTGTTGAACAAATCTTCAATGATATCCAAACCGGGAGAATCACTCGCTCTAAAACTCATTTGGCTAATTTTTGTGAACATTATTCATCTCTAGAATTGAACCTATGAAGGTTGAAGAAGCATTGGAAGATCCGGATTGGATAAATTCCATGCACGAAGAGCTACAGAACTTTGAGAGAAACCAAGTGTGGACATTGGTCGAGATGCCCGACAACAACCACAACATCATCGGTACCAAATGGGTGTCTCACAACAAGCAAGACGAATATGGACAAGTCGTTCGCAACAAAGCACGTCTCATTGCCCAAGGCTACACTCAAGTCGAAGGTATGGACTATGGTGAGACATATGCCCCCGTTGCTAGACTTGAGTCCATCCGCATCTTACTTGCCTATGCTAATCACCATGATATCACCTTGTACCAAATGGACATTAAAAGTGCTTTTCTAAATGGAGAAATTGAGGAGGAAGTTTATGTTAAACAACCTCTCGGTTTTGTTAATCCTAAGAAACCCGATCATGTGTACAAACTTCACAAAGCTCTTTATGGTCTTAAACAAGCTCCTAGAGCGTGGTATAAATGCTTGACCAAGCTAGTTACATACTGAAAAAGGCTTTGAGATTGGGAAGATTGATTCTACTCTTTTCACAAAAAGGGTTAATGGTGAATTATTTGTGTGCCAAATTTATGTTGATGATATCATATTTGGTTCAACTAACCTTCATTTTAGTGAAAAGTTTGGAAACCTAATGTCGGAGAAGTTTGAGATGTCTATGATGAGTGAACTCAACTTCTTTCTTTGGTTGCAAATAAAGCAAACCAAGGAAGGCACCTTTGTTTCCCAAACAAAGTACACCAAGTACTTATTCAAGAAGTTCAACATGCAAGAAAGCAAAGGTATGAAAACTCCCATGCCTACTAGTGGACATCTTGACTTGACCAAAGATGGCAAACCGGTTGACCAAAAGGTTTATCACTCTATGATTGGTTCATTGTTATATCTATGTGCCTCCCATCTTGATATTATGCTAAGTGTGTGCATGTGTGCACGATATCAAGCGGCCCCCAAAGAATGTCATCTTAAGGCTGTGAAAAGGATAGTGAGATACTTAATCCATACACAAAAATTTGGCATTTGGTATCCTAAGAGGTCCTCTTTTGATCTTGTTGGCTACTCTGATTCGGACTACGCCGGTGACAAGGTTGATAGAAAGTCCACTTCGGGTACTTGTCAATTTCTTGGTAGATCTCTTGTGTCTTGGTCCTCCAAGAAAAAAACTCGGTATCCTTATCCACCGCTAAAGCGGAATACATTTCCGCCTGTTCATGTTGTGCTCAATTACTTTGGATGAACCAAACTCTTAAAGATTATGGGATCTATGTGAAACATGTTTCGTTGCTTTTTGATAATGAAAGATCTATTAAGATCGCTCACAATCCCGTGCAACATTCTCGAACTAAGCATATTGAAGTTTGTCATCATTTCATTCGAGATCATGTTGCCAAAGGGGACATTGATCTTAAGCATGTTCGTACCAGTAAGCAATTGGCAGATATATTCACCAAACCGCTTGACGAGAAATTATTTTTCCATTTGAGAGGTGAATTGAACATCATTGATGCTTCAAACTTGGAGTAGATACTCCATTTGGATACATGCAAGGCATGAGCCTTTGACTAATCCTTGATATTTCTCTTATGATAATGATTATATGTCTTGGATATAAATTTGCGTCCTTGCATGCTATCTAACCCTTGTAGGTACTTGGATGAATCAAAATCTATGAGATTGCTAATCACTCACATCTTGAGCAATCTCTACATCACCAAGTCTCTACAATATGGTAGTTGAAGACAAGGAAGCATGAAACCATTCAACATATCCTTTGACCATTTCTATATATCAAATTTCACTTGGTATCAAATTCATGACTGTCATTTTGGATACACAAGTGCTCTTCCTTGCAAGACTAACCCATGTAGGTAGATGAACTCAAACTACAAGTGGTGGTCCCAATCATTGATGAGCTACATCAACCTTGAGCATCCCACACAAGTTCAACTACATGATCAAGATCAACACCTCCACCCAAGGTATGTTATTTCATATTAGAGAAGCTTTACCCCAAGTCATGGGTCAAAGCAACTCAACAAGATGCGAATACATCAAATGCATAAACGAAAAATGGTAACCCCACTTTGAGCATAAACGATGAGTATGACCTACATCAAGTGTTCTCACTTGACTCCTTAGTTAATATACTCTAACATAGGTGACTTTGTCGCCGACCAATTCTAGATGAAGTTCTCTAATGTATCTCTGTGTTCTTGCATACTTCATCTAGATTTCTTTTCTTTGTTTTGTTCTGCATTCCCTGCATCTAATTCATTGCACATCTTTTAGTTAATTCCTTGCAAATCCTTGTGAGATCTTTTTGGCTAGTGAGCTGAGGTGACAAATGTTCTCTCTATGTTGAACTCGGTCACACCGGTCTGTCGCTTTCGGTCAAACCGAACCATTTTGGTGCCACCGAGGTAAACAACTCGGTGTTACTGATTTCACTGCAGCGAAAACAATTTGCCACTTGCATCCTGCATTTTTACTCTAGCTCCACCCAATGATTCTTGTCCTCTACCGGCATCACACCCTATGTGCTACTTTGCTCTGTGACTCAAGAACCAAACCTATTTTGACTCACAGTCTAGAAGATCCCTTCTTGGAAATTGATGTCAAAGGGGGAGAGAGAGATCACATCGAACCTTAATCACTTCAAAAGGGGGAGAATGCTTTAAAGGGAGAGAATGGTTAATCGCATCAAATGGAGAGAGAGACTGAGAGACCCTAGATGCTTGGTGTTCAAGAGGAGATAAGTCACATGTCTTTAGAGGGGAAAGACATGTTAGTCTGTTATGTTCTTGTGCTCTGTTTTGTTCTGCTCTGATTCTCTTTTCCCTATTTTCTCCCATTATCCTTTATAAGATTCACGGGGAGAAAGACTTCTAGGGAAGGAAATCTTTTAATTCATTGCATATCTTTACCTTTGGGGACATGTCTATATCCAATAGGAGTACCCAGTGCTCAGCCTCTACATGTCATCCCAGTGTTGGTACTCTTGTGGTTTGCATATCTTGCTATGTTTAGTAGATCTATCTGTGTTATCTAACCTTGTTTACTCAGGTTCATCTCTTCCTAAGACAGCTTAAGACCACAAGGTAAGTATATGCATCACATTCATGTGCATGATGATCTCTTCCTGACATACATATTGTTTGCAAGAAGGAATCATGAACATGAAGTTACGATTTCTATATTCACAACATTTGCTCTGATGCATAAAGCCAAGATACATGTGACACATTGCTTGCTCTGTCATGCTTATGCAGTCACATGCTCTTATATTCCATATTTACATGATTGCATACATGTAGGTGGATCCTATTCATGTTACATGTCTTTGCATGAAGGCTGTCTACACTCTGGTAGAACAATTATATATTGGTGCTCAACAGACCATTGCTGCTTGATACGTTTCCAACGTATCTATAATTTTCGATTGTTCCGTGCTATTATATTATCTGCTTTGGATGTTTCATGGGCTTTATTATGCACTTTTATATTATTTTTGGGACTAACCTATTAACCGAAGGCCCAGTGCAAATTGTTGTTTTTTTTTGCCTATTTCAGTGTTTCACAGAAAAGGAATATCAAACGGAATCCAAATGGAATGAAACCTTCGCGAGGATCTTTTTTGGAACAAACGCAATCCAGGAGACTTAGAGTGGATGTCAAGGAAGCAACGAGGCGGCCATGAGGTAGGGCGGCGTGCCCCCACCCTCGTGGCCCCCTTGTAACTCCATCGACCTACTTCTTTCGCCTATATATACTCTTATACCCTGAAAACATCCAGGGGAGCCACGAAACCACTTTTCCACCGCCGCAACCTTATGTACCCGTGAGATCCCATCTGGGGACCTTTTCCGGCGATCTGCCGGAGGGGGATTCGATCACGGAGGGCTTCTACATCAACACCATAGCCTCTCTGATGATGTGTGAGTAGTTTACCAAAGACCTTCGGGTCCATAGTTATTAGCTAGATGGCTTATTCTCTCTCTTTGGTTCTCAATACAAAGTTCTCCTTGATGTTCTCGGAGATCTATTCGATGTAATATTCTTTTGTGGTGTGTCTGCTGAGATCCAATGAATCGTGGGTTTATGATCAAGTTTATCTATGAACAATATTTGATTCTTCTATGAATTCTTATATGCATGATTTGATATCTTTGCAAGTCTCTTCGAATTATCAGTTTGGTTTGGCCTACTAGATTGATCTTTCTTGCAATGGGAGAAGTGCTTAGCTTTGGGTTCAATCTTGCGGTGCTCGATCCCAGTGACAGAAAAGGAACCGACACGTATTGTATTGTTGCCACTGAGGATAACAAGACGGGGTTTATATCATATTGCTTGAGTTTATCCCTCTACATCATGTCATCTTGCCTAATGCGTTACTCTGTTCTTATGAACTTAATACTCTAGATGCATGCTGGATAGCGGTCGATGTGTGGAGCAATAGTAGTAGATGCAGAATCGTTTCGGTCTACTTGACACGGACGTGATGCCTACATTTGTGATCATGCCTAGAAATTGTCATAACTATGAGCTTTTCTATCAATTGCTCGGCAGTAATTTGTTCACCCACCGTAATATATGCTATCTTGAGAGAAGCCACCAGTGAAACCTATGGCCCTCAAGTCTACTTTACATCATATAAGTTTCCGATATACAATTCTAGTTTACTATTTATTTTGCAATCTTTACTTTCCAATCTACATGTATGCAATCTTTACTTTTCAAGTGGCCGTGAAGGGATTGACAACCCCTTTATCGCGTTGGTTGCAAGGTTCTTATTTGTTTGTGCAGGTACTAGGATATTTGCGTGTAGTCTCCTACTGGATTGATACCTTGGTTCTCAAAAACTGAGGGAAATTAATACTTACGCTACTTTGCTGCATCACCCATTCCGATTCAAGGGAAAAACAACGCATGCTCAAGAGGTAGCAAGAAGGATTTCTGGAACGGTTGCCAAGGAGATTTACGCCAAGTCAAGTCAAGATTTGATCTCCCGTCAACTTGCCAACTTCTGACGATGTTACCGGGGAGATCTACGCTCAAGTCAAGACATACCAGGTACCCATCACAAACTCTTATCCCTCGCATTACATTATTTGCCATTCGCCTCTTGTTTTCCTCTCCCCCACTTCACCTTTGCTGTTTTATTCGCCCTTTTCCTCACCTCTTTCCCCTTTGCTTTTCTTTCACCATGGCCGAATCAAAAAGGGGTAAGGGTTCTCTCCCAGGTTTTAGTACTTTGGGTAGTCCCTTTGTCCTCTCTAAGCTCATAAATAATGATGCTATGGAAAGACCTACCGGGGTTATCAATGAGAGTTTGAATAATTTCAATGAAGATGATCCCGGGATTTTTCGTTATTTGCTTGATGAGTCTTTGAAAGATGCTTGGGATAGGCTATTAAGGATCCGAGCCAGTTATGTACCTGTGACACCCCGAGACCGTTGCGCCAGGTGTCTTCCAGTTATTCGCCATCGTTGCCATGTCTTTGATTGCGTGTTGCATTTCATCATGTCATCATATGCATTGCATCATCATGTTTTCAAAACTTGCATCCGTCCGGGTTTCCCCAGTTCTCTCTGTTGTCCGTTCCAAGTCCAAACACACTTGCACGCGCCCGCGGCATGTCCGAAATAGTATTTTATAAGTGGCCGGAATATGTTCTCGGAATGGGATGAGAGTTGACGTGCGGTCTTATTATAGTGTAGGTAGACCGCCTGTCAAGTTTCATCGCATTCGGAGTTCGTTTGATAGCCCAATCGTTAAACTACAGCGGCACTATAGCCGGTCTAACGTCGGATGTTTTCGGTCTCCGGAAACTGTCGCCGGGCCTCTCTCTCTTCTCTTCTCTCAGCTCGAGACCGTCTATACAGTCCACTACTCACCGCCAGGCCCTACCTAACCTCTCTCGTCAGCCCGCGGCCCTCCTCGTGCGCGTGTCCGTAAGTTGTCCCGGACCCGACCCAAGCAGTCGTCACCGTTGGATCCGGATCATCCCCAAACGTCTACATAACGTCTCCGTTTTGTTAATTGGGCTTCCTAACATAAGTATTCGCGACCGTCTAATTACCATTGAAGGGACCGGATAGCCCCTATTTTAACCCACCTGCTATTTATACACAGATGAAACCCTAGAAACTAGGGATCTGTCCCATCCATCCCGTGTCCGCCGCCACCACTCTCTCCCTTGGTTTCAGCGCCAAACCAATCCCCAATCGGCAGCCTCGATCCAAATCCACCCGCACGCAACCAGCCACTACCTCCTCCTGATCTGCCTCCTCTCGCAGAGGCACTCACCTCGACCCCGAGCGGATCAAGCCAGCCGTCCCCACCGGCGATGGGTAGCACCGGACCAGCAAGACTGTGGCCTTCATCTCCCTCCTCCCCTCTGTGTTTCCTCGTGCTCCCCGGCTCTCTCTCTCTCACGATCTGCCTCTCTCTCTGTATTTCATCAGCTGCAGGTCGCCGCCGCCTTGGTCAACCCTCGCCGGAGCTCCGTCGATGCCCCGTTGGCCGGATCCGGCCCGGAAACAGGCAGATCCATCCATCCCCGCCTGAGCCCCGTGCCCTTCACCGCCTCCCATACGCCTCTGCTTGTGCCTGAGCATGGACGCCTCACCGAACGCCTCCCGCAGCAGTCCCGCATCAAGCCTCGCGCCGTCGTCCTTGTCCTCGTAGCCTCCCCGCTCTCCTCGTTGGCGCGGGGAGATGAGCCCCTCTCGAACTCCAGCAACGGCGCCGCCCCTCGCAGCGACTGCCGCCGTCTCCATGGCCTACTTCGCCTAGACGCCATGGCTGCCCGAAGCTTCTCCACTACTACTGCTGTCGCATGGATCTCTGCCACCGGCCGCCACATCCACGACGCCCTTGTCCAGGTCCCGGTCTCGTCCACTGTCGGGGGTTGGGTGCGACATATGCAAAAGGATGGCTTATCATGGTGGGGGCGAGTAGAACGTCGTCGGTGCCTGGAAACGGGATGAGGCGTAGACATGCACGTCGGCGAATCTTACCCAGCTTCACGGCTCTCCGGGGAGATAACACCCCTACTGCTGCTCTGCGGGGTCTCCGCATGATCACTATGGCAAAGTGTTTACACGATTGCTCCTTGAGCTGTTTCCTAGAGGTAGGAGAGGGCAAGGCTAGCTCTCTCCCTCCTATATGATCTGGTCTAGAGCTAAATGGATTCCAACCCTTTGCATGGGTGTCCTAGGGGGTTTATATAGGCCTACCCCCCAGGGGTACAATGGTAATTCGGCTGGGCGCGGGCCCAGCCGTCACTGCCTCTGGCCTCCGTCTTCTCTGCCGACTACTGGGGCCCGCCGACTGGCCAGGTATGGAGCCGACAGGCCGCGTCCGCCGCGGGCGGGTCTTGCTGGCTGCTGATTACTGTAGCCGTGCTTTTGATGACGTGGGCTTGATCATGGAGTCGTGGCAACAGCCCCGCCGCCTGGCGGGCGATCACTATTGCCACCCTCCGTCACATCTGATTAATGGCGCGTGGGCCCCGGGGAAGGGTCTGGCCGACTCCGGGGGCCGACTGGTGGCGCACTTGCCGTCTCCTGGGGTCCCACTGACTGGTGGGACCCGCCGCCCCAGGGTCGTACAGACAAGCCGTCGTGGGCGCAGGATTCGGTCCTTCGGTGCTGATGTCAGGGCCGGCACGGCTACAGTGCCATGCCGCACGGAGATCTCCCCGGGTACGGCGTGCTGTGGCCATGCCTGTCCTTGGTAAGGGGCGGGAGCGGGCTTTACTGTAGCCACTCCCCGGTCCTGTCCCTCCCGATGAGGATATGGGGTTCGTTGGAGTCGCGGGTCGACTCCCCAAAGCCGGCTTCTCTGGAAGTCACCAGTCAGGAGTCGGCTTATCTTGAAGTCGTCCCTGGGACTCGGCCGCGAGTGGGCAGTTGGCTGTCTTGCCGCCGTCTTCTCAGAAGGCGGCTCTTCGTCCTAGGGTCTTGAGGGGCGAAGCCTGCCTCGATGTCTTGAAAGGTTCTGGGGCTCGGGTTGGCCTACCCGTGGCCCATTACTCTGACAGTAGTCCCCGAAGCTGGTGAGGCGCCGCGGACGATCGGCCAAGAAGCCTCAGCAGTTTCTCTTTCCGGGTGCTCGACACATGGTTCTTGCTTGACTCCCGCCGGGCCGACTAGAAGGAGTCGGACCCGCCCAACTCTGGCTTGCACAGTATGTCGAACGTCATGGCGGGATCCAAGAAGCGTGCTGGCTAAGCTTCCAGGCCGCCGCCTGTTCCGGGCCTGTCAGGTGGCAACGCGTGGCCGGGCCAGTCTGCCAGCCTACGTGCGTGACGGGACAGGCCCGTGGGGGGGGCGCCATTACCGTTCCTCGGTGCTCGAGCGGATCCGCTGTGGCCCGAGCGGACGGTTGGGATTCTTGTGAAGTTACTACACGCAGTAACTTTGTCGTGGAAACGTGGGGGTCGTGGGGCCGTGGGCGCAGTAAATCCCACGACCGCCCCCTCGGCTTCGCAGCCCATGAGGCTATAAGTAGGGGAAAGAGGGGGGCGCGGCAGAGCACGCGCGCCCCTCCTTCCCACTACTCCTTGCTCTTCTCCTTCTTCTTCTTCTTCGCTCCGCCGCGCGCCCAAGCTTCGACGAACGCCGCGGCGATCAGCTCGTGACGAGCTCTTCTTCTGCCGCCGCGCCTCCCCCGGTGCGCTCTGGCACCTGGGACGGCTCAGAAGTTCACGACAACCACATCGAGTTCCTCCGCAAGACTCGTCGGCTCCCCGGCAAAGATTACGTGCGGGTGCGTCTTGCGCCGAGGGGGGAGATTTCCCCCGCGCCGCAGGAGGGCGAGCGGGTCATCTTCCGCTCGCACTGTCTGTGCGGGTTGGGGCTGCCGGCGAGCAGCTTCTTCCGCTCTTTTCTAGAGTTCTACGGCCTCCAGCCGCACCACCTCACGCCCAACATGGTGGTGCTGATGTCCGCCTTCGTGGCCTTGTGCGAAGGCTTCCTGGGAGTCCTCCCCACCCTCGAGCTCTGGGGGAGTTCTTCTTCTCCAAGCACGGCACCCAGGCTGCAGGCGTGCTGGCTCAATGCGGCGCTTTCATCGCCATGCGAAGGTTGGGGGCCAACAACCCCTTCCCCACCATCTCGCTGATAAAGTCGGTGAAGATGTGGCAGCGATCGTACTTCTACATCAGGAGCGTCTTCGCGAGGGGCGACTGGGTCAACCTGCCGGCTGGGAGACTGCCCAACTGGTCGTACCGGGCCAAGTCGCTGACGCCTGCGGGAGCCGGCGCCGTCACGCGACTCCGAGTGCTGACGCAATCGGAGGGCTTGACTGGTCCAGACCTGCTTGCCGCCTTCGTGGCGCGCCGAGTTCTCCCGCTCCAAGGTCATCCCCACATGATATGCCAAATGAGCGGGCACCGTGACCCGAGTCGGATGTGCACCAAGGACATGCCTCACGAGGAGGTGTCCTACATGGTGAACTACCTCTCAGACAGCAAGCTCCTGGAGGATTGGCGGTTCGGCAAGGAGCCCTACTCCCGCGCCAACCAGCCGCCCGTAGTGAGTTGCCTTTTCTTTCTTTCTTCGAGTTGTCTTCTTTCTTGCCGAGTCTGTTTTGTGCGACCTGACCAATCGGCCTTGGTCAGAATCCCCTCCCCCATCCACCAGCCGGCACCTCGGGGCCGGCCCGCGAGTTCCTTGCCGACCGGGCAGAGAGCAACGTCGACAACCTCGATCTGGGAGCGGCAGCTTTGGAAGACGACGTGGAGGGAGGAGGAGGAGCAGCATGCGGCTCCAGGCCTTCGGTCACTTTTGCCGACTGGCCTGACGACGAGGCCGAGGGAGTAGTCGCTCCCCGCCAACGGCCAGGAGCCAGCCAGCCTGGCTCGGGCTCTTCTGCCGCGCCGGGTGCTCCAGGCGGCGGGAAGAAGCGTAGGGCTGTGCCGACCTTGTTCGGTAGTCGGCCGAAGAAGCCCATGGGTTCGGCTGCGGCGACCCGGCGGGACGAGGCGGCTGCGAAGGCCATCCGCTTCCGTAAGGAAGTGAAGAAGCCGCCACTGGTCTCCGCGTGAGTATTCCATCTCAATGCTTTATTCTTTCTCTGCAGTTTTGTCTGAGTCTTTTACCTACTTCCCTTGCTTCAGGGCTCCCCTTACTCTTGCGAGGGTTGCCACTGCCTCCGTCATGGGGTCAGCGGAGACGTCTGCCACCGCTCGGCGGATTGACCCCGCTGCTGACCTTCGGGAGGCGACGGAGTGGAATGCACAGGAGAAGCGCAACGAGGAAGAGGCCGCCTGCCTGGAGAAGGCGGAGGCCGATAAGGCGGAGGCCTCCGCCAAGAAGAAACTGGCGGAGGCCGAAGCCATCGCCGCGACGAAGCGGCAGGCTGAGGAGGCCGCGCGCCGCCAATCGGCGGTGTTCATCCCCCCGATGAAGTCTGCGCCGCCGCCTCCGGAGTTCACGGGGCAGACTGGGGGAGCCGGTGGCGAGAACCCCATCATGGAGAGGGAAGGCGGCGACTCCTCTACGCCGGACGTGATCGTTCTGCCGCCGCCTCTGCCGCTGTCTGGGAGTGCGCAGGGCAAATAGCCAGCGGACCCTTTGGTGCCGCCGACTGAAGATGAGGCCATGGCGAGGCTACTCCTTCAAGTCGGCTCGCTAACGCGCCGCCGTCTTGAGAAGGCGACCTTGGCACCCCGCCCCCTGGAGGCCGGCACCGCCAGCTCGGCGATCCCAGACGCTGAAGCGACGAGCGTCGCGCCCATTGGGTGGGTGCTAGGAGGCGGCACAGGGCCGCTGAACCAGGCGCTTCTGGACGTCCAGGCGAAGCTTCGAGCTGAGGGTGACGCCCTCCAGAACTGCACCAAGGCATACCAGGCATCGCGAGCAGCTGTCCGGGTATGTTTTTTCTTTGGTCCTTGTTTTCTTGTTCCTTTCTGTGGGGGTGCGCCAGCGCACCCACTGGGTGTAGTCCCTGAGTTTCGGGCCGGCTGCTGAGCAGGCGGCCCGGAACTCCAATTGGTGAGCTCCGGGTACTAACTTTTGTCTGAAACACTTGTCGCAGGACTACCACAACCTCCGCGTTACTGCCTTCAACCGTAATGTTGAAGAGCTGGGCAAGCGGACCGCCGACTTGTCGGAGAGCCGGAGTAAGTCCTTTTTCTTCTTTGCGGGGGCGCGCTGGCGCACCCGCGGGCTGTAGTCCCTGAGAGTCGGGCCGACTGCTGAGCAGTCGGGCTTATTTCCCTGGCGATCTTCTTTATTGATGACTTAATGCCTTCTTTCTTCCTTTTCTTCAGAGGCCAACGCTGTTCTTCAACAGCAGCTGAGCGATGCCAACTCCTTGTTGCGCGCCAAGGGGGAGGAGTGCAATAAGCTCGCCACAGAGCGCAATCTACTAGCCACTCAATTGGAAGAGCAGAGGGGGCTGCTTGTGAAGACGCAGAAGGAGGCGGAAGAGGCGGAAACCGCCCTCCTGGCCGAGTTCGCGAGCGAGCACTCCTCCGGGACTAACAAGGAGGCAATGCTGGCCTCCGGCTTCCATGAGATTGAAGACATCGTTGATGATGAGTTTCTTTACTTTCTTTCTTCGAGCTGCCGATTATAAGTCGTGCCGACTCCTGGTTTTTGACTTGCTTCTTCGTTTCTTCCGTCTTGGCAGACTTCTTCCCTGGGCACTCGCAGGCCACCATCCAAGCCATCGAGGCTGACCGTGAAGGTCGGAGGGCGGAAGGTGCAGAGATCGCCGCCGACGCCCCCCGAACCCTTGATGAGCATATCCTGAGCATCGAGGCTCGCCTTCGGCCGACTCACCGGATGCTGCGCCAGCTTCAACGTGTCGGCGCCCAGGTGATTGCCGCCCTGTGGTCGGACATGCAGGCTCCACGCACCCCCAGCCTGACTGCCAATTGGCTAGAGGTCGTGGCTGGTCGTCTTGAGGCCTGGAAGGGTTCCTCAGCCCGAGCTGGAGCGCGCCGGGCCTTGGAGTTCATCAAGGCGTGGTATCCGGGGCTAGATCTAGACCGGCTGGCCACCCTCCGGTCAGAGGCCCAGCCGGAGCTGGCAGCTGCGGAAGACGCCCTCGTCAAGCGTGCTGCGGCGATCGCCGAGTATACCGACACCAGCATCTTCGTCCCCGAGCGGTCTGAAGACGGCGAGGAGGTACCGCCGGAGTGGTTTGGGATGAACCCAGACTATGGCGAGGACTCGACAGAGGTGATCGGCTCCAGCGTCGAGGAGGAAGGTGAGGAGGAGGACGGAGGCGAGATGGAGGCACCAGAAGACGGAGCGGACGACCAGCCTCAGCTCGACCGCGCCTCCAGCAACGAGCCGCGTGCGACCGAGCCGACTGCTGCCGGAGGCGATCTAGCCAAGACTGCCCGGCCGGCCGCCCCAACGCCTGACGCTGCCGCCTGCTCCGACCCTCTGAATCCGTCTACTGCTTCCTAAGCTGCCGCCTTATCTTTATTTTATCTGCTTTAGTAGTCTCTAAAGAACTTGTTAATTCGCACAATTCCACCCATGGGGTGTATTTTGAACTTCTGCTTCAAGATTCGGCCAAGGGCCTATGTTATGTAAATATTTATCCGAATTCTATCTTTTCTTGCTCATTGCTCTTTTGGCTTTTTTCCTTTGCCGCTTTCCCTTAGTTGCCTGCCTTGCCAATCGGACAGCCGCTCTGCGGACTGCCGTTGGATCAAATGCTTGGCTACTTTGGGAAGGCAAGTATTTAGCCGTTTTTAAGAGTTTTTGAGCAAGTTGAATAGAAGGCGGCAATCCGACTATTCAAGAGTCGGTTTGCGAAAAAAGGCTGGAAGCCGTCTTGAGCTATGTTTCATGCTTTGAGTCCTTAGCCATTTTTCATGCGAACGCCCATTCTACCTTACTCCTGTCCATCGTACAGTCGCTCTGCGAGTTGCGGCTTCTGACAGGAGACGGTTTAGGCGTTACACACTACTTGTCCGGCTGCAGGAAGCATTTCATAGTGCAAGGCGGCAAGTCCCCGGGCCGACTTGTCGAGCCCGGTGCCAAGCGGCATAACAAAGAGTAACATACTTGTAGGCATAATTTTTATCATACAGACAAAAGAGGGCAGTCCTCGAGCTCGTCTCGGGGGGGCCCGAAGTCTTGGTACTTTAATACAAAAGGTAGCATGGTACATACTGCATCAACTGTAAAATCTTCGGAGGACATTTGCATTCCATGGCTGCTCTGTCTCCTTGCCGGAGTCGTCCCTCTTGCGTGCTCGGGGCTTCTGAGCGTCAATCGGGTAGTAGGAGTCATTGCCCAGCACTTTGCTGATGATGAAAGGGCCTTCCCAAGGCGCCGACAGCTTGTGCTGGCCGGCTGTTCGCTGGATCAGCCGGAGCACAAGGTCGCCTTCTTCGAAAGATCTTGGCTTGACCTTCCTGTTGTGGTATCGGCGTAGGCTCTGCTGGTAGATGCTGGACCGGCTGAGTGCCAACAGCCGGCCCTCTTCCAGCAGATCGACACTGTCTTGACGTGCTTCTTCTGCTTCCTCCTTGGTGTACATGGTGACTCGTGGGGAGTCGAACTCTATGTCCGTTGGGATGACGGCTTCGGCACAGTAGACGAGGAAGAAAGGCGTGAAGCCAGTTGACTTGTTTGGAGTCGTGCGCATACTCCAAAGGATGGTTGGCAGCTCGTCGAGCCAGCAACTAGCCGAGCGCTCCAGAGGCTCGATCAGTCGGGGCTTGATGCTGGACAGGATGATGCCGTTTGCTCGCTCCACCTGGCTGTTTGACTGTGGATGGGCGACAGACGCTAGGTCCAGTCGGATGCCCTGTGTTGCGCAAAAACGGGCCAAGGCGCCTTTGGCAAAATTTGTGCCATTGTCGGTGATGATGCTGTGTGGTATGCCGTACCGAATTGTGATATCGGAGATGAAAGTCACGGCAGTCGGACCGTTCAGTTTCTTGATTGGCTTCACTTCTATCCACTTGGTGAACTTGTCCACTGCGACAAGTAAGTGAGTTAAGCCACCTCATGCTGTCTTGAATGGTCCCACCATGTATAGACCCCAAACTGCGAAAGGCCAGGCAATGGGGATGGTCTTGAGTGCAGAAGCCGGCTGGTGCGGCTTGGAGCTGAACTTCTGGCACCCTTTGCATTTTTGGACCAATTCCTTGGCCTCTTCTAAGGCAGTCGGCCAGAAGAAACCATGTCAAAAGGCTTTGGCGACGAGTGCTCTTGAAGCCGCATGGTGGCCGCACTCTCCTTGATGGATGTCTTTGAGAATTGCTTGGCCTTGCTCTGGCTCTACGCAGCGCTGGTAGACACCGGTGACGCTGCGCCTGACCAGCTCTTTGTTGACTATGGTGTAGGCTGCCGCTCGGCATTGTACTTGCCGAGCTGAGGTCTCATCAGTCGGCAGCCCTTTGCTCAGCAGGAATTTGAGGATGGGCTGGGCCCATGAGGGTGCTGCTATTTCTTCGACTGCCAGAACTACGACTTGGACGAGGGCGGTTGGGCTGGGAGGCGGTGGGTTGGAGTCAACAACCGCTTGCTGGGTTAATGAAGTCCCCAGGCCGACTGGCGCGGTTCTTGGGCCGAGTTCTGGAGTCTTCGAGTCCGCCGCCGCAGTCCCCGGGCCGGGTACTGCGGTCCCTGGGCCGGCCTCGACTATGCCGGCTTTGGGGCCATCTGCCAAAATTCCCGGACCGTCTGCCGGGGCTCTGGAGTCGGATCCTACTTCTTCGGGAGGAGCCGGCACAAAGATGGAGTCTGATTCTGGTGAAGGCTTGACAGACGGCTTGGGGAGGCGTTGAAGGGCGACGCCGGATGGTATTGCTTGGCGGGTAGAGCCGATTCGTGCCAAGGCGTCTGCTTGGTCGTTGTCGCTTCTTGGCACATGGAGGAACTCGCACCCCTCGAAATACCCACTGAGTTGCTGCACGAGGAAACGATAACTCGCCATGTTTGCATCTTTGGCGTCCCAGTCGCCAGATGACTGTTGGACCACTCAGTCCGAGTCGCCATAACACAGGATCCGGCGAATGCCAAGTTCTTTGGCAAGCCGGAGCCCGTGAATGAGCGCCTCGTACTCGGCGACGTTGTTGGAGGCGGCAAAATGGATTTGTAGTGCGTATTTGAGCTTGTCGCCTTTAGGAGAGGTGAGGACGACGTCGGCTCCCAAGCCGGTGCGCATCTTGGAGCCGTCGAAATGCATCCGCCAATGGGTGGAGTCGGGCGCTGGAGGTAGGTACTGGGTCTCGGCCCAGTCGACGAGAAAGTCAGCCAGTGCTTGTGACTTGATGGCGGTGCGTGCCTGGTAGTGGATGGTGTAGGGAGCCAGCTCTATGGCCCACTTGGCCACTCGGCCAGAAGCATCTCGGCTTCCAATGATCTCGGCAAGTGGGGCCGTGCAGACCACAGTGATTGGATGCTCTTGAAAGTAGGGCTTCAATTTCATGGCGGTAAAGTGCACGCCATAGCACATCTTCTGGTAGTGAGGGTAGTTCTGCTTGGAGGTCGACAGTACTTCGTTCAGGTAATATACTGGTCTCTGGACAGGTAGCGCCTTGCCTTCCTCCTTGCGTTCCACTACAATGACCGTGCTGACTACCTAGCTGGTGGCGGCGATGTACAGGAGCATAGGTTCCTTAGGAGTCAGAGCCGCCAGAACGGGTGGAGTAGTCAGCATCTTTTTCAACTGGAGAAAAGCTTCGTCTGCCTTGTGGTTACTCGAAAAAAGTGGTCTTCTTCATGAGTTGGTATAAGGGGAGAGCTTTCTCGCCCAGCTGACTGATGAATCGGCTGATGGACGCCAAGCAGCCGGTGAACTTTTGCACATCCTGCAGTCGGCTGGGTACCTCCATTCTCTCAATGGCCTTGATCTTTACAGGGTTGCATTCTATGCCGCGTTCAGAGACCAGGAAGCCAAGGAACTGGCCGGCTGGTACTCCAAAGACACACTTCTCGGGGTTGAGCTTGATCTGGAATCAGCGCAGGTTCTCAAAGGTCTCCTTGAGGTCCTCCAGCAGTGTTCCACACTTTTCCGTCTTCACCACCACATCGTCCACGTACACATGGGTGTTCCTGCCGAGCTGCTTGAGGAGGCACTTCTGCATGCAACGATGAAAGGTGGCGCCGGCATTCCTCAAGCCGAACGTCATGGTGAGGTAGCAGAAGGCAACAAACGGCGTGATGAAGGCGATCTTCAGTCTGTCAGCCGGGTTCAGCTTGATCTGGTGATATCCTGAGTATGCATCCAAAAAAATCAATAGCTCGCATCCGGCTGTGGAGTCTATCAACTGATCAATTCTTGGTAGAGCAAACGGGTCCTTGGGGCAGGCCTTGTTGAGGCTCGTGTAGTCAATACACATTCGCCACTGCTTGTTCTTCTTTAGTACCAGGACCGGGTTTGCTAGCCATTCTGGAAAGAACACTTCCATAATGAAGCCGGCTGCTAGGAGTCGGGCTATCTCTTCTCCGGCAACTCTTCTCTTCTCTTCTGATAGGCGGCGCAGGGGCTGCCTGACTGGCTTTGCATCAGATCGGACATGTAACTTGTGCTCGGCGAATTCCGTCGGTACACCTGGCATGTCTTTGGGGGACCATGCGAAGATGTCCTGATTCTCACGGAGGAAATCGACGAGCTCGCCTTCCTATTTGCTGTCGAGGTTTGCGCCTACGACAGCGTACCTCTCCAGGTGCTCCGGATCCAAGGGTATCTTCTTTGCCTCTTTGGCCGGCTTGAACGAACCCTCAGCCTCCGACTCCTTTGGGTTGGGCGACACCTCTGGCTGCTTGCCGGCCATCGCCACAACCCGCTCCAGGAGCCGCTTCTCGGCTGCGATCAACAGGGACTCGGCTAGCCGACTGCTCTCAGCCGCACAGGAAGACGACTTCCGGTAGTCGCCGGCTACAGTCAGAATTCCCCTGGAACTGGGCATCTTCATTTTGAGGTAGGTGTAGTGGGGGACCGCCATGAACTTGGCCAAGGCGGGTCGGCCGAGTAGCGCATGGTATGGGCTCTCAAGGTCCACCACCTCAAACCAAACTGACTCTCGGCGGAAGTGATCTTTGTCTCCAAAGAGGACGTCCATCAGGATCTTGCCGATTGGTGAGCAGGAAAGCCCAGGAACAATGCCGTGGAACACAGTCCGGCTGTTCTGAAGCTGTCTTTGCTTGATTCCTAACTTCTCCATGGTGTCTTTATACAGGATGTTGATGATGCTGCCTCCGTCTATCAGAACTCGCGAGAAATGTGTGGCTCATCTATCCGTAGCAAAGGTGGCTTCCAAGACCAAGGCATAGGAGCCCGGACTCGGCATCACCTCCGGGTGGTCAGCCCTGCTCCAGCTGATTGGCTTCTCGGGCCAGTGCATGAACTCTGGCGTCTCTGATGCTACAACATTCACCTCTTGTCGCTGCAGCCGCCTACTGCATCGATCGTCAGCCATACTGGTAAACACCACGTAGGCTCCGTGTTCTTCGGGGTATTCGTCTTGTACTGCACCGACTGGTCTGACAGTCGGCTGCTGGGGCGGAGGCGGAGGCGGCTGCCCAGCAGGTGGGGGAGGCAGGAGGCCGTCTCCCTTGGCGATCCTGGTGAGCCAGTGGCACTTCCGGGTGGTGTGAATCGACGGCTTCGCGCCGCTATGGAACTTGCAAGGTCCATCCAGAGTCTGCTCGTAGGAGAAGGTCGGCAACCAGTTGGGCTTGCCGCCTTTCTGTCGCTTGGGTGGGGGCTGCCCATCCGGCTGCTGGGCTTCAACTGTTGCGACCTGCCGGCTGCTGGAAGCCGGCAGCGGGGCCTTGCGCTTGTGGTCGCCCTGCTGTTGTCGCCGATTGGCATCTCCCGCCGGAGTTCTTGGGCTTGAGGGGCCACTTTGCTAGTTGCGCTGACTTGAATCTCCGCCTTCATGGAGGAGTTGGCCGTGGCTTACTTGTCTGCTATGATCAGCAGCTCGTCGAGGGTTTCTGGCTCGTCGCAGAGGAGCTTGTGCTTAAGGAGGGTGCCTTCTCTGCACCCGGTGGTGAAGTACTCGATAGCCTGCACCTCGTGCACGCCCTCGCAGGAGTTCCGAAGCTCGGCCCAATGCGTGAGGTAGTCGCGAGTCGACTCGTCGGGTCCTTGCATGCACAAGGAGAGCTGACGAGGCTTGGGAGGACGCTTGTACGTGCTGGTGAAGTTGCGGACGAATGATTCGGTGAAGTCGACCCAGCTGTTGATGCTGCGGGGCTTCAGGCTGTTCAGCCATGTCCGGGCCGTGCCCTAGAGCATGAGCGGAACGTACTTTACGGCGACACGCTTGTTGCCGTTCGCTATGCTGACAACCGTAGAGTAGTCGACTAGCCAGTCTTCCGACTTCACGGAGCCGGTGTATTTAGGCATGTCTCTTGGGAGCATGAACCCTTTGGGAAAGGGCTCGTCTTGAATGCGGGGCCCGAAACAAGGCGGACCCAACTCATCTTCTTCTTCCAGCGCCAGGGATCGGTGAAGTCGGTCGATCCGGTGGCGGGCGTCATTTTCTCCGACTCCCTCTCGGCGGCCAAGGCGGTCGCCGAGAGTCGGATGGTCAATAGGCGGCGGGGAGACTCGCCTCTCCTTGCGAGGAGGAGGAGGCGGACAGTCGTCCCGTCGTTCCACTGCTCTCGGGCGGCCGTCTCGGTCGTGCTCTATGGTAATGTGAGTCCGACTGTGGCTGACAGCCAGATCCTTGTCTCTTCTTCCTCGGGCGCCGCCAGTCGGCGTCCGAGACGTCGCGCCTTGATCTTGGCGGAGGTCGTCGTTTTGCCACTGCGGCGCCTCCGTGCGGCAGCCGGCCTTGTTCTGCGTGGCAGCCGCGTCGAGGAGCCGCTGGACTCGCTCCATCATCAGGTGGTGTTCTTCGCCCTCGAAATTGTCCAGCTCGTCCGCTGCCGCCTGGGCGGCTCGGATGTTCTCCGCTGGTGTTGCATACACAGGGAGGCTTGCCCCGAACAGGTCGGTGATGGCTACGCCGCGCTGCTGGACCGCGCCAAGGCGGCTGGGCCCCACTGGGGCCGGCGAGCCGCCAACAGCGCAATCCATCTCTCGCTAGTAGGCTTCCGACAAGCATCTCATGCTAGCCAGCTTCTTCGCGCCTTCGACGAGCTGAAGGCGGCGCGCCTCCAACGTCTCCGCGTCAGCGTCTTTCGGAATGGGCACAGTTAGGTCTTGCAGCGCCGCGCCAAGTGGGTCATGCGCTCCTCCGCCGGGAGGCTCATCATGGCTAATGACGAGCACCTCGGTGACGGTGCTTCCGTCGCTCTCCGCGCAAGGGAGAGGTTCGTCGTAGACCACCACATTAGTGGGGAATGCGTCGAGCGACGCGGTGTCGGAGTCGACCAGCATCGGGTCGGTGGAGCCTACAGACTCCAAGTCCACGGCAGGCTCGCCGGAGACGTGGAGTTGATCGAGGAGGCCCGCGAGGAGGCTCTTGGAGCCGCCCGTGCCTGCGTTGGATGCAGGTTCGTCGGAGAGGCGAACCTCGCCGACAAGTTCGGCGAGGCAGCTGGCTGCGTCAGCGATCTCCATGCCGCGCAGCGTGTCGGCGCAAACTCCGTCTAGTGTGCCTGGCTGGCTGCGCTCGCCAGGGAGGAAAAGGGTTCCCGTCCAGAACAGGTCTCCGGACGGCGGTGCACCATGCCCCATGGTGGGCGCCAAATGTCGGGGGTTGGGTGCGACATATGCCAAAGGATGGCTTATCATGGTGGGGGCGAGTAGAACGTCGCCGGTGCCTGGAAACGGGATGAGGCGTAGACATGCACGCCGGCGAATCTAACCCAGCTCCAGGGCTCTCCGGGGAGATAACCACCCTACTGCTGCTCTGCGGGGTCTCCGCATGATCACAATGGCAGAGTGTTTACACGATTGCTCCTTGAGCTGTTTCCTAGAGGTAGGAGAGGGCAAGGCTAGCTCTCTCCCTCCTATATGATCTAGTCTAGAGCTAATTGGATTCCAACCCTTTGCATGGGTGTCCTGGGGGTTTATATAGGCCGACCCCCAGGGGTACAATGGTAATTCAGCTGGGCGCGGGCCCAACCGTCAGTGCCTCTGGCCTCCGTCTTCTCCATCGACTGCTGGGGCCCGCCGACTGGTGGGCCCCGCTAGCTGGCCAGGTACGGAGCCGACAGGCCGCGTCCGCCGCGGGCGGGTCTTGCCGGCTGCTGATTACTGTAGCCGTGCTTCTGATGACGCGGGCTTGATCATGGAGTCGTGGCAACAGCCCCGCCGCCTGGCGGGCGATCACTATTGCCACCCTCCGTCACATCTGATTAATGGCACGTGGGCCCCGGGGAAGGGTCTGGCCGACTCCGGGGGCCGACTGGTGGCGCACTTGCCGTCTCCTGAGGTCCCACTGACTGGTGGGACCCGCCGCCCCAGGGTCGTACAGACAAGCCGTCATGGGCGCAGGATTCGGTCCTTCGGTGCTGATGTCAGGGCCGGCACGGCTATATTGCCACGCCGCACGGAGATCTCCCCGGGTACGGCATGCTATGGCCATGCCTGCCCTTGGTAAGGGGAGGGAGCGGGCTTTACTGTAGCCACTCCCCGGTCCTGTCCCCCCCCCCGATGTGGATATGGGGTTCGTTGGAGTCGCGGACCAACTCCCCAAAGCCGGCTTCTCTGGAAGTCGCCAGTCAGGAGTTGGCTTATCCCGAAGTCGTCGCTGGGACTCGGCCGCGAGTGGGCAGTTGGCCGTCTTGCGGCCGTCTTCACAGAAGGCGGCTCTTCGTCCTGGGGTCTTGAGGGGCGCAGCCTGCCCCGATGTCTTGAAAGGTTCTGGGGCTCGGGTTGGCCTACCCGTGGCCCATTACTTCGACATCCACCTCCTGCAGACGAGCACCGGTCGGCCACCAGAGCTCCTCCGAGCGCCTCCTCTGCTTCGAACGGCGAGGACGAGAGACATGTTCCCTTCTCCATCGCTGTGCCCGCACGCCAAGTCCCTCGCACCTCCACCGGAGTCTGGTCCTCGCTGGCCTTTCCCTGCACGCCCGCTGCCGCCGCCCTGATTCTTCCCGGCGAGAGGCTCGCCGCTGCTTCTGCTCTGGGTGAATTCGTTGACCCGCCTCTGCAACCGAGATGAGCGCTGCTCGTCATGGTCGCGTTGACCGCGTGGCCGCCGCAGCACCTCAAGGCCTGGATCTGCCTCCACCGGTCTCCTCTTCCAGGCCCAGTTGCGTGCCCCTGCAGGCCTCCCCTCTCCACAGTTCTCGGCCGCGGCCCAATGTGAGGAACTTCCCCAGCCCAGCTCGGTTCCGTTTCAGCCCATGTTTATTTTTTTCCTCTCTGCGAATTTAGTTATTTTTCCTGAGACTGTAGTTTTACAGAAAAGACCCTCATGTTCATTCATTTAATATCTCACAAACTAAGCACCACATGTAAAAACTTTGTATATGAAATATGCTTAGTTTTTCATCTAGTTTCATAATATGTCATTTTCATCCATGTTTAAAATGTTTTTTGCATATAATTTGCTCTTATGCCATGCTAAAATGATTTATTCCATAACTTAATAACCGTAGCTCTAAACCTAACAAACTTTATATGTAAATGGGGTAAAAAAATGCCTAGTTTAACTTGGTGACATCACTTTGCATGTTTAACAAATCTAAAATTGTGTTTAGGGAAGAACAGCACCAAACCTTAAAATATGCATATGGGGTTTTACCAGACTTGTTGTTTGTTGTTCCGGTCTCATTTAAACTTGCCTAGATAGGTAGTTTTCATTTGCTTCACCCCTTGCCATGTTAGTCAACATTTAATATTGTTGGGTACATAAATGAGATTGAACTAAATAACTTGAATGTGGTGTTTCATCAATATGCAACGGAGTTGCATGTTGAGCTCCACTTAATTTGTAGGATTTTTTGTGCATTTTGCCATGCCATGCTTCGTAAACCGGACATGCATCATACTTGATTGTGCATCATGCCATGCATATGTGATGGTTAATTACTTCGTGAACGTCAAGTTTGTGAGGATCCGTTCGACTATGTCCGTTTGCCTTCTTGATGGACTCGTTCTTCTTCCTTGCGGGATCTCAGGCAAGATGACCATACCCTCGAAATCACTTCTATATTTGCTTGCTAGTTGCTCGCTCTTTTGCTATGCCGATGCTGCAATACCTACCACTTGCTTATCATGCCTCCCATATTGTTGAGCCAAGCCTCTAACCCACCTTGTCCTAGCAAACCGTTGTTTGGCTATGTTACCGCTTTGCTCTGCCCCTCTTATAGCGTTTTTTGTTGCAGGTGAAGATTGGAGCTTGTTCCATGTTGGAACATGGATATTTTGTTGGGATATCACAATATCTCTTATATAATTAATGCATCTATATACTTGGTAAAGGGTGGAAGGCTCAGCCTTATGCTGGTGTTTTGTTCCACTCTTGCCGCCCTAGTTTCTGTCATATCGGTGTTATGTTCCCGGATTTTTCGTTCCTTACACGGGTGGGTTATAATGGGAACCCCTTGACAGTTCGCCTTGAATAAAACTCCTCCAACAAGGCCCAACCTTGGTTTTACCATTCGCCACCTAGCCTTTTTCCCTTGGGAGTCGCGCATCCCGAGGGTCATCTTTATTTTAACCCCCCGAGCCAGTGCTTGTCGAAGTGTTGGTCCAAACTAGAGCCACTTGCGGCGCCACCTCGGGGAAACTTGAGGGCTGGTTTTAGCTGTACGTAGTGTTCATCCGGTGTTGCCCTGAGAACGAGATATGTGCAGCTCCTATCAGGATGTCGGCGCATCGGGCGGTCTTGCTGGACTTGTTTTACCATTGTCGAAATGTCTTGTAACCGGGATTCCGAGTCTGATCGGATCTTCCCGCTAGAAGGAATATCCTTCATTGACCGTGAGAGCTTGTGATGGGCTAAGTTGGGACACCCCTGCAGGGATTTGAACTTTCGAAAGCCGTGCCCGCGGTTATGGGCAGATGGGAATTTGTTAATGTCCAATTGTAGAAAACCTGAACTTGATCTTAATTACAATACACCAACCGCGTGTGTTACCGTGATGGTCTCTTCTCGGCGGAGTCCGGGAAGTGAACACGGTGTTGGAGTAATGCTTGACGTAGGTTGTTCTAGGATCACTTCTTGATCATAGTTTCTCGATCATACTTTGCCCTCTCTTCTCGCTCTCTTTTGCGTATGTTAGCCACCAGATATGCTAGTCGCTTGCTGCAGCTCCACCTCATACCTTTTTCCCTTCCTATAAGCTTAAATAGTCTTGATCGCAAGGGTGTGAGATTGCTGAGTCCCTGTGGCTCATAGATTACTTCCAAAACCAGTTTGCAGGTGCCGTTGAACTGTGCTGATGACGCAACCAAGCTCAAGGAGGAGCTCGATGAAGATATCGTTCTTTGTGTTGTTCCGTTTCCAGTTGATCAGTAGTGGAGCCCAGTCGGGACGATCAGGGATCTGTGTAGCATTTGGGGTAGTCTTCTTTTATTTTGGGTTCCGTAGTCGGACCTTGATTGTATCTGGTTGATGTAATGCTTTATTCATGTAATTGTGTGAAGTGGCGATTCTAAGCCATCTATGTATCTCTTTCCCTTATGTATTACATGGGTTGTGTGAAGATTACCTCACTTGCGACATTGCTTTCAATGCGGTTATGCCTCTAAGTCGTGCTTCGACACGTGGGAGATATAGCCGCATCGAGGGCGTTATAAGTTGGTAATCAGAGCCTTCCCCGACCTTAGGAGCCCCCTGCTGGATCGAATCACTGGCGTTATTGAGTCTAGAAATGTTTTGAGTCATTTAGGATTATCTATATCAGAGAGTTAGGAATTCTTTTCACTCCTCAATCCCTTCATCGCTCTGGTGAGGCTTCCTGACGTAGAGTTATGACTCTTCTCTTCTCAAATTTCACAAAAAAAAATTTAGGATCACGTGGGTATCTTGGAATCGTTCTGATGGTTTTGTGACGAGAACATTGTTCTTGGTGCCTCCTAACATTTAGGGGTTGTGGCAGTGTCCCGGGGAGTTGAGCTCCGAGGTGTTGTCGTCACAATTTTATCGTTGCAGTTCTAGAATACCTGAGTTTAGTTTCGCCGACATCAAAAATCTCTTTTATGCAGTTGTTGGTGAGATAACCTCGACGCCACATAGTACTGGGGCAGTAGTTCGGGAGTATCGCCATAACTTGTATAACGGATGCTTTTCGAAGTTGAGGTAGACGATTTCCGAAGGTTTCTTGGTTATGTGTGGAAGGATGGATACAGCTGGATGTAGGATTTGTTAGTTTTGGATGAGATATTATGCTTCCCCTGTATCCCCAACACCTGATTGCATAACCGGAAAATTTCGGGAGTTTATAAGTGGGAATTCAAGTAGCTCCTAGGATATCTTTTCGACAGATGTATGATATGAAATTGGGGTTCGACGTCTAGTGGTCCGCCTATTCACGGTCGGTTTTACAGTGGTCTCGTTGTGTCTTAAAGAGTCCTTGGCTATGTCGACTCGGGGACGCTTCGTATGTCATGTGCACTGCCTTGTACATGATGGTGCTGTACGATCGAGCCCGTGTAGGCCCCACCACAAAAACTTCGGACGAAATCTCTATCATATGTTTGTTCCGGCTTATTCTGCAAGCCAATTCTTATTTTGCTTTTGAGTTGTGGTATTCGAGTTGCTTCGAAGGCAAATGTTGATTCCATACCTTTCCTAAGCGGTGTTCTCATATTTCTATGTGAATACTAATCCTTCTTGATCATCGAGGTTGTCTTGTCAATCCTTGTCAACCGGTGTGCTTCTCCTCAAGTGGATCCGATCATTCCTACATTCGCGGGATCAATTCTCTAATTCTTTCCAATGGTGTTTGTTTCATCCGTCCCAAGTTGTCTTTGTTTTTCCCCCCCCCCCCCCCTTTTTTTTCAAGGCTCAGACTCCTAATCAAGTATCCATTTTATTCATATGAAGTCTCTCCATTCCTTTCCGTTAATGTTCGTATCCGGTGATTCTCATGAAGATACTAACGGAGCCTCAAATTCATCATTCTTCATTCTTTTCTTCTCTGGTGGAACCAAGTCAAGCCTTGTTGACCATATCTTTTCCTCGTTTCAAATGGTTTTCCATGCCGGTGCACCTCATAATCATTCACCTCTCGCTATTCAATCATTCCGGAGTGCTCAAAATATCTCAGAAGATTCATGTTTCCACTCTGCAGTAGTTCAAGATCTTTCGAGGATGTTCTCTCATTCAAGCTATTTAATTCAACCGACGCAATCTATCTTTTAAATCATTCAACGGTGTTTCTTTTGAGTGGGCCCTAACCCACAGGTCTTTTCCCAGGATCTTACCTGACTCTTCTAATTTTTTCGGAGTTATTCTCAAATTCTTTTCTAAAGTTTGATGTAAGAATGAATTATCATCAGTCAAATGTCTTTCTCCAAGATCGGTTAAATTCTTTTCATCGTTGGCTCAACCTTCCATTCTTCATCCCGGAGTATCTCAACAATTTGGTGGTGTTTCTCATCGTAATTTTCAGATTTTGAAGACCGAAGAAGAGTTTCTTTTAAATCTTGCCCCATTCTCGGCCATCATCTCATAATTGTTTTTGATTGTGAGAATCCTTTTCACCCATCCGGAGCTATTCAAGATTCTTCTCAGTTTGTTTTTTCCGGAGTACATCATTTCAGGTTTATTCATTCTCAGAATTCAGTTATCATTCTCCAATCTTAATGGTGCATCGTTCAAGTGATCTCTAATCAGTCATGATTCCTTCGTTCTCATGTATCTAGATTGTCTCAAGCATCTTCGTTCTTTTTATAATTCTTCCCGGTGTTTCTTTATCTTTACTTCGTTCATTTTCAATTCTTACCGGTGGCTCGTTCAAGATTTCTCTTCCTTTGTTATTGTATCGATTCATTTTTTATTTCTATCCTACCGGTGGTTC
This sequence comes from Triticum urartu, assembly GCF_003073215.2. Lineage (NCBI taxonomy): Eukaryota > Viridiplantae > Streptophyta > Magnoliopsida > Poales > Poaceae > Triticum > Triticum urartu. The sequence goes on from NC_053026.1 coordinate 98,519,442, forward strand.
GTTCAATAATTTCCCAAGTTTATGCTACATCTCTCTTCAATCCTTTGCAACGAGAATAAGTAGTTTGTAAAATCCGTTGATGGTCATCAATTTAATTGGTGAAGGATAAGCATAATGTAATTCTTATTCTTGTTTGATCCAAGTGATGAATTCCTTATTCCGGAGGTTCATCAAATTCTCGATCTCATGCGTCTGATCTTTCTTTTCCGGAGTCCCAACCTTTACAATTATTTCACCATGGAGTTTCATCTAAATCATTACAAGGTTTCACCTTGTGTTTTCAACTTCTCTTTCCTTTCGTTTTGATCATTCCTTTTGTTTACTGGAGTTCTTAATGAAGGTTCTACAAGATGGTTCATCAAGGATTTTATCCCTTCTCGAAGTTTTCATCGAGATTCTTTTCAGAGGAGCTCAAGCATTCTTCATCATGCATTCCAAAGTGCAATTCTTTCTACCGTATCATTTGAGGTGGTTTTATGTCATTCTTGATAATTTGAGTTCATGTTTCATGATTCACATGTTGTTAATAATGAGGTATTTTAAATCCATCAACCTCTTCGTTGGAGTTATCTTGTGTCATGTTTCACCTAAAGCCTTCCCTAAGGATTGTTGCTAATTGTGGTACTCATAAATGATCCAAGTTCTTCTTTTATCCTCACGGTGAAATAGTTTCTCGTCTCCTTGTTCTTATCAATCCAATCTATTGTTTCCATTAGTGGCAGAATTTCACCTCATAATTTCGAGATGTTTTAAATAAGCCCACAACAAGCTTATTCTTTTCGTTGTTGGTTTTTCCAACAACTCCGTTCGACCCTTCCCCTAAAGATGCCTCTTCATGCTCTTTTGTGGCAGAAGTTGGCATTTTCTTCTCAATTCCCCTATGGCAATTATCTATCTTCTATTCTTCCGTTCCGGAGGCATTGTGATGTTGCTCTCCTCAACCCATCTTCTCGGATTATCAAGACCATGTTTTGATCGTGCTTATCCTTTTAACCGGAGTATTGTGTCCCTTTTCTCAAGCTCTTTCATTTTATCAAGTTTTTCATCTCTTTTAAACCGGAGTGCTGTCCGAGATCTTTCTTACCCCTTGTTCCATTCATTCAATAGTTACAGAGGCAGTGTATTGTGATTTCATCAAGTATCTTCTCATCTTATCAAGTTCTTATTTAATTCCTTTTCTTTTCAATCAGAGTGGTGCCCGAAGTTGTTCTCCCTTGTTCCTCTTTTCTAAAAGAGTGTTTTCAGCTTCGATCATCTCCGTTGTTTTCTTTTCTCAAAATGGCTTAACCTTTGCAAGGTTCTTTGGTTTCACTCATTGGTCAAAGAAGCAACTTAGTTTTATCTCTTCTCTTGCTCTTCCGTTTTCCCTCCGGTGACATTCTAGATCTCGGGACGAGATCCTCTCGTAGTGGTGGAGTGTTGTGACGCCCCGAGACCGTTGCGCCAGGTGTCTTCCAGTTATTCGCCGTTGTTGCCATGTCTTTTGCTTGTGTGTTGCATTTCATCATGCCATCATATGTATTGCATCATCATGTTTTCAAAACTAGCATCCGTCCGGGTTTCCCCAGTTCTCTCTATTGTCCGTTCCGAGTCCAGACACACTTGCACGCGCCCGCGGCATGTCCGAAATAGTATTTTATAAGTGGCCGGAATATGTTCTTGGAATGGGATGAGAGTTGACGTGCAGTCTTATTATAGTGTAGATAGACCGCCTATCAAGCTTCATCGCATTCGGAGTTCGTTTGATAGCCCAACCGTTAAACTATAGCGGCACTATAGCCGGTCTAACGTCGGATGTTTTCGGTCTCTGGAAACTGTCGCCGGGCCTCTCTCTCTCTTCTCTTCTCTCAGCTCGAGACCGTCTATACAGTCCACTACTCACCGCCAGGCCCTACCTAACCTCTTTCTTCAGCCCACGGCCCTCCTCGCGTGCGCGTCCGAAAATTGTCCCGGCCCCGACCCGAGCAGTCGTCACCGTTGGATCCGGATCATCCCCAAACGTCTACATAACGTCTCCATTTTGTTAATTGGGCTTCCTAACATAAGTATTCGCAACCATCCGATTACGATCGAAGGGACCGGATAGCCCCTATTTTAACCCACATACTATTTATACACAGATGAAACCCTAGAAACTAGGGATCTGTCCCATCCATCCTGTGTCCGCCGCCACCACTCTCTCCCTTGGTTTCAGCGCCAAACCAATCCCCAATCGGCAGCCTCAATCCAAATCCACCCGCACGCAACCAGCCACTACCTCCTCCCGATCTGCCTCCTCCCGCAGAGGCACTCACCTCGACCCCGAGCGGATCAAGCCAGTCGTCCCCGCCGGCGATGGGCAGCACCGGACCAGTAGGACTGTGGCCTTCCTCTCCCTCCTCCCCTCTGTGTTTCCTCATGCTCCCCAGCTCTCTCTCATGATCTCCCTCTCTCTCTGTATTTCATCAGCTGTAGGTCGCCGCCGCCTTGGTCAACCCTCGCCGGAGCTCCGTCGACGCCCCGTTGGCCGGATCCGGCCTGGAAACAGGCGGATCCATCCATCCCCGCCTGAGCCCCGTGCCCTTCGCCACCTCCCATACGCCTCTCCTCGTGCCTGAGCACTGACGCCTCACCGGACGCCTCCCGTAGCAGTCCCGCATCAAGCCTTGCGTCGTCGTCCTTGTCCTCGTAGCCTCCCCGCTCTCCTCGTCGGCGTAGGGAGATGAGCCCCTCTCGAACTCCAGCAACGGCGCCGCCCCTCGCAGCGACTGCCGTCGTCGCCATGGCCTACTTCGCCTCAACGCCATGGCCGCCCGAAGCTTCTCCACTACTGCTGCTATCGCATGGATCTCTGCCACCGGCCGCCACATCCACGACGCCCTTGTCTAGGTCCCGGCCTCGTCCACCTCCTGCAGACGAGCACCGGTCGGCCACCAGAGCTCCTCCGAGCGCCTCCTCTGCTTCGAATGGTGAGGACGAGAGACATGTTCCCTTCTCCATCGTTGTGCCCGCATGCCAAGTCCCTCGCGCCTCCATCGGAGTCTGGTCCTCGCCGGCCTTTCCCTGCACGCCCGCCGCCGCCGCCCTGATTCTTCCCGGCGAGAGCCTCACCGCTGCTTCTCCTCTGGGTGAATTCGTTGACCCACCTCTGCAACCGAGACGAGCGCTGCTCATCATGGTCGCGTTGACCGTGTGGCCACCGCAACACCTCAAGGCCTGGATCTGCCTCCACCGGTCTCCTCTTCCAGGCCCTAGTTGCGCGCCCCTGCATGCCTCCCCTCTCCACAGTTCCGGGCTGAGGTCCAATGTGAGGAACTTCCCCAGCCCAGCTCGGTTCCATTTCAGCCCATGTTTATTTTTTTCCCTCTCAGCGAATTTAGTTATTTTTCCCGAGACTGCAGTTTTACAGAAAAGACCCTCATGTTCATTCATTTAATATCTCACAAACTAAGCACCACATGTCAAAACTTTGTATATGAAATATGCTTAGTTTTTCATCTAGTGTCATAATATGTCATTTTCATCCATGTTTAAAATGTTGTTTGTATATAATTGCTCCTATGCCATACTAAAATGATTTATTCCATAACTTAATAACCGTAGCTCCAAACCTAACAAACTTTATATGTAAATGGGGTAGAAAAATGCCTAGTTTAACTTGGTGACATCACTTTGCATGTTTAACAAATCTAAAATTGTGTTTAGGGCAGAACAGCACCAAACCTTAAAATATGCATATGGGGTTTTACCGGACTTGTTGTTTGTTGTTCCGGCCTCATTTAAACTTGCCTAGATAGGTAGTTTTCATTTGCTTCACCCCTTGCCATGTTAATCAACATTTAATATTGTTGGGTACATAAACGAGATCAAACTAAATAACTTGAATGTGGTGTTTCGTCAATATGCAACGGAGTTGCATGTTGAGCTCCACTTAATTTGTAGGATTGTTTATGCATTTTGCCATGCCATGCTTCGTAAACCGGACATGCATCATACTTGATTGTGCATCATGCCATGCGTATGTGATGGTTGATTACTTTGTTGTTTGGTTCTTTCCGGTGTTTCTTCTTCGGGTTGGTTCCGAGAACGTCGTGTTTGTGAGGATCCGTTCGACTACGTCCGTTTGCCTTCTTCATGGACTCGTTCTTCTTCCTTGCGGGATCTCAGGCAAGATGACCATACCCTTGAAATCACTTCTATCTTTGCTTGCTAGTTTCTCGCTCTTTTGCTATGCCTATGCTGCGATACCTACCACTTGCTTATCATGCCTCCCATATTGTTGAGCCAAGCCTCTAACCCACCTTGTCCTAGCAAACCGTTGTTTGGCTATGTTATCGCTTTGCTTAGCCCCTCTTATAGCGTTGTTAGTTGCAAGTGAAGATTGGAGCTTGTTCCATGTTGGAACATGGATATTTTGTTGGGATGTCACAATATCTCTTATTTAATTAATGCATCTATATACTTGGTAAAGGGTAGAAGGCTCGGCCTTATGCCTGGTGTTTTGTTCAACTCTTGCCGCCCTAGTTTCCGTCATATCGGTGTTATGTTCCCCGATTTTGCGTTCCTTACGCGGGTGGGTTATAATGGGAACCCCTTGACAGTTCGCCTTGAATAAAACTCCTCCAGCAAGGCCCAATCTTGGTTTTACCATTCGCCACCTAGCCTTTTTCCCTTGGGAGTCGCGCATCCCGAGGGTCATCTTTATTTTAACCCCCCCGAGCCAGTGCTTGTCTAAGTGTTGGTCCAAACTAGAGCCACTTGCGGCGCCACCTCGGGGAAACTTGAGGGCTGGTTTTAGCTGTACGTAGTGTTCATCCGGTGTTGCCCTGAGAACGAGATATGTGCGGCTCCTATCAGGATGTCGGTGCATCGGGCGGTCTTGTTGGACTTGTTTTACCATTGTCGAAATGTCTTGTAACCGGGATTCCGGGTCTGATCGGGTCTTCCCGCTAGAAGGAATATCCTTCGTTGACCGTGAGAGCTTGTGATGGGCTAAGTTGGGACACCCCTGCAGGGATTTGAACTTTCAAAAGCCATGCCCGCGGTTATGGGTAGATGGGAATTTGTTAATGTCCGATTGTAGAAAACCTGAACTTGATCTTAATTAAAATACACCAACCGCGTGTGTTACCGTGATGGTCTCTTCTCGACGGAGTCCGGGAAGTGAACACGGTGTTGGAGTAATGCTTGACGTAGGTTGTTCTAGGATCACTTCTTGATCATAGTTTCTCGATCGTGCTTTGCCTTCTCTTCTCGCTCTCTTTTGCATATGTTAGCCACCATATATGCTAGTCGCTTGCTGCAGCTCCACCTCATACCTTTTTCCGTTCCTATAAGCTTAAATAGTCTTGATCGCGAGGGTGTGAGATTGCTGAGTCCCTGTGGCTCACAGATTACTTCCAAAACCAGTTTGCAGGTGCCGTTGAACCGTGCTGATGACGCAACCAAGCTCAAGGAGGAGCTCGATGAAGATCTCGTTCTTTGTGTTGTTCCGTTTCCAGTTGATCAGTAGTGGAGCCCAGTTGGGACGATCGGGCATCTGTGTAGCCAAGGTTGGAAAAAGCGGTAGGCGTAAGCGGGGCGGTTGGCCTTTGCCTAGTGCCTAGGCGGTGCCTAAGCGCCCTACGCACGGCCTAGGCGGTAATATAGTTTTTACTCGAAGTGTATTTGTGACTTTTATATGGGTGTTGATACTAATTTAGGGCATATGAATAAGGTAATTACCAGCTACTCCCACTGGAATATAACCCGCTTGACATATCTGTGAAGTATGTGGCATGATTTCTTTCTTGGGTAGGCAATTCCTTGCTTTCCCTGCCTAGACCTTCATTTATGCCCTAGGCGAGGCGTTTGGCCATTGCCTAGTGCCTAGGCGTGCCTAAGCGCCTCCTAGGCACTGCCTTTTCCAACAGAGTGTGTAGCATTTGGGGTAGTCTTCTTTTATTTTGGGTTCCGTAGTCGTACCTTGATTGTATCTGGTTGATGTAATGCTTTGTTCATGTAATTGTGTGAAGTGGCGATTGTAAGCCATCTATGTATCTCTTTCCCTTATGTATTACATGGTTTGTGTGAAGATTACCTCACTTGTGACATTGCTTTCAATGCGGTTATGCCTCTAAGTCGTGCTTCGACACGTGGGAGATATAGCCGCATCGAGGGCGTTATAGTACCCCAATATCAAATTGAGATTTACCTAAAAAGCTTTTATGTTGGCTTACCCTCTTCGTTCAAGCAAGTTTTAGATTCTATCTTTGAAGATGGTTTTCTTGAGGGGGTGCCATAGATACCTATGAAAAGATGAAAACTATATTTGGGCACCCCATGAGTGAGAAGGTTGAATCCACCTCTCTTTTGTGCTTTTATCAAAATGAAATTATCAAAGAGATGAAGACTAGCTTAGATGCAATTTTTCACAGCGTGCTTAATCTTTCTTCCACCATTAATGGCAATGTGCTTTCTCAAAATAAAAAGATAAATGCTATAGATAAGAAATTTTCTCTTTTCTTTCCCAACACCAAAGATGGCAATACCTAGATCTATTCTTGTTTTCATGCCTAGCTAGGGGTGTTAAATGATAGCGCTTGTTGGGAGGCAACCCAATTTTACTTTTGTTCCTTGCTTTTTGTTCCTGTTTAGTAATAAATAAATCATCTATCCTCTGTTATGATTGTGTTTTTTATGTTTTAATTAGTGTTTGTGCCAAGTAAAGCCTTTAGGATCTTCTTGGATGATTGTTGTTTGATCTTGCTGAAAAATAGAAAGTTTGCGCTCACGAGAATAATTTTCATTTTTACTAGAGAGTGATAAAATACCAATTCCAACTGAAGTAGATCAATATACAAATTATTTAGGACGTCCTTTCTCAGGATTTTAGGAGTTACAGAAGTATTCGAAACCTACAGAGTACTACAGACTGTTCTGTTTTAGACAGATTTTGTTTTTGGTGTGTTGTTTGCTTATTTTGATGAATCTATGGCTAGTATCGGGGGCTATGAACCATAGAGAAGTTGGAATGCAGTAGGTTTAACACCAATATAAACAAAGAATGAGTTCATTACAGTACCTTAAAGTGGTGGTTTGTTTTCTTATACTAACGGAGCTCATGAGATTTTCTGTTGAGTTTTGTGTTGTGAAGTTTTCAAGTTTTTGGGTAAAGATTTGATGGATTTTGGAACAAAGAGTGGCAAGAGCCTAAGCTTGGGGATGCCCAAGGCACCCCAAGGTAAAATTCAAGGACAACCAAAAGCCTAAGCTTGGGGATGCCCCGGAAGGCATCCCCTCTTTTGTCTTCATCTATCGGTAACTTTACTTGAGGCTATATTTTTGTTCACCACATGATATGTGTTTTGCTTGGAGTGTCTTGTATGATTTGAGTCTTTGTTTTTTAGTTTACCACAATCATCATTGCTGTACACACCTTTTGGAGAGACACAAATGAATCGGAATTCATTAGAATACTCTATATGCTTCACTTATATCTTTTGAGCTAGATAAATTTTGCTCTAGTGCTTCACTTATATCTTTTTAGAGCACGGTGGTGGTTTTATTTTATAGAAATTATTGATCTCTCATGTTTCACTTATATTATTTTGAGAGTCTTTTAGAACAGCATGGTAATTTGCTTTGGTTAAGAAATTAGTCCTAATATGATAGGCATCCAAGATGGGTATAATAAAAACTTTCATATAAAGTGCATTGAATACTATGAGAAGTTTGATACTTGATGATTGTTTTGAGATATGAAGATGGTGATATTAGAGTCATGATAGTTTAGTAGTTGTGAATTTGAGAGATACTTGTGTTAAAGTTTGTGATTCCCGTAGCCTGCACATATGGTGAACCGTTATGTGATGAAGTCGGAGCATGATTTATTTTTTGATTGTCTTCCTTATGAGTGGCGGCCGGGGGCGTGCGATGGTCTTTTACTACCAATCTATCCCCCTAGGAGCATGCGTGTAATACTTCATTTCGATAACTAATAGATTTTTGCAATAAGTATGTGAGTTCTTTATGACTAATGTTGAGTCCATGGATTATACGCACTCTCACCCTTCCACCATTGCTAGCCTCTCTAGTACCACGCAACTTTCCCCGGTACCATAAACCCACCATATATCTTCCTCAAAACAGCCACCATACCTACCTATTATGGCATTTCTGTAGCCATTCTGAGATATATTGCCATGCAACTTTCCACCGTTTCGTTTATTATGACACGCTCCATCATTGTCATATTGCTTTGCATGATCATGTAGTTGACATTGTATTTGTGGCAAAGCCACCGTTCATAATTTTTCATACATGTCACTCTTGATTCATTGCACATCCCGGTACACCGCCGGAGGCATTCACATAGAGTCATATTTTGTTCTAAAGTATCGAGTTGTAATTCTTGAGTTGTAAGTAAATAAAAGTGTGATGATCATCATTATTAGAGCATTGTCCCAGTGAGGAAAGGATGTGGAGACTATGATTCCCCCACAAGTCGAGATGAGACTCCGGATGAAAAAAAAGAAATAAAAAAAGAGGCCAAACAAAGGAGAAAAAAAAGAAAAGGCCCAAATAAAAAAAGAGAGAAAAAGAGAGAAGGGGCAATGCTACTATCCTTTTTCCGCACTTGTGCTTTGAAGTAGCACCATGATCTTCATGATAGAGAGTCTCTTATGTTGTCACTTTCATATACTAGTGGGAATTTTTCATTATAGAACTTGGCTTGTATATTCCAATGATGGGCTTCCTCAAAATTCCCTAGGTCTTCGTGAGCAAGCAAGTTGGATGCACACCCACTTAGTTTCTTTTGTTGAGCTTTCATATACTTATAGCTCTAGTGCATCCGTTGCATGGCAATCCCTACTCACTCACATTAATATCTATTGATGGGCATCTCCATAGCCCGTTGATACGCCTAGTTGATGTGAGACTACCTTCTCCTTTTTGTCTTATCCACAACCACCATTCTATTCCACCTATAGTGCTATATCCATGGCTCACGCTCATGTATTGCGTGAAGATCGAAAAAGTTTGAGAACATCAAAAGTATTCAACAATTGCTTGGCTTGTCATCGGGGTTGTGCATGATTTAAATATTTTTTGTGATGATGATAGAGCATAGCCAGACTATATGATTTTGTAGGGATAGCTTTCTTTGGCCATGTTATTTTGAGAAGACACAATTGCTTGGTTAGTATGCTATTATTGTTTTTATGTCAATATTAAACTTTTGTCTTGAATCTTTCGAATCTGAATATTCATGCCACAATAAAGAAAATTACATTGAAAATTATGTTAGGTAGCATTCCACATCAAAAATTCTATTTTTATCATTTACCTACTCAAGGACGAGCAGGAATTAAGCTTGGGGATGCTTGATACGTCAACAACGTATCTATATTTTTTATTGTTCCATACTATTATATTATATGTTTTGGATGTTTAATGGGCTTTATTATGCACTTTTATATTATTTTTGGGACTAACCTATGAACCGAAGGCCCAGTGCAAATTGTTGCTTTTTTGCCTATTTCAGTGTTTCGCAGAAAATGAATATCAAACGGAATCCAAACGGAATGAAACCTCCGCGAGGATCTTTTTTGGAACAAATGCAATCCAGGAGACTTGGAGTGGGGGTCAAGGAAGCAACGAGGTGACCACGAGGTAGGGAGGCGCGCCCCCCACCCTCGTGGGCCCCTCGTAGCTCCAAAGACCTACTTCTTTCACCTATATATACTCTTATACCCTGAAAACATCCAAGGGAGCCACAAAACCACTTTTCCACCACCGCAACCTTCTATACCCATGAGATCCCATCTGGGGACCTTTTCTGGCGATCTGCCGGAGGGGGATTCGATCACGGAGGGCTTCTACATCAGCACCATAGCCTCTCCGATGATGTGTGAGTAGTTTACCACAAACCTTCGGGGTCCATAGTTATTAGCTAGATGGCTTCTTCTCTCTCTTTGCTTCTCAATATAAAGTTCTCCTCGATGTTCTTGGAGATCTATTCTATGTAATATTCTTTTGCGGTGTGTTTGCCGAGATTCGATGAATTGTGGGTTTATGATCAAGTTTATCTATGAACAATATTTGATTCTTCTCTGAATTCTTATATGCATGATTTGATATCTTTGCAAGTCTCTTCAAATTATCAGTTTGGTTTGCCCTACTAGATTGATCTTTCTTGCAATGGGAGAAGTGCTTAGCTTTGGGTCCAATCTTGCGGTGCTCGATCCCACCGAGTACTAGGGCGGGAGTTGGGGAGTATTGCCATAACTCGTATAATGGATGCTTTTCGAAGGTTGAGGTAAACGATTTACAGAGTTTTTCTCGGTTATGTGTTGACGGATGGATACAGTTGGAGCGTAGGGCTTGTTAGTTGTGTGATATATATTGTGCCTCCCTATATCCTCAACACCAAATTGCATAACCAAAAAGTTTCGGGAGTTTATAGGTGGGAATTCAAGTAGCTCCTAGGATATCTTTCCAACAGATGCATGATATGAGATTGGGGTTCGACGTCTAGTGGTCCGCCTATCCACGGTTGGTTTTACAGTGGTCTCGTTGTGTCTTAAAGAGTCCTTGGCTATGCTGACTCGGGGACACTTCGTATGTCATGTGCACTTCCTTGTACATGATGGTGTTGTACGATCGAGCCCGTGTGGGCCCTACCACGAAAATTTCGGACGAAATCTCTATCATATGTTTGTTCCGGCTTATCCTGCAAGCCAAATCCTTTGTTTTGTTTTGAGTTGTGGTATTTGAGTTGCTTCAATGTCAAGTGTTGATTCCATTCCTTCCCTAAATGGTGTTCTCATACTTCTATGTGAATACTAATCCTTCTTGTTTATCGAGATTGTCATGTCAATCCTTTTCAACCGACTGATGCTAGTTCACCGGATTCAAGGTACAGTCTTGTCGATATAATCCAGGTGATGCTAGTTCACCGGATTCTCCCGTGCCAAAGGCAAACCGCCCTCCATGGGAGTTTAATCCGAAGAAGCACCATACCCTGAAGAGGCTCTTCGAAACTTCTCAAGAAGACGCCTGAAAGTTGCTCTTCAAGGGCAACGAGACACTGCCGGCCACGGATTCGGACAGCGGGCACGACATCAATCACCTCGCCAACAAGGTATGTTATTTTAACGCATCCCCTACTTGCTTGTTTCAAGGATGATATCTAAGCTATTATTATCATTTCTTCTTCAAGACCGGATGGAGAGGGCGAAGCAGATCCGGTGTCTGGCTCCGCTACCTGAAGAACCAGTCATTCCGCGTTTAGCAAAGACACTGGTGCTGGTGCCCTATACGGCGCCGGCGAAGAAGGCCACAGGAAGGCCAAGGGGGTCCGAAGTGGCCCCCGTCGCAAGGGCGCTTCGGAAGCGACGTCCGAAGAGAAGACCCGTTCCTCTGTCACCGAAGACAACGACGACGATGAGGAGGAGAAGAGCGACTCTCCCTCTGATGGAGGGAGGAAGAAGAGGGCGGCCTCCACAATTCTAGAGGCGGAGGCGCCCAAGAAGGGGAAAGGCCCGCTCGTGGGCAGCTCCGCATGGGACGTCGACAACAGTCCGGAGTGATGTCCCGGCACTAAGCCTCGGGCCGCATCGCAAGTGCTAAGACTCGTACGTGCCCATAAATCTAACCTCTCCTCTTTGTCGTATTGACATGATTAATTATGCTATTGTAGTCCGGTCCATGACAGCTCCCAGCCATCCTCATCAAGAGGCTCGTTGGACTCAAAGGAGATGGCCAGCGAGACACCGCCGGCCGCTTACTCTCCCGAGGCCTAGGGTGACGTCGAGGTGTTGTCCCGAAGGACCTTCCCAGGCCAGGGAGAGGTTCGGGAGGCCGTCAAGGCGGCGCCGGAGGGTGATACCTCGGCTGCCGGACACATGGGGGAACAAGCCCCCATGGAGACTGATGATGGGGGCCGTACTCGATTCGGCCCCCTCTAGGAACGGATCCGGAGACCCATGTAGCCCCGGAGTCCGACAAGCAGCCTCCATCAAGAGAAGGAGGGTGTCTATCCCACCGGCGACCTCTGTCCAACCAGAGGCGCCAGATAATCTGCTGGAAGCGCTACAAGGCGCTTCCATTGTGGAAGAACACTGTATGCTTATGGGTATGGTGATTGAGAAGGTTCAGTCCGTCAAGAGCGGACTGACCGAAGCCTGCAGCGGCTTTCTGACAGGTATTGAGGTAAGCGGCGTTTAACCGAGAAAATCTCCACATAGACAATAGCCCCTGAGACACTGTCTGGTGTTCGGAAAGACAAGCCAGACAGAGGATCAATTAAATTTCGCAGGAAACTAACCAAGTGTGTCTGATGTTAATAAGCAGGCATCGCTGCTGGCCACGACTTCTCATACTGCCAAAGTCCTCGGACTAAAGTAGAAACTGGAGCGGGCCGAAGAAGAGCTTGGCCATGCGAGGAAGCAGCTGGAAGACTAGCAAGGTATGCAATGGCTCGCGATATATTCGGAAAGAGTAAATTATGTATACTGGCCGTAGTGTTATTATATGTGTAGGGGCGACGACCGAGGTCGAGGCCCTGAAAACAGCCCTGGCCGAAGCTGAGGAGAGAGCCGTCAAGGAGCAGGTCGCTCGCAAGAAGCTGAAGGCCCGGTTGAATGAGGTCCAGCAAGAGATCCATGATGCGGTGAAGAAGTACGAGACCCTGGAGGGTGATGTTTCGGCTCGAGAGACCGAGCTCTCCAAGGCTCGTCAAAGCGCGGAAGCGGCCCGGGTTGAAGCCCAGGGTGCCCTCTAGGAAATCCAAGAGGCCAGGAAGATCGCGGCGGGTAAGGCGTTTAGCATGCAAAGCAAATATATAAAGAAGTATTTCTTACTAACCCGGATTCAGAGGTCTCCAGGGGCCTTTGTAGATCTGCCGTGCGGTGTGTCCGACACCGCGGAGTTCTTCCAAGCCGAAGAAGGGAGCTCCACGGAGAAATTGTTCTGGTCGCAGTATCTTGCTCTAGAGCATCCCGTGCCCTTCACCGATAAGCTAAAACAGTTGGTGGAGATACATAGGGTGGCCGAACTGGCCATGAAGGATTTGGTAATCCGGATGTGGCCAGCCGAAGCTATGCCCGACAGCTGCTTCGGACTCGTGAAGCGGCTGGTGAACGCATGTCCTCGGCTGGACATTGTCAAGCGATCGGCCTGCATTGAAGGTGCGCGCATGGCCTTCGCCCACTGCAAGATGTGGTGGGCGAAGATGGACGTTGTTGAGCTGACCAAGGGGCCGCCGGAGGGCAAGGAGCACCGCACACCCGAGCGATACTTTGGCGATGTCTTGGAGGGGTCCTGCATTGTTGCGGATCAGTGTGCGAAAGACACGATCTTTGAATGAATGTATTCAAGTTCCTTCTACCTTGTATGATAAAACAAAGTGGGTTTGTAATATAATGCTTGTTATGTTTTTAAATTTTACCTCCTGTGCGGCCGTGTTGTATGAAATCTGAGGGTTGGCCAGTCGTCGGCTTCTGCCCCCACATAGGTAGTACGGGGGTGTTCGGGATGGTATCTAAACAATCTTGATCCAATTATATGGTCCTTGAAGGAGTTATTTAGTGCAACAAACCAGGCAACCAGACTATGCGGCGTTAACGCCCTCACTTAGCCATAGGAGTTCGACAATAAAAACATGGGCGCAACCCCTAGTATCCAAACTAGAGTGCTATAAGCATCTAATCGGGAAGTACCGATCCTTCGCGTAATGCGGAAGAAATCTCCAACGATTTGCAACCTCCGAACAGCTGACCGGCTCTCGCCGCATCATGACAGTCAGTTTTTGGCTTTCTCTACTGAGGTGCTCCTTTGGATAAACCAAGGCACAATCGCAGTAGTTCTCCCTTTACTAACTTAGCCGATATAGCGGAACATAAGATAGCAAGCACAGGAGCCGAGCAACCCAACTATTGACCAAAGACATGATTCGGGGCCAATGCATATAATGCTAAATTCGGGGTGCCGAACTATACTTATAAAAAGTGTTCGGACTTTTGTTGCCGTAGTGTGGGTGCTATGAAGCCCCTAGCAAATTGAAACGCACCCGAGTGTACAGGTGTTACCTGATAGAATTACCATAAAGGAAAAGACAAAAATAAAGAAAAAGATGAACCCGTGGTAAGCTAGAGCCGTGAAAATTTGGGCCGCAAACTGTTTCTGTTATAATTTCATTGGTGCGCTAAAGCGCATTTATACAGGTAGTGCAATAAGCAGAAAGGCTATTTACTATGCCTTCACCAAGTGAGAGCTGCGTATGGGTCCTGAAGATAGGTAAAGGGATCGTTAAAGAGACCACCTAAGAGTATCCCAGTACGTCCATGCTTCTTGTTGTCTTGGTGTTTTTATCCTTCGAAAAGAGTCGATGGTCAAGCCACCAGAAAAGGCCTGTAAAAATGAAAATAAAAGAAAAAAGGGGAATAGTGAAAGTATGAGTGTCCGGGTTGGTCTAGCCGAATTGCGGATCATAAACTAGCTATGCTTCGGTCGATGCCCATGGAATTTTGAGTGCGTAGTTATGTACATGTGGTGCGAATGCCACTACTTGACCAGGACTGAGATGGAGGCAGAATTGCTAGTCTAGCTCCTGACGAGCCAAGCTGTCCTGCTGCAGGGTAGTTCGGACCCTCTTGACGGTGTCCGAGGGCTCGGCAGCCGAGTTAAGGTTCTGCTTGAGAAGGCCGCTCTGTACTTCTTCTTCTAATGCAGCTGTGTGCTCTTCGGTACGGAGGGAGCATTCCGTATTTCCACTGACTGTTATGACGCCACGTGGACCGGGCATCTTGAGCATGAGATAAGCATAGTGCGGCACTGCGTTGAATCGGGCGAATGTGGTCCGTTCGAGCAGTGTATGCTAGCCGATGCGAAAGGGGGCTATGTCGAAGATTAACTCCTCACTTCGGAAATTGTCTGGAGATCCGAAGACAACCTCGAGCGTGATTGAGCCCGTACAGCGGGCCTCTAAACCTGGTATGACTCCTTTCAAGGTAGTCTTTGTGGGTTTGATCCGTGATGGATGAATGCCCATTTTGTGCACTGTATCCTGATAGAGCAAGTTGAGGCAGCTGCCACAGTCCATCAGGACTCGCGTCAGGTGGAACCCATCAATTATTGGGTCCAAGACCAGTGCGGCTGAACCGCCATGACGGATACTGGTCGGATGATCTCGACGATCAAAAGTGATCGGGCATGATGACCATGGATTAAATTTTGGGGCGACTGGCTCTATCGCGTAGACGTCCCTGAGTGCGCGCTTGCGCTCCCTCTTGGGGATGTGTGTAGCATATATCATGTTCACCATTTTGACCTGAGGGGGAAACTTCTTCTGTCCCCCTATGTTTGGCTGCAGGGGCTCCTCATCATCGTCCTCGCTCTGCGATCCCTTTTCCTTGTTCTCGGCATTTAACTTGCCGGCTTGCTTAAAAACCCAGCAATCCCTGTTCGTATGGTTGGCTGGTTTGTCTGGGGTGCCATGGATTTGGCACGGACGGTCGAGTATGCGGTCCAGGCTGGATGGTCCCTGATTGTTTCTCTTGTACGGTTTCTTCCACTGGCTGGACTTGGAGCGGCTGAATCCGGCGTTGACTGTAGTGTCGTCAGCATTATTACCATTGCTTCGGCGTTTGTGTCTGTTACGTCGGAGCTTGCCGTTGCGGTTTCTGGCCTTAGAGGGGCGTGCATCGCTGGCCGTATTTTTACTATGAGCCAGCCAGCTATCCTCACCCGCACAAAAGCGGGTCATAAGTGCCGTGAGGGCTGCCATGGATTTCGGCTTTTCTTGGCCGAGGTTGTAACACCCCGGATGTAACTTGCCATATTTGTAACTCCGACTCTTGCCATTTTACGCTTTAAGTTATGAGTTTCCCTTCATGGTTGGGTTTTTGTCTTTGTTTTGCATTTTGTTCATGTCATGCATTTCATATCATGTAATCATGTGCATCGCATTTGCATTCGTGTTCATCTCATGCATCCGAGCATTTTCCCCGTTGTCCGTTTCACAATTTGACACTCCCACATGCACCGGCGCACCCCTCTTGTCTCTTTTCGTGAGCGGGTGTTAAACATTCTCGGAATTGACCGAGAATTGCCAAGTGGCCTTGGTACACCACCGGTAGACCGCATGTCAAATTTTGTACCATTTGGAGCCCGTTTGATACCCCAATGGTTAACCGGGTAACCGCAAAAGCCTCTTTTGTGTTGCAGCCCAACACCCCTCCAAAACAACCCAATAACCCATCTAAACCATCTCCATGTGCTCTGTCGTCGTATCACGGTCGTGTGGGCGAAAACTACACCTCATTTGGACACTCCAAACTCCCTCTACCTATAAATATGTGCCCCTCCCCCGAACTTCGGGTCCAAACCCTAGTCATCTCCCTCCTCCGCTGCCGGACACGTCCGCCGCCACCGCCCGACGAATCGGGGCGCGCCATGTCGCCTCCCCGCGCCCACATCGCCGCCGCCGCCCGAGGCCCAGATCCAGCCCGCCCCGGGCGGAACGGGGCCATACCGGGCCCGCGCCGCTCGCGCGCTCCTCAGCCGCCTCGCTCGTAGCGCCGCCGCCTCCAGCGCCCGTCCGGCCGCCGCCCCGCTTGCCGCTGAGCTCCGCCGCCCACCGCACCGCGCCGCCGGCCGCCGCTTCCTCGCCGCCGCCTCCCACGCGAGCTCGCGCCCGCGCCCGCTCCTCCTCGCGTCGCCTGTTGTCGCTTCGCTGAGCCACCCGGCTCGCCGGCCATCGCCGGCCACCACGGGACGCCACCGCCTCGCCGTCTCTCCCCCCTCCAACCAGATTCGGCAAGGGCCCGGCCGGATCCGGCCACTCCACGTCGCCAGCCTCATCCCCCTCAAGCTCTGGCCACCATGAAGTCTACTCCGGCAATGTCTCCGACGATCCTCGAAAAGCATGCACGAACCCTAGATCTGGAATCCGGAGGGTAAAATCGCCTAAGTCCCGAATCTCTGTAATATTTTCATGCCTACTTCATCATGCCGTATCTCGGTGCTCGATGCTCCAAATCATGCATATTATATATCAAATTGTTCGTCTCGTTGAGATGTTCATGGTAGATGCATTTCCATGCATGTTACTGTACCTTATGATGCCATTTTATTTGATGCAAGAGTGCTATAAAATGTTAGCTGCTGGTACTTATCAGATCATGAGGTTTTGTCATTTTTGTTGCATTTGACGTGTGCATTAGTTGAGCATGAGGTCTACATGTGTTTTGAATTACAACATGCTGTCTTTACATGGGTGAAAGTCTTGTATTTTTTCGATCTATGTGGTGACTAGCACAAGCATGCAAACTAGGCTCCGTGATGTTGCTGTTTTCAGGGACTTAGGATGCCATGTAAACTTGATGCTACTGTGAGATCCATGCTTATTTTGGGCTACTTCAGTAAGGATGTTTTGAACATGTGGTTATTCTCTATCCATCCATGCCCCTGGTTGCAATTATGGAGTTATCTAGAATGTCTTTTCCTTGCTCTACATTTTCTATAAAATGTTCCTGGCAGAATGTTAACTTGTTAATCAATATTGCCATGGTTGTTGCTAGTGATCCATGCATCCTATGAACTTGAACTTGCCACTTTTAGCTTCATGAACATGTCTTATTACTGTTGGTATGCTTGTTTTGTCATGCAATGCTTTGTGGTGAGTGGTATGAGCTCACAAAGTTGCTATCATAATTCTGTTTATGCCATGCTCTGTTTTTCTTCTAAGTCTGAAACTGTTAATAAAACTTGCTATGTTTACATGGGTGCCATCATATGTTCTGTGTCTTTTTGGCTCATGTTCAATAAGGGACTTTTGTTCTATGCATTTAGTATAATCATGTCGTGCCTTTGTTTGCTATGATATGTTCATTTAGTATGTTGTTTTCTTGCTCTAAACAGTGCTTCCTGATGTTGTTTTTGACATGTTAGTATTTCACTAAGTGTGTGAAGCTAATATCTTTTGCACTTTTGCCATGCTTGTTCGAACCTGTTCTAGTGTGATTTAGCCGTAGCTCAGTGTTCATGTTTTGTCAAGCATCTCTTGTACATCACTTCCATATGCTTTGTTGCTATGTTGGAGTGCAGTAGCTTAGTTTCTTGTTGCATTCTAGGTGGCATCGTGTTGTTAGTCGTAGTATTGTGTAATTCTTGTTTTGCTTGCCATTTGCAAACCATGCATCTGTTTCCGGTGATCTTTATATTGTTTTTGACCGAAATCATCTCATATTTCCGGCGGCATACTTGGTTTGCCAAGTTGATGCCTTGATCATTCTTTCCCTTCCGGAGCACGCATATGCATTGCATATCATATCTTGCATATCATGCCATGTATTGCATCATGTTGCTTGTGCATTGCACCGTGATTGATTGTTATTCCATTGCTTGTGTTCTTGCCTTGGGTAGAGCCGGGAGATGAGTACGTGAATGCGGAACCTGTTGAGTACGCTAACGAGGATCAAGCTTTTGAGAACTCTGAGAACTTTGCAGGCAAGATGACCATACCCTCGAAATCACTTCTATCTTTGCTTGCTAGTTGTTCGTTCTATCGCTATGTCGCGCTACCTACCACTTGCTATATCATGCCTCCCATAGTGCTATGTCTAGCCTCTAACCCACCTTTCCTAGCAAACCGTTGTTTGGCTATGTTACCGCTTTTGCTCAGCCCCTCTTATAGCGTTGCTAGTTGCAGGTGAAGATGAAGTTTGTTCCATGTTGGAACATGGATATGTTGGGATATCATTATTATATATTATTTACTTTAATGTATCTATATACTTGGTAAAGGGTGGAAGGCTCGGCCTTATGCCTGGTGTTTTGTTCCACTCTTTCCGCCCTAGTTTTTGTCATACCGGTGTTATGTTCCTTGATTTTGCGTTCCTTATGCGGTTGGGTGTTATCGGAACCCCTTGACAGTTCGCCTAGAATAAAACTCCTCCAGCAAGGCCCAACCTTGGTTTTAACATTTGCCACCTAAGCCTTTTCCCTTGGGTTCCACAGACTCAAGGGTCATCTTTATTTTAAACCCTCGGGCCAGTGCTCCTCTGAGTGTTGGTCCAAAACAGAGTCACTTGCAGCACCACCTCGGGGAAACTTGAGGGCTGGTTTTAGCTGTACGTAGTGTTCATCCGGTGTGCCCTTAGAATGAGATATGTGTAGCTCCTATCGGGATTTGTCGGCACATCCGGGTGGTCTTGCTGGTCTTGTTTTACCATTGTCGAAATGTCTTGTAACCGGGATTCCGAGACTGATCGGGTCTTCCCGGGAGGAGGAATATCCTTCGTTTACCGTGAGAGCTTGTGATGGGCCAAGTTGGGACACCCCTGCAGGGTATAAACTTTCGAGAGCCGTGCCCGTGGTTATGTGGTAGATGGGAATTTGTTAATATCCGGTTGTAGAGAACTTGACACTTAACTGAATTAAAAGACATCAACCGCGTGTGTAGCCGTGATGGTCTCTTTTCGGCGGAGTCCGGGAAGTGAACACGGTCTGGTGTTATGCTTGAACATAAGTAGCTTCAGGATCACTTCTAGCTTCTCATCCATTGCGTTGCTTCTCTTCTCGCTCTTATTTGCGTATGTTAGTGACCATATATGCTTAGTGCTTGCTACAGCTCCACCTCACTACCCTTTCCTACCCATAAGCTTAAATAGTCTTGATCTCACGGGTGTGATATTGTTGAGTCCTCGTGACTCACGGATACTTCCAAACAGTTGCATGTGCCAAGGATGCCAGTGCAGGTGATGCTACCGAACTCAAGTGGGAGTTCGACGAGGATTTGGGTCATTACTATGTTTCATTTCCTGATGATCAGTAGTGGAGCCCAGTTGGGACGATCGGGGATCTAGCATTTGGGGTTGTCTTCCTTTATTTTGGTTCCGTAGTCGGACCTTTGATTGTACTTTGGTTGATGTATGGATTATTTATGTATTGTGTAAAGTGGCGATTGTAAGCCAACTCTTTATCCCTTTCTATTCAGTACATGGGATTGTGTGAAGATTACCCCTCTTGCGACAAACCTACCATGCGGCTATGCATCTAAGTCGTGCCCCGACACGTGGGAGATATAGCCGCATTGTGGGTGTTACAGAGGTGGCAGGCGAGCCATTCGTCGCGGATGCTATGTTTAAAGGCCGCTAGAGCTTCGGCATCCGGACAGTCGATGATCTGGCTCTTTTTGGTTAGGAACCTAGTCCAAAATTTCCTGGCCGACTCTCCAGGTTGTTGGACTATGTTGCTTAAGTCATTGGCGTCTGGTGGCCGGACATATGTACCTTGGAAGTTGTCAAGGAAGGTTTCTTCCAAGTCCTCCGAGCTACAGATAGAGTTTTCAGGCAGGCTGTTTAACCAGTGCCGAGCTGGCCCTTTGAGCTTTAGTGGGAGGTATTTGATAGCCTGGAAGTAATCTCCGCAGGCCATGTGGATGTGGAGAATAAAATCCTCGATCCATACCGTGGGGTTGGTTGTTCTGTCGTATGAGTCAATGTTAACAGGTTTGAACCCTTTGGGGAATTCGTGATCCATTACTTCATCGGTGAAGCAAAGAGGTTGTGCGGCGCCTCTATATCGGGCCGCGTCGCGACGTAGCTCCGATGGAGTCTGTCTGCGGTTGTCGGCTCGGGTGTGACCAGGTTTTTCATGTCCGAATAGGTAGCCATCATCACGTGTCGAGGAACGTCCTCGCGATCCGTAAATCGATCGGGTATATCCTACTCTACTATCCAGGGTTTTCCGGAGGTCATGTGTATGACCCCAAACTGTTTTGTCTCTGTTTTTTCGTGGCGGCGGGGCGGGCTGCTGTTTGGCTTGAGTTGCCGCTCTATCCCGACCACGAGGTGGTCAGTCCGCCGCACTGTCCCGACCGCGTAGTGTTCGGTCGGCCGCATTACGCGAGGGAAGTATGGGCTCCGGTGCCTCTTTGTCGAACTGAGGTAGCAATCTTCATTTTGGGTAACTCTTGGCTGGGCGTCTGAGGCCGTATTCTTTTGCTGCCAGAACATCAGTCCACCTATCGACGAGCAGATCTTGGTCAGCTTGAAGCTGCTGCCGCTTCTTTTTCAGGCTCCTTGCGGTGGCTATTAGCTGGCGCTTGAAGCACTCCTGCTCGAGAGGTTCCTCAGGCACGATGAAATCTTCATTGCCAAGGCTTTCCTCATCCTCACAGAGCGGATGATAACTACCGTCCTCCGAGTCGTTCGGCCTGGCCTGTTCGTCGGGGCTGGCTTGCCCATTTTCTTGCTCCTCATATTCGGATGTTACCTCAGCAAGGTATTCATTGTTTTTGGCATCGTCTGGAGTATTGTCTTCTCCAGTGCCTGTATTGCTATCCTTTGAACGACGTGACTTAGAGCGGCGCCGAGGACGCCGGCATTTTTGCTGTGTCTCAGGAGGTTTATTCTCAACTGGATTTTCTTTGTCATCGCCGCTATTCTCCTTTGGTGCATCCACCATGTACACATCGTACGAGGATGTGGCCGTCCGACGTCCGGTGAATGGCGGGTCCTGGGCCTCTTCTTCTCCGGCATCATCGTCCATACCGTCGATGTCATCGGAGAGGTAGTCGAGCATGTTAGTTAAGTCTTCGACAGTGGATAAAAATTGGGTGGCGGGTGGGGAGTGAAATTCCCTGTCATCAGCTTCTAGTTCGAACCGGATATAGTTCGGCTGTGAGTCCCCCGCCAAGGACAGGTTCTTTAATGAGCTTAGCACATTGCCCAAGGGTGAGTGCTGGAAGATGTCTGTGGCGCTGAACTCGAAGATCGATAAACAATCAAGTTCGGCATCCGTGGACTCACATGGTTCGGAACTTACACCTAGAGACGAGTCCGGGGTTACGGTGACACAAATATTGTGTGAGTTTAAGTCCATGTGCGGCTCCAATGCCGGGGAATCTGTGGCCTCCATGGTGGGGTTGAACCTCCAGTCCTTAGATGGCGCCGTATGCTTCGGATCTAAGGCCAGAGCAGTTACAGGAGCTATCTCCTGAATGTGGTCCGATGACAGATTTAGGTCATGTTCATCGAGGTGACCAGGAGCGATCGCCGCGGTCTCGAATCCAGCGAAGATCAAATCTCCACGGATGTCCACGACATAGTTCAAGCTCCCAAATCTGACATGATGGCCAGGGGCGTAGCTATCAATCTGCTCCAGATGGCCAAACGAGTTGGCCCACAGTGCGAAGCCACCGAACACAAAAATCTGTCCGGGGAGGAAGGTTTCTCCTTGGACAGCATCATTGTTGACGATTGAAGGGGCCATCAAACCTTTTGAGGACGGCACAGTGGAACTCTCAATGAAAGCACCAATGCCGGTGTCAAAACCGGCGGATCTCGGGTAGGGGGTCCCGAACTGTGCATCTAAGGTCGATGGTAACAGGAGACAGGGGGCACGATGTTTACCCAGGTTCGGGCCCTCTCTATGGAGGTAATACCCTACGTCCTGCTTGATTGATCTTGATGAATATGAGTATTACAAGAGTTGATCTACCACAAGATTGTAATGGCTAAACCCTAGAGGTCTAGCGTGTATGGCTATGGTTATGAATATCCCCCTCTACGGACTAAGTCCTCCGGTTTATATAGACACCGAGAGGATCTAGGGTTACACAGGGTCGGTTATAAAGAACATAATCTACATATTTGGTCGCCAAGATTTCCGTCCACGCCAAGGAGAGTCTCATCCGGACACTGGTGCAGTCTTCGGTCTTCGTATCTTTACAACCCATCAGTCTGGCCCATGGCTAACAGGCCGGACGCCCGAGGACCCCTTAGTCCAGGACTCCCTCACCGAGACCGTCCAATTACGATCGGAGGGTCATTCTAGCCCCTTCCTAAATTTCATTTTGCTATATAAGAGGTCCAACCCTAAAACCGAGGGACTTTGTCCCCCTAGCCGCCGCCACCTACAGCCTCCTTCCTCAGATCAGCCGCCCCCACCCATCATATCCAGCCATTCGCAGCACCACCCACCTTGTTTTCTTCACTAGACTAATCCCGCAGCCTCCTCCTATCCACCAACCAGAGCAGCCCCATCCCCGCACGAGTGCCTTCGGCCTCCTCTGTTTCTCCTTGCACTCGCAGTAGCAGCCAAGCGTGCAGCCGCCTTCGATCCCGAGGACCCCATCACCCCTCTCCTTCCTTCCTCCACTTCTTCTCTCTCGCTTCCTCTGATCGCGTCGCGATGCTGCCATTTTTGCAGGAGCTCGCCACGCCATGGAGCCCCGCCACCAGATCGAGTGATTCCACGCCTCTTCGACCTCTGTTCTACCGGATCTAGAAGCTGTCGGGCCTCCCGCACACGTCCTCGTCGTTCTTGCGCGGAACCCTCCTCGCCAGAGTCCCAGCACCGCCGCCGCGGATCTTCAGCGCCGCCGCCTGGGGCTTCTCCGCCGCCGGAGACCTTCGCCTCGTCCGCATCACTGGCGCGTCTTCGCGGTCGGACCTCCCTAGCTTGCCGCCACTCCACTCCCCGCCGCCTGAGCCAAGCCGGAGCGTCGCCGCCATTGCTGTCCCATGCGCCACGCCCCTGTTCGTTTGCAGCGAGCGCGCCCCTACGTGTTGACCAGCCACTGCTGCTTCCTGATCGAATGCCTGGACCAGCCTCGCCTTGTGCCTCATCGCGGCCCAGCAAGGCGCTGAGGCCCAGCTTCTCCACCAACCTGCCTCTACCACAAACCGGGCCAAGGCCCAATGTGAGCAGCCCCTCCAGATCCTCTTTTCCTGTTGGGCGAGCAAGATTCGGCCCAGTGGATGTTTTTTTACCTCTCTGTGATTTTGCTATTTATCCAGTAGAAACAGATTTGCAGAAAAGCCCTCAAACATCATGCATTTAATAACTCACCAACCATGCATCGTATTAAAATGTTTCATATATAAAAAATGCTTAGAACTTTGTCTAGTTTCATAATATCCAACTTTCATCCATGTTTAAAATGTTTAAATTGTTGTTTGCTTTAATTTTCTTAAATGACATGCTAAAATGTTTTATTTCATAACTAAATAACCGTAGCTTCAAATTAAATGTTCTTTATATGTAAATGGGGTAGAAAATGCATAGATTAACTTGGTGGCATTACTTTGCATGTTTAACAACTCTAAAATATGATTTGGGGCAGAACAGTACCAAATTCAAAATATGCATATGGGTTTTTTCCAAAATTGTTGTTTGTTGTTCCGGCCTCATTTAAACTTGCCTAGATAGGTAGTTTTATTATGCCTCACCTCTTGCCATGTTAACCAACATTTAATCTTTTCTTATACATAAATGGGAGAGAACTAAATAAGTCATGTGGTGTTTTGTCAATATGCAACTTGTTGCATATTGAGCTCCACTTAATTTGTAGCGTTGTTTGTTGCACTTTGCCATGTCGTGCCACTTTAAAATGGACATGCATCATGCTTGATTGTGCATCATGTCATGTTTATGCTTGTTGGTTTACTATGTTGCTTCCTTCCTTCCGGGTTGCTTCTCTCGTTAGCTTCGGTTTCGTTCCGGAGTTGTGAGGATTCGTTCGACTCAGTCCGTTTGTCTTCTTCATGGACTCGTTCTTCTTCCTTGCGGGATATCAGGCAAGATGATCATTACCCTCGATATCACTTCTATCTTGGCTTGCTAGTTGTTCGCTCTATCTCTATGTCGCGCTACCTACAACTTGTTATATCATGCCTTCCATATTGCCACATCAAGCCTCTAACCCACCTTCCTAGCAAACCATTGTTTGGCTATGTTACCGCTTTTGCTCAGCCCCTCTTATAGCTTTGTTAGTTGCAGGTGAAGTTGAAGTTTGTTCCATGTTGGAACATGGATATGTTAGGATATCACAATATCTCTTATTTTAATTAATTCATCTATATACTTGGTTAAGGGTGGAAGGCTCGGCCTTATGCCTGGTGTTTTGTTCCACTCTTGCCACCCTCGTTTCCGTCATACCGGTGTTATGTTCCTTGATTGTGCGTTCCTTATGAGGTTGGGGTTATGGGACCCCCTTGACAGTTTGCTTTGAATAAAACTCCTCCAGCAAGGCCCAACCTTGGTTTTTACAGTTGCCTAACAAGCTAAGCCCTTTCCCTTGGGTTCGCGGACCCGAGGGTCATCTTTATTTTAACCCCCCCCCCCCAGACCATTGCTCCTCTGAGTGTTGGTCCAAACTAGAGCCCTTTGCAGTGCCACCTCGGGGAAACTTGAGGGCTGCTTTTAGTTGTACGGATTTCTCATCCGGTGTGCCCTGAGAACGAGATATGTGCAGCTCCTATCAGGATTTGTCAGCACACTCGGGCGATCTTGCTGGTCTTGTTTTACCATTGTCGAAATGTCTTGTAACCAAGATTCCGAGTCTGATCGGGTCTTCCCGGGAGAAGGAATATCCTTCGTTGATCATGAGAGCTTGTGATGGGCTAAGTTGGGACACCCTTGCAGGGTATAAATTTTCGAGAGCCGTGCCCGCGGTTATGTGGCAGATGGGAATTTGTTAATATTCGGTTGTAGAGTTTGACACTTGGCTTAATTAAAATGTATCAACTGCGTGTGTAGCCGTGATGGTGTCTTTTCGGCGGAGTCCGGGAAGTGAACATGGTCTTGTGTTATGTTTGAATGTAAGTAGTTTCAGGATCACTTCTTGATCACATCTAGCTTCACGACCATTGCGTAGCTTCTCATCTTACTCTTATTTGCGTTATGTTAGCCACCATATTTGCTTAGCGCTTGCTGCAGCTGCACCTCATTACCCTATCCTACCCATAAGCTTAAATAGTATTTATCTCGCGGGTGTGAGATTGCTGAGTCCTCGTGACTCATGAATACTTCCAAACAGTTGCAGGTGCCGATAATACCAGTGCAGGTGATGCTACTGAGCTCAAATGGGAGTTCGATGAAGCTCTTGGTGGCTACTACGTGTCTTTTCTTGATGATTAGTAGTGGAGCCTAGTTGGGACGATCGGGGATCCAGCATTTGGGGTTTTCTTCTTTTGTTTTGGTTCCATAGTCGGACCTTGATTGTACTCTGGATGATGTATGTTTAACTTGTTATTTGTGTGAAGTGCCGATTGTATGCCAACACTTTATCCCTTTCTTATTCAGTACATGGGATTGTGTGAAGATTACCCCTCTTGCGACAAAACCACAATGCGGTTATGCCTCTAAGTCGTGCCTCGACACGTGTGAGATATAGCCGCATCGTGGGCGTTACAACGAGCCACTGCCAGAGCCGGCGCATTAACTGCCCTAAGCCGGGCTAAAGCATGGCAAACAGATCTTGACCCGAAGGATCTGGCCAGTGAGTGCCCAAGTGTAAAAGAATATGGGACATCATTCAGTGCAGATGATTTTGCAGATATAGTAAGATCAATGTGTCCGTTGGCAACCCGGCTAGCTGAAGAGACCAAGCTATCACAATATCAGGCGGCTTATGATGCTGATAATAAGAAGGTGAAGGCGTCGATTCATTAGGAGACAGATCTCATCCCGCCAATTCGTAAGCATACCTTCGCTCCCGGCATTGATCCATCAAACCTAATTGATGATGAAGTTGTGTTTAGAGCGTTGACCGGTATCAACTGGGCTACGCCTGACTTCCAACTGATGGATAAGCAAGGAGCTGAAGATGAAGAAGAGGCCCAGGATGACCCAGAGGATTCAACCCCTCAAGAGCCATGAGCCGGTTTATAAAGCAAAATACTTTGTCGTGTTGACATCTCCAAAAGACTTATTCTTATTGGGCCATCAGATGCCTTGTAATAGGCTAGTTAAACTCTTGATCTGCCATACTGTTGGGGATGTAACTATTGGATTTACCCACCCAGGAGGGGCCGGGTTAAGCTATGGCGGTCTATCAAGATAAAGCCCATGAAGGCGCCGAACATGGCGGTTCACTATTGATACATCCATTTTTCATCATGCTTTTATATCGATATTTATTGCATTATGGGCTGTTATTACACATTATGTCACAATACTTATGCCTATTCTCTCTTATTTTACAAGGTTTACATGAAGAGGGAGAATGCCGGCAGCTGGGATTCTAGGCTGGAAAAGGAGCAAATATTAGAGACCTATTCTGCACAGATCCAAAAGTCCTGAAACTTCACGGAAGCTATTTCCAGAATATATAAAAAATACTGAGCGCAAGAAGTTCCAGAGGGGGGCCACACCCTGGCCACGAGGGTGGGGGCGCGCCCCTGCCTCGTGGCCCCCCTGGTGGCCCTCCGATGCCCATCTTCTGCTATATGGAGTCTTTCGTCAAGAAAAAAATCATAAGCAAGATTTCGGGATGAGACTCCGCCTCCACGAGGCGGAACCTTGGCGGAACAAATCTAGGGCTCCGGCAGAGCTGTTCTGCCGGGGAAACTTCCCTCTGGGAGGGGGAAATCATCACCATCATCATCACCAACGATCCTCTCGTCGGGAGGGGGTCAATCTCCATCAACATCTTCACCGGCACCATCTCATCTCAAACCCTAGTTCATCTCTTGTATCCAATCTTTGTATCCAAACCTCATATTGGTACCTGTGGGTTGCTAGTAGTGTTGATTACTCCTTGTAGTTGATGCTAGTTGGTTTACTTGGTGGAAGATCATATGTTCAGATCCATTATGCATATTAATACCCCTCTAATTATGAACATGAATATGCTTTGTGAGTAGTTATGTTTGTTACTGAGGACATGGGAGAAGTCTTACTATTAGTAGTCATGTGAATTTGGTATTCGTTCGATATTTTAATGAGATGTATGTTGTTATCCCTCTAGTGGTGTCATGTGAACGTCGACTACATGACACTTCACCATTGTTTGGGCCTAGAGGGAGGCATTGGGAAGTAATAAGTAGATGATGGGTTGCTAGAGTGACAGAAGCTTAAACCCTAGTTTATGTGTTGCTTCGTAAGGGGCTGATTTGGATCCATATGTTTCATGCTATGGTTAGGTTTACCTTAATACTTCTGTTGTAGTTGCGGATGCTTGTAATGGGGGTTAATCATAAGTGGGATGTTTGTCCAAGTAAGGATAGCACCCAAGCACCGGTCCACCCACATATCAAATTATCGAAATACCAAACGCGAATCATATGAACGTGATGAAAACTAGCTTGACGATAATTCCCATGTGTCCTCGGGAGCACTTTCCTTCATATAAGAGTTTGTCCAGGCTTGTCCTTTGCTACAAAAAGGATTGGGCCATCTTTCTGCACCTTATTTACTGTTATTACTTGTTGCTCATTACAATTTATCCAATCACAAAACTATCTGTTACCGATAATTTCAGTGCTTGCAGAGAATACCTTGCTGAAAACCACTTAT
Source organism: Triticum urartu (assembly GCF_003073215.2). Classification (NCBI taxonomy): domain Eukaryota; kingdom Viridiplantae; phylum Streptophyta; class Magnoliopsida; order Poales; family Poaceae; genus Triticum; species Triticum urartu. The sequence goes on from NC_053026.1 coordinate 98,547,711, forward strand.
CGTTTCCTTCTGCTCCTCGTTGGGTTCGACACTCTTACTTATCGAAAGGACTATGATAGATCCCCTATACTTGTGGGTCATCAAGACTCTTTTCTGGCACCGTTGCCGGGGAGTGATGCGCCTTTGGTAGGTGGAATTTGGTAAGGAAAAATTTATATAGTGTGCTGAAATTTACTGTCACTTGTTACTATGGAAAATAATCCTTTGAGGGGCTTGTTCGGGGTATCTTCACCCTGACCGGTAGAGCAAAATAGTTTCTCCTCAACCTACTGGACCTACTGAAAATGAAAATGTTTACTTCAAAATTCCTTCGGGTATGATAGAGAAACTGCTAGCCAATCCTTTTGCAGGAGATGGAACATTGCATCCCGACTTACACTTAATCTATGTGGATGAAGTTTGTGGATTATTTAAGCTTGCAGGTATGCCCGATGATGTTATCAAGAAGAAGGTCTTCCCATTTGTTGGGTTTTGTAGTAATTTCAAAAAAATTCCTACGCACTCGCAAGATCATGTGATGCATAGCAACAAGAGGGGAGAGTGTTGTCTACGTACCCACGCAGACCGACTGCGGAAGCGTTGATGCAACGTAGAGGAAGTAGTCGTACGTCTTCACGATCCAACCGATCAAGTACCGAAACTACGGCACCTCCGAGTTCGAGCACACGTTCAGCTCGATGACAATCCCCGGACTCCGATCCAGCAAAGTGTCGGGGAAGAGTTCTGTCAGCACGACGGCGTGGTGACGATCTTGATGCACTACAGCAGCAGGGCTTCGCCTAAACTCCACTACAGTATTATCGAGGAATACGGTGGCAGGGGGCACCACACACGGCTAAGGAATAGATCACGTGGATCAACTTGTGTGTTCTAGGGTGCCTCTACCATCAATATATAAAGGACTAGAGGGGGAGGCTGGCCGGCCAAGGTGTGGCGCGCCAGGAGAGTCCTACTCCCTCTGGGAGTAGGATCCCCCCCCCAATCCTAGTTGGAATAGGATTCGCGGAGGGGGAAAAGAGAGAGAGGGGGCCGGCCACCTCTCCTAGTCCTAATAGGACTAGGGGGAGGGGGGAGGCGCGCAGCCCATGTAGGGTTGCCTCTTCTCTTTTCCACTAAGGCCCATCATGGCCCATTTAACTCCCGGGGGGTTCCGGTAACCTTCCCGGTACTCCGGTAAAATCCCGATTTCACCCGGAACACTTCCGATATCCAAACATAGGCTTCCAATATATCAATCTTTACGTCTCGACCATTTCGAGACTCCTCGTCATGTCCGTGATCACATCCGGGACTCCGAACAACCTTCGGTACATCAAAATGTATAAACTCATAATATAACTGTCATCGTAACCTTAAGCGTGCGGACCCTACGGGTTCGAGAACAATGTAGACATGACCGAGACACGTCTCCGGTCAATAACCAATAGCGGGACCTGGATGCCCATATTGGCTCCTACATATTCTACGAAGATCTTTATCGGTCAGACCGCATAACAACATACGTTGTTCCCTTTGTCATCGGTATGTTACTTGCCCGAGATTCGATCGTCGGTATTCCTATACCTAGTTCAATCTCATTACCGGCAAGTCTCTTTACTCGGTCTGTAATACATCATCCCGCAACTAACTCATTTAGTTGCAATGCTTGCAAGGCTTAAGTGATGTGCATTACCAAGAGGGCCCAGAGATACCTCTCCGACAATCGGAGTGACAAATCCTAATCTCGAAATACGCCAACCCAACATCTACCTTTGGAGACACCTGTAGAGCTCCTTTATAATCACCCATTTACGTTGTGACGTTTGGTAGCACACAAAGTGTTCCTCCGGTAAACGGGAGTTGCATAATCTCATAGTCATAGGAACATGTATAAGTCATGAAGAAAAGCAATAGCAACATACTAAACGATCAGGTGCTAAGCTAATGGAATGGGTCATGTCAATTAGATCATTCAACTAATGATGTGACCTCGTTAATCAAATAACAACACTTTGTTCATGGTTAGGAAACATAACCATCTTTGATTAACGAGCTAGTCAAGTAGAGGCATACTAGTGACACTCTGTTTGTCTATGTATTCACACATGTATTATGTTTCCGGTTAATACAATTCTAGCATGAATAATAAACATTTATCATGATATAAGGAAATAAATAATAACTTTATTATTGCCTCTAGGCCATATTTCCTTCAGTCTCCCACTTGCACTAGAGTCAATAATCTAGATTACACAGTAATGATTCTAACACCCATGGAGCCTTGGTGTTGATCATGTTTTGCTCGTGGAAGAGGCTTAGTCAACGGGTCTGCAACATTCAGATCCATATGTATCTTGCAAATCTCTATGTCTCCCACCTGGACTAGATCCCGGATGGAATTGAAGCGTCTCTTGATGTGCTTGGTTCTCTTGTGAAATCTGGATTCCTTTGCCAAGGCAATTGCACCAGTATTGTCACAAAAGATTTTCATTGGACCCGATGCACTAGGTATGACACCTAGATCGGATATGAACTCCTTCATCCAGACTCCTTCATTTTCCGCTTCCGAAGCAGCTATGTACTCCGCTTCACATGTAGATCCCGCTACGACGCTTTGTTTAGAACTGCACCAACTGACAGCTCCACCGTTTAATATAAACACGTATCCGGTTTGCGATTTAGAATCATCCGGATCAGTGTCAAAGCTTGCATCAACGTAACCATTTACGACGATCTCTTTGTCACCTCCATATACGAGAAGCATATCCTTAGTCCTTTTCAGGTATTTCAAGATGTTCTTGACCGCTGTCCAGTGATCCACTCCTGGATTACTTTGGTACCTCCCTGCTAGACTTATAGCAAGGCACACATCAGGTCTGGTACACAGCATTGCATACATGATAGATCCTATTGTTGATGCATAGGGAACATCTTTCATATTCTCTCTATATTCTGCAGTGGTCGGGCATTGAGTCTTACTCAATTTCACACCTTGTAACACAGGCAAGAATCCTTTCTTTGCTTGATCCATTTTGAACTTCTTCAAAATTTTGTCAAGGTATGTTGTTTGTGAAAGTCCAATTAAGCGTTTTGATCTATCTCTATAGATCTTAATGCCTAATATGTAAGCAGCTTCACCGAGGTCTTTCATTCAAAAACTCTTATTCAAGTATCCCTTTATGCTATCCAGAAATTCTATATCATTTCCAATCAGCAATATGTCATCTACATATAATATCAGAAATGCTACAGAGCTCCCACTCACTTTCTTGTAAATACAGGCTTCTCCGAAAGTCTGTATAAAACCAAATGCTTTGATCACACTATCAAAACGTTTATTCCAACTCCGAGAGGCTTGCACCAGTCCATAAATGGATCGCTGGAGCTTACACACTTTGTTAGCTCCCTTTGGATCGACAAAACCTTCTGGTTGCATCATATACAACTCTTCTTCCAGAAATCCATTCAGGAATGCAGTTTTGACATCCATCTGCCAAATTTCATAATCATAAAATGCGGCAATTGCTAACATGATTCGGACAGACTTAAGCATCGCTACGGGTGAGAAAGTCTCATCGTAGTCAATCCCTTGAACTTGTCGAAAACCTTTTGCGACAAGTCGAGCTTTGTAGACAGTAACATTACCATCAGCGTCTGTCTTCTTCTTGAAGATCCATTTATTCTCAATTGCTTGCCGATCATCGGGAAAGTTAACCAAAGTCCATACTTTGTTCTCATACATGGATCCCATCTCAGATTTCATGGCTTCAAGCCACTTTGCGGAATCTGGGCTCACCATCACTTCTTCATAGTTCGTAGGTTCATCATGATCTAGTAGCATGATTTCCAGAACAGGATTACCGTACCACTCTGGCGCGGATCTTACTCTGGTTGATCTACGAGGTTCAGTAGTATCTTGATCTGAAGTTTCATGATCATCATCATTAGCTTCCTCACTTATTGGTGTAGGTGTCGCAGAAACAGTTTTCTGTGATGTACTACTTTCCAATAAAGGAGCAGGTACAGCTACCTCGTCAAGTTCTACTTTCCTCCCACTCACTTCTTTCGAGAGAAACTCCTTCTCTAGAAAGGATCCATTCTTAGCAACGAATGTCTTGCCTTCGGATCTGTGATAGAAGGTGTACCCAACAGTCTCCTTTGGGTATCCTATGAAGACACATTTCTCCGATTTGGGTTCGAGCTTATCAGGTTGAAGCTTTTTCACATAAGCATCGCAGCCCCAAACTTTAAGAAACGACAACTTTGGTTTCTTGCCAAACCACAGTTCAAAAGGCGTCGTCTCAACGGATTTTGATGGTGCCCTATTTAACGTGAATGCGGCCGTCTCTAAAGCATAACCCCAAAACGATAGCGGTAAATCAGTAAGAGACATCATAGATCGCACCATATCTAGTAAAGTACGATTACGATGTTCGGACACACCATTACGCTGTGGTGTTCCGGGTGGCGTGAGTTGCGAAACTATTCCACAATTTTTCAAATGTACACCAAACTCGTAACTCAAATATTCTCCTCCACGATCAGATCGTAGAAACTTTATTTTCTTGTTACGATGATTTTCAACTTCACTCTGAAATTCTTTGAACTTTTCAAATGTTTCAGATTTATGTTTCATTAAGTAGATATACCCATATCTGCTTAAGTCATCTGTGAAGGTGAGAAAATAACGATATCTGCCACGAGCCTCAATATTCATCGGACCACATACATCGGTATGTATGACTTCCAACAAATCTGTTGCTCTCTCCATAGTACCGGAGAACGGTGTTTTAGTCATCTTGCCCATGAGGCACGGTTCGCAAGTACCAAGTGATTCATAATCAAGTGGTTCCAAAAGTCCATCAGTATGGAGTTTCTTCATGCGCTTTACACCGATATGACCTAAACGACAGTGCCACAAATAAGTTGCACTTTCATTATCAACTCTGTATCTTTTGGCTTCAACATTATGAATATGTGTATCACTACTATCGAGATTCATCAAAAATAGACCACTCTTCAAAGGTGCATGACCATAAAAGATATTACTCATATAAATAGAACAACCATTATTCTCTGATTTAAATGAATAACCGTCTCGCATTAAACAAGATCCAGATATAGTGTTCATGCTCAACGCTGGCACCAAATAACAATTATTTAGGTCTAAAATTAATCCCGAAGGTAGATGTAGAGGTAGCGTGCCGACCGCGATCACATCGACTTTGGAACCGTTTCCCACGCACATCGTCACCTCGTCCTTTGCCAGTGCCCGCTTATTCCGTAGTCCCTATTTCGAGTTGCAAATATTAGCAACAGAACCAGTATCAAATACCCAGGTGCTACTGCGAGCTCTAGTAAGGTACACATCAATAACATGTATATCACATATACCTTTGTTCACCTTGCCATCCTTCTTATCCGCCAAATACTTGGGGCAGTTCCGCTTCCAGTGACCAGTCTGCTTGCAGTAGAAGCACTCAGTTTCAGGCTTAGGTCCAGACTTGGGTTTCTTCTCTTGATCAGCAACTTGCTTGCTGTTCTTCTTGAAGTTCCCCTTCTTCTTCCCTTTGCCCTTTTTCTTGAAACTAGTGGTCTTGTTAACCATCAACACTTGATGCTCCTTCTTGATTTCTACCTCCGCAGCTTTCAGCATCGCGAAGAGCTCGGGAATAGTCTTGTTCATCCCTTGCATATTATAGTTCATCACGAAGCTCTTGTAGCTTGGTGGCAGTGATTGGAGAATTCTGTCAACGACGCAATCATCCGGAAGATTAACTCCCAATTGAATCAAGTGATTATTATACCCAGACATTTTGAGTATATGCTCACTGACAGAACTGTTCTCCTCCATCTTGCAGCTATAGAACTTATTGGAGACTTCATATCTCTCAATCCGGGCATTTGCTTGAAATATTAACTTCAACTCCT